>NC_090928.1:1294850020-1295158187 GCF_040938575.1 Ambystoma mexicanum
TTCGAGTTCCCTTAGGATAGCAAATAGTTCTCTAGTTTTAGAGCTGGATTTTTCGATTCTTTCATTGAATAGGTTTTTTTTTGTGGGAAGGATTTCTTTTTTGTAATTGTTAGCGAAGAGTTTGAGTTGTAGTTTGTTCTCTTCTGTCGGGGTACTGCGCCATTCCTTTTGCACATTCTTAGTTCTTTCAGATGGGGGGTGAACCAGGTGTTCAGGTGAGCTTATTGTTTGCTTTTTGCATTTTTTGAGGGGCAATGATGTCTAGTCCTTTTTTCATGGCTTTGTTGTAGCTTTCTACTAGGCATTCTGGGTTTAGGTTGTCGGGGAGAGCATTGAGGGTTGGCAGTAGGAGTGGTAGCAGGGTGTCAGGAGTTATATATTTTTTTGCTCTAGTGGGCAGTGGTGGTGCCATGATTTTTTCTTTGCAGACTTCTTTATTGAGAGATAATGTGAAGTCAATGAGGTAGTGGTCTGTCCAGTGTTGAGGAGTGGTTTTGGTGATGGTGGTATCGCAGTTCAAGGCGGCGATCCAGTCCAAGGTCCTGCCTTTATTATGGTTTATTATGGTTGTTGATTGCCTTTCACTCCTATTTCATTACCCTGTGTGCTGCATCTTTTCTAACTTGGCATCTTCTGTGTTCTTTCCCCCTGGGTGCGTTTGTGTAATGTATTCTATTTAGTTATTTTTACATATGGTGTGTTTAATTAAAGTACATATATTTATATAGACCCTTGATGGGGCATTCCTTTACTTTGGACAGTTATACTTTGTTGTTTGTCTCACTACTGGATCAAATGTATATCTGTGATGAATCCTGCGGAGTCATCAGCAAACCCCAGCATAAAGTCTCCTCCCATGCGGCCAAGGGGCGGCAGCCGCTACCTGATCCTGACCCTGGGGGTGGTATTAGGGGGGAAGGATCACTTGGGAGGAGATGGCAATCAAGGGGGATTGATGACTCCACCAGGAGAGGTGCAGAATTTATCTTCTTCTGAGGATGAAGATGAAATCATTCCTAGGTATTTAATGTCATGATATCAATGTGCCAATCCTTCTAATATGAATATCTAAAGAGCCTGTTATAAAAAGTCAGTCAAACAGAACAAAGTTGGTGCCTCAAAGGTCAGGAATTAAAGATGAAAACCTTGAATTGTCCTAATTCGACCTAAATGAGAAAGTCTCACTGTAATGTGGAATTACAAAGACTTTCCACAATCTCCCCTTATTCTAATAACTCTCAGTACATAGAACAGTCTGTCTTATTTAAATATAGCATGAAATAACAATGCTACACATTCTTCTATGGACTTCAGTTCCCATAATGCTAAATGTACTGGCACCAGGAAAAGGAGCTCAGAGGCAATAACGACTCAGAATGGTGAATAGCCAAAGGTGCGGCCTACATGCGGTCACTCAAAGCACCTGGGCAGGATATTTAAAACCCAAGATGAGCCCCAGATGAGGAACGAAGGAAATGAAGGTGAAGCAGAGGAAGAAGGCCAAAGAGCAGTGAATGGACATGCAAGAGGCTTGGCTGGAGAAGCTTAAGCCATCCACGGTGCAGGAGCAGCAAGAGAGAGAGGCCAGCCAGTAGGAATCCCCACGAAAGGTGAAAGCCAGCAGAACTGCCGGAGTGTGTGCAGTGGAAAGCGGTGTACTAAGAAGAAGCCCAGCTGAGGAGGAGACATGCTTCCAGAACAGCATGTGGCAGACCGCCAAAGCTGTGGAAGATCAACAGAGATTTCAATGCTCCCAATGACCGACATGCAACTTACCCAAGGTTCGTAGAAGAGAAAGCAGAACGGACGCTCAAGGACTGCTGCAAAGCCTAACGGCAAAAGGGAGCTGCCACAGAGAATGGGTGAGTTGGCAGAGAGTGAATTCCGGGATGCTCCGTACACAAAAGCTGTTCAAAAACAATAATTTTGAATATTGAACAATTGAAAACGAAGCTTAGTGGCAGAGAAGAAAGTTCCTTTATAAGGGACTACAAGAGGGGAGAGTTTATAATCAGTACAATCCACAGCTAAGAGGCTACAGGCATACCATATCAAGACAACCAATGGGAAAAGCTCATAACTAGGATTACCATCAGTCAAGAAGTTATGTTATGTTATTAACACTTGTAAAGTGCACAGTCGCCCAAAGGCATCATGGCGCTGAAAAGGAAACTACTCGGTCAAAGAAAACCAACGGAAAGGCCAGACTTAAAATAGATAAGTTTTCAAAGCTCTTCGAAATCCAAGGTGGTTAGTAGTGGCCCTGAGTGGTGAAGGGAGGCTGTTCCAAAGTTTGGCCGCGGCAACAGAAAAGGCTCTACCACCAAGCCTTTCCCGGTTAAACCTAGGGACAATGAGAAAATTTGAAGTAGCAGAACGGAGGTCCCGATCCGGAAGGTATCGTGTAAATTTAAACTGCAAGAATTCGGCTCCCTAACCATGAATTGCCCGATGAACAATGCACAGTGATTTAAAATGAATTCGCTGATTCACCGGGAGCCAATGCAGTTGGTGAAGCACTGGCGTGATATGGGCACCATAAGGGGAGCCAGTGGCCAGCTAGCACAAGGTTCTGCATACACTGAAGGCGATATATAAGTTGTGAAAAAAACTTCAAAGCAACCAAAGCATAAATCCCCTTTTCAGAGATATACTTTTGGAAAATCTTGTATCTCACATTGCGAACAGCCCAGTAATTGTGAAACCATACTAAGGTGACTAGGGTGAAACTCTTCCTTTTTGGGATTTCAACTGGATGAAGCTTGTAACCCAAACTATAAGTCAAAAGGTTGTCTAGAAGTTCTTGAAAGACCCTTTGTGAATCATTTCTATACATTTCATTCTTAGTTTAGGTGAAAACTGGAACACAAGATGTCATGAGACTATAAGAAAAGGCAGTTTTTCGTCAAAACTCCTTCCAAGGGAGATTGGTGTTGAGAACCTTGGCATCAACATTTATTTAATTTATTTATTTATATAATGCACCAAACCCAGAGGTATCTAGGCACTTATGCTTACAAAATTGGTTACAGTGCTTATGGTTACGGGACAGAATGAACAAGTAGTAGTTACAACATAAAGTGTAATAAAGTGAAGGTAGTTACTACTATAAGGTTACAGGCAGGAACAAACAGAAGGTAGTTACATAACGAGAGTGTAATAGAGTTCAGGTAGGCAAATTCGTATAGCCTAACCCCATGTTGCAGAGCAGCTGCGAGACAAGGATGCAGAAAGTGAAATCAAGTGGGCACATTCGAGGAGCCTAACCCTGTGTTTCAGGGAGGCGGCGTCACAAAGATGCAGAAAACAAATCAACTGGACACATTTGAGGAGCATAACCCTGTTTTGCAGGGCGGCGGCAACACAAAGTTGCAGAATGACAAACAAGTGGGCACATTTGAGGAGCCTGACCCCATTTTGCAGGGCAGCTGCGACACAAGGATGCAGAAGCAAGCAGACACATTCGAGGAGCCTAACCCCATGATGCCAGGCGGCTGCGACATAAAGATGCAGAAAGTCAAATCAAGTGGGCACATTCGAGGAGCCTAGCCCCATGTTGCAGAGCGGCTGCGACACAAGGATGCAGAAAGTCAAATCAAGTGGGCACATTTGAGGAGCCTCACCCCATGTTGCAGGACGGCTGTGACATAAAGATGCAGAAATTAAAATCAAGTGGGCACATTCAAAGAGCCTAATCCCATGTTGCAGGGTGGATGTGACAAAGATGCAAAAAGACAAATCAAGCGGGCATATTTCAAGGAGCCTAACTCCTTATTGCAGGGGGGCTACGACATAAAGATGCAGAAAGTCAAATCACATTCGAGGAGCCTATGTAAAAACAAAGAAAAATATCGAGGCTGAGTACCGCAAAAGGAAATACACCAAACACTGGCTTATGAAGATTCACAGATCTTTATTCTATAACTGTACAGTTTACAAAGAAACAAAGGAGCAGATAGCTATCTGGCCCTCAGTACATCACAGCGAATACCAGCCCTTTCGGTGTGAGAAGTGAGAGGTACTGGACGTCTAAACATTTACATATTTTAGACATTTTCCAATCGTAATGTCCAGCCCCTCCACAGGTTAATAATTCTCGGTCTAGGGTTTGTGCTGAGTTCACTTCTAATTTGTCCAACTATATGCATGTGGATTATTTCCAGTTTGTACAACAACAAGTCACAATGGCAACAGTGTATCTTCGGATTTAACATTAAGCCTTAGTACACGTCCTATACAATGTAGTTCAACAAGTGTCCACGTTTAGTATTTACACAACATTGTATTTGATGTATGTCCGCGGATCGGACTCGTTGGCGTGGGTAATCCTCGATCTACAGGTCAAACGTAGGACAAGGTCTCATTACACGACCCCAACTTTCAGCCTACGGGCAGTTTAGACATTAACTTATGTGCGAAGGTCAGGACGGCTAGGTTACAAGCAGGAAACACTGTCCACCATTTTAGAACACAGAGTTACTTTTGAAATGGGAATCAAAATGGCGGATGGACCTAAAATGGCGGCTAAGTCTATCTGAGATCGGAACTTTGCAACTCGGATTTCTTCGCAGAGCAACTGGGCTTAGGTCAATATATACAATAAAGCAGGTACAATATGATATCCCGTTTAACAAACCTTCCTTTTGGCCTAAGCCAAGCGCTGAACTACTTCTAGTCACTTTACAAGTAACTCCACGTCTCAATGTCCATACATCCTGAATCACTATGGGAGATATCAATTGTCATGAGGTCAGATACTGAGATTTCCTTCAGCAGGAAATGGAGATTTTCTCTGGGGCGTATACCTTGTGCCCTAATGTACCCATCGCTTGTGCACAACATCCCCCTAACATCGAACACATACCAGGAAGACATTGTATACAACAGCAAAGAAACAACAGAATACCTAAAATAATCAGCAAGACCGAAAGTAGCTTCCATCCCCAAGATCGCAGGAAGTCCCAGAACCAAGCACTAAGATCCCATTTTCCCTCAGGAACATGCACTTCTGAACTGAGAACATGCAGATTTTGAATCGCCCTAAAGATAGTTGGGGAGGAATCTGGAACGAAAACACAGCAAGTGGACCCCACTAATTTACATACCCCACCACATTCAGCCAGGATGACATCTAATGCCATCTGGTTCTGAAGTGCCACAAACTTTATTGATTTCTGTTCTAACGTCATATTATAGAGTATGTCAGTGGTCCAGTTGATGGTCCTCCTCAGTACTCTCGCTAGTCTCCTGATATCTTCTGAGTTCAGTATTTGCCCCCAAAATGGCACAAAGGATTTAGCTACATCGCCCAGAACTTGTGCTGAAGTATCGCCATTCTCGTCCCGCCGTGGATGAGCCTTTCAAATTTCTACAGTGTTAGCAATGAATACCCCGGGTAACAGAATCCCTAAATAACAGGTTCCCTGCCATTCCCTGGCTAACCATGGAAATGCTACATTACCGCAAACAAAGTAAACAGGTTCGCCTACATACAAAGGTCAGTCCTCACTTGTCAAATTCGCAACGTTGGCGCAACTCTTAAAATCACCCATTGACTGAGTACCATTCCTTTGTATGCAGAAAGAAACTGAATCGGGGCTGTGGTTGACAGTATAAGAAGGTGGTGTGGCATCCCTATTGCCTAAAGGAACCATCTTAAAAGAGATCAAGGATTGAAAAGGACGGGACAGTCTGTCAGAAAGCCTAATAGAAGCAACATTTGGCTTGCTCCTATTCGCAAAGAGTGAGAATCCCAGGGGCGTTAAAACACGTTTTTCAAAATCATTTAAGTTAGTCCCATCGAAGTTCCCTGAGATGCTATCGTTCCATCGGCCAAAGAATAGTGCTCTAAGAGAAGCAAGGTAAAGGATGAATATACCAACCCAGTCCCTTATCCCCGTGTTGTGGTAGATGTGAACAGACCCAACAATTAGACATATTAAAAATGGCATGTGTAGCATTCATAATGAGTAATAGAGTGTTGTTGTGGAATCTCTGTCTGTGCTGAGAGTCTCTAGGAGATAGAGTGTGCAGATGCACGAATGGAGTAGAAACAGTGGGTACATTTTCAGTGGGTAACACGTTTTCAAGCGGATGTACTTCTTCCAGATACCAGAATCCTAAAACCAGTTAACATGATCACAACAAAACAACATGTTTTCGGGGCCCACACATTCGATTGTTCATTTTCGTGGCTCATCACGCAGTCTCTTATCTGTTCCGTATGAGCAGGAGCAGTTGCAGGCATTGTTCTTCAAACAATTTGCACCAATGTTTTTGCTGGCGAACTCCAGGCCGAGCGTCTTCTTAGTCCTTTCAAAAACCCTAGCCAACAGAATCCCCTTATATACAAATGATCGGGCCAAAAAGGCAAGCCCTTCGATGATTTTCTTTGATGGCACATCAAAGCAATAGTACAGTAGGTCTATTTCCTCGGACGCAGATCGTACCTTGTGACTCCCGGTACTGAGTGATCTGTGAACAACATGTCATCACTTCCCGATGGAAGCGACAAATCCAAAGCGAGATCTGATACAAGATCCAGAACAAATTTTAGAGACGGAACAGTTGGAGAGTGTGGAGGTGAAATGGCTGTTTCCCCAGGCCCCACGGGCTCAGGTAGAGTCTCTGACGCACTATCAATGCTGTTTACTGCTTCGTGATCGTCGGTTGCAGTACTGGTGAGGGGTTCTGTATCTTCTGTTGCGCGTGGCACAGGGTGAGGAATTCTCTTGATGTGGGATGCATAGATCCAAGGCTTCTTGCCTGATACCCGCACCACCGTCTGTGTGACCAGGAGGACCTGATGGGGGCCCGGCCAATGAGTTGCGAGGCAAGAGGATCGCTCGAATGACTTTGTGAGGACCCAGTCTCCTGGCCGTATGCTGTGACGGGGGCCCTCGTACCTGACAGGTAAAGCCTCTCACACCTGGGGATAAATCAAATACAGATTTTTTGTTAACTGGCCACAATAATCAGAAAGAAGTACATTTTCGACCTTGCGTAAAGAGCAGGGCTTTGGGACATTCCAAATGTTAGTTGGCCTACCCATGACCACCTCAAAGGGAGAGAGCACAGTCTTAGTTTGAGGGGTCATCCTCATGGACAATTACACGATCGGTAATGTGTCCGGCCATTTTAATTTGGTGCCGGCACACGTCTTAGCAAGCTTGTTCTTGATGATGCCGTTGTGTCTTTCTGCTAGTCCAGCACTCTGTGCGTGTCTGGCGGAATGGAACCGTTTATCGATCTGTAATCCCGCGCATATCTGCAGAATTACAGCAGCGATAAAATGTGGACCATTGTCCGACCAGATGACTCTTGGCAAACCAAATCTTGGAAAATATTCCTTCAGCATGGTCTTTGCCGTGGTCATGGCTGTGGCATCTTTGATGGGAAAAGCTTCAACCCATTTGCTAAAAGCGCAGATGACAACTAATACGTATTTGAAATTACGACAACGCTCCATTTCAATAAAGTCAAAATGAATAACTTCAAAGGGGACAGAAGGTGGACCAAAACTACCCCTAGGAGTTGATGTGCCCTTTCCCACATTGTGCTGCAAACAAATCATACACCCCTGAACGAAGCGTTCAGCTATCTTAGGGATTTTGTCATTTACCCACACATTTTTCAACATTTTGGTGACCTTACGAGCACAAATATGGGTAGGACCATGAGCCATAACAACCATCATCGTAATATACGCGTCGGGCAATAACCACTTCCCTTCAACTTTGTCCACCCAACACCCGTCATTCAATTTCACCAAACCCTCAGCCCATTTCTTAGATTCCTCTAATGTGGCATCTGCTTGAATGTTCTTTACGGAGTCAATACTCTCATCCAAAGTACAGTCATTTGTGGCTTCCCTTGAAGTATACATTTCTGAAGAGAGATCAGTGGCAGTCTGTTTGGCTATCTGGTCAGCAAAAGCGTTCCCTTTTCCTACATTATCTACGATCTTCTGATGCGCTGCGCATTTCATAATAGCTAACTGAGTAGAGACTGCAAGCGCTGAGAGTAACCATACTATCAAGGAGCTATGCTGGATTTTAGTGCCATGTGATGTCAAGAAACCTCTTTCTGCCCAAAGTCTGCCAAAGTTGTGAACCACCCCAAAGGCATACTGACTGTCAGTATATATGTTTACGGTAAGCCCTTTGGAAATTTCACAAGCTCGGGTCAATGCTATAATCTCTGCGGCCTGCGCGGAGTTATGCATGATTCTTTTGGTCTCCACGACCGTGCTCAATCTGGTGATTGCATAAGCAGGTGTGGATGTACCATCAGGGAGTTTGAAACAGGAGCCATCACAAAACAGCTCCCCTTGTGGATTATTCAAAGGAATGTCTTTTAGATCGATTCTGCCTTTGGTCTCTTGATCTGTGGTGTAAAGGCAGTCGTGTGACTCTTCGTCACTGCAAGCAGTACCTTGCAGGAAAGGTAAAAGTTCAGCTGGATTAAGATCACAACACCTCTTTATTTGGATGTGCGGTGCAAACAAGATCAAATCGTATCTCGTTAATTGTGCAGAGGTGAGGTGTTGCGTTTGTGTTCTGTTTAATAGAACATCTACAGTGTGAGGTATCATCAGGGTTAAGGCATGGCCTAGGACCATTCCCTCGCTCTGTTTTACGGACGCAGCAGCATCAGCGACAGCTCTCAAACATCTTGGCAAAGCGCATGCAACAGGATCAAGGGCAGAAAAAAAGTAGCCGCACGGCCTATTCTTCCCTCCGTGTTCCTGCGTTAACACAGCCAAAGCACATCCATCACGTTCATGCACATACAACACAAAGGCATTTTCATAGTTTGGTGTGCCCAAAACTGGTGCCGAGCACAATGCAGTCTTGAGCAGATCAAATGCTCGCTGGTGTTCCAAGTTCCACGGCAACGGAGAAGAAATGCCCTTCTTCGTCAAAGCCAACATTGGTTTAACCATTAAGGAAAAGTTCGGGATCCACTGCCTACAGTAAGAAGCCATTCCTATCAAGGCTCTAACTTCTTTCTGTGTATTTGGGACAGACATGCTAGAATTTATTTTTATTCGTTCAGGCGTCAACCTCCTTCCCTCCTTTGACAGGAGATAGCCTAAATAGGCGACTGTAAAGACTGGAGGAGGGTGTCTGTACTTCTGCTCTCTATATGGTAGAGGAGAGGCACAGAGAACCTCAGCCAAGATTCGCTATAAGGTAGCAATGGACGAGCAATCAAGGCCTAGCTTCTCAGGAGGTGATGCAGGCTGGTTCTCAAGTACAGTGCAGTCCCCAAGCCCCCACAAAGGAATGTCCACACACTATATTACTGAAAACACAGTCTTATAATTAATATTCAAAGGTATGTACACTATCACGATAACTCACTTTGTACTCAGAAATCAACAATGGCAAATATATACAGTTCTAAAGTGGTGCCACCAATATTATCAGATCTCATTAAAGTGAATCAACTATACTGTTAAAATGTCACACAGATCAATAAAAAGGAAACCAGCAATATAGATAGGAAGGAAAGCAAGATGGTTGAAACAATAGGCAGATTTCTGGCCCCCTACCACTAGACACAGTTCTGTGTGGAGTTCCCTCACCTGGGCAACCTGTAAAATAAAGATATAGCACATATTGCTCAATAGTCTTATTTACTCCTATAATGTTTTTACCCCCCCAATGTACCTGGTGGAGCAGAGTTCTTTGAAAAAGCGTCGATGGATCCTTCTTGAGTGACCCCCTTTCAAGCAGGAGTCACAGATCGTCAAGAGGCATTGAAGAAAGGGAACTTGGCGTCAACGGCGTCAATGAGAAGTTGGAGGGTGCCGAGACCACGGCGTCGATCCAGACGGTGCTCGTCAGCGATGTCCTGCGAGGATGAGTTGTGCGGGGCACCTCGGCGTTTGATAGTTCTGGACCGCAAAGAGCTTCAGAAGAACTGTGGCCCAGAAAGGTCGTCGAAGTCTTTGTGGCCTTCAGGTGGCGGGAAACCCACCGGCAGATTCTCCTTGGTGCGTCGGCAGCCTTGACTCTCTCCGGCAGGATAAAGGGGTCGTCGGTGCGGACAAGGGAGTCCTTCGTTCCAAATGTTCTTAGGCAAAGGAGCGGGCGGCTCCGGTCGTCGGTGGCGACACGGCGTCAAGCGGTCCCCTCTTCTGGGGCAACACAACTTCGACGGGCCTCCAGCGGTTACACAAACCTGCGAACCCTGGTCGACGGCAATGGACTTCGATAGCGGCGAAGTCCGGGCGCTTTACTTCAATCGCCTCGGCGGTCCCATCTCCGGTCGGCAGCCTTTCGAGGGTCTGACTCCCAGGGAGCTTCGGCGAAGGTCAGTGGTGCTCGATGGTCCCTCGGAGCATGGGAAGAGGGTGCCTTACCAGGTCCTCTCTCGGGTCAGTCTTCGACGAATTCGGCAGCTTTCAGATCAGGTCAAAGCAAATGCAACAGCAAGTCTTCTTCTTCCAGCTGGGCGTCGAGGATCAGCGGTTCCAGTTACTCTTCAACTGTACACACAGCTTCTGAACAATTTCCAGTGGTGAGAGGTCCCCAGATATACTATCCTGTCTCTCATCCACACTGCTGGGTCACACACAGCAGCCAATCATACAGAACGGCATTCTGCAGTCAGTCTGTGGAATGTGGATTGGGACAAGTACCCAGCCATTCAACACTACACACTGCATTCAGGCCAGTTTCGGGCAGGGCTGTCTCAGTCTTTGTCTCTCATACCAGAAACCAGACAGCCACAACAAGAAGTGCATATTGGTCACACACTCCATTCACCTAGGTCCCACCCACAGGTGCCCAAAAACATACACTAGGGGCACAGGGTTGTACCCCCACCCATGGAGGCCATAAGAGTATCCCATGGGTCTGTTCACCAAACCAAAAACAGGAAGAGCTGCACTGCCAGGAGTCCCACATGGACTCCTGGGCAGAAAACAATACAGAACACAAATTAAAAAGGACTACAGGACAAGGACAGGGAGGCTCTGTCCCTCCAATGCATTTCCAGCATCACAGTCACCGCCCCCCCAGACTGAGGTTAGGGTGCCTATTCTCCCACGAGATAGACACCCTCATCCAGACGGTCAACATACCTTCTGGAAAGGCCATCTGCATTATCGTGACTCTTCCCTGGTCTGTGCTCTATGGTGAAGTCTAGCCCTTGCAGGCTAATGGACCACCTGTGCAGTTTCGGGTTTTCACCCTTCATCTGCATAAGCCACTTCAGGGGCTTATGATCTGTTTGGACCTTGAAGGTAGACCCCGTAAGGTAGGGCCTAAAACGCCTAAGGCTCCAAACTATACTGAACATTCCTTCTCAAAAGTAGCCCACCTAAGTTCTCTACCCTTGAGTTGTCTACTGATGAAGATGATAGGATGTTCCCTCCCTTTTTCATCTAACTGGGACAAGACAGCTCCAATTCCGGTGTCTCAGGCATCCGTCTGGACGATAAATGGTCGGCTGTAGTCAGGTGCAACAACACAGGTGCCCTACGCAGACTTTCATTCAAGCCATCAAAGGCCCTCTGACAGTCTTCAGTCCAATTAACCTTCCTAGGTTGTTTTGGTGAAGTCAGAGCTGTCAGGGGTGCAGCTATGGTTCCATAGTCCGCCAAGAAATTGCGATAATACCCTGTGAGGCCCAAAAAGGCTCTCACCTGGGTTTGAGTAGTGGGAGTCTCCCAGTCCTGTACATCCTGTACCTTACTGGGGAGAGGGTGGATTTGACCCCCTCCTACCTCATGACCAAGATATGTGACTTTCCCCTGAGCTATCTGGCACTTGGTGGCCTTCGTAGTGAGGTTAGCCCTTTTCAAGGCCTGCAACACCTTATCCAGATGTGTCAAATGTGCTTGTAACGCTCACCTGGTTCCCTCGGAGGCGCAGGTCTTGACTGGGCGGTGAAAACGTCTTCAACGTTAGGCGTAGGATTCGTCTGGCTCCCGGATTTGGCCCCTTCCTTACCGAAAGCTTGACCTGCAGAGTGAGGTGTCTGCAAGTGGAAAATCAAGGTATTAGTGGCTGGAAGGTTGGGAGTAGTTCTTAGCCCCTCTCTCCCTCTCTTCCCGTGGTACCCGGGTGATTGTTGTGCTCACCTTAAGTAAGTGAATGCTGAGCTCTCCATCCTGCGTCTTGTGCAGGGGCCCTGGGTCCAGTTACTTCACTGGATGTGAGTTCCGCCTCTTGATTGCAGAGGGTAGATGAGAGCGAAGCCGCCGTTTGCAGCACGAGCGTGACTTGTAAGTATTAAAGTTTTCAGATTGCTCTCTTCAAATGTCTTTTTCCATAAGTCTATGTCTTTTATCTTTTCAGATGCTGTCGATGCCAAAGAAACTGCTCTCCCCGATTTGTGGCCGAGAGCGTGACAAGAAGATGATGAATTCGAAGGCACGTAAGTAGGAAGGCTGTCTTAGGGCCGTAGAATGCACCTTAATGTCCCCTTTTGTCTTTACAGGTGCCGGAATGCAGTGCGAGCAAGTTGGAGCTAGCGCAACACAGGTAAGCAGTACTGTAACTGAGCGTTACTAACCAATGTTCTTTGTCTTTGCAGGCCCGATGCCGGACGAGAAATGCAGAAAAAACATCTTGGATGCTGCCGATGGATCGGGTGAGTTGAAGCGCTAACTTTGCCTTTGTTTAATCTGTGCCGTTTGTTTTGCAGGAGCCGCTGAAGATTGAAGACTGGTTCCCAGCAGGTAATTTTCGTAATTACAGGATCCGGAGCTGAAGATTCGCTGGAGCTGACACGGTGAGCGTCCTGCTGCAGATGCAGAATAACGCGAAGCATGTGGTACCAATCCGGCGTGGTTTAAATAGCCCATAGGAGTGCTTAGGTGTCTTCTTCCACAGCAGCCTCGCCCAGGTAAAAGAGTTCCTGCTTCCAGAAGGGTTCCAGCATCCATGATCCAGGGAGTGGTGCCTGCCCCACCCAGAAGGAAAAGTAGTCCCTGCCAGAAGAGAGTAAAGCATCATCTTGCGGGTAAGTAAGCAGCATGGTCTGCTCCAGGTAGGTTCATCCAAGCCCTTTTACACTTGATATGAGCCTGGCGCTTCCTGTGCCGGGACGGGTCCTTACTATGAGCCTGGCACCACCGGTGCCAGGACAAGGTCCAAAAAGTCCCAATTGGGACTTGCTGGTGCCGATAAGACATGTTATGAGTCTGCTTCCAAGGATGTTGGGTAGGTCCTGACTCCTTGAAAGCAGTGGTCATGACAGCACCCCCCCCTCAAGGCCCCTCCCAAATTTGTCTTCTCCGGGGGTTTTGGTTTATCAGGAAAACTTCGATGAAATTTCTTAACCAGACGAGGTGCATGAACATGTTCCGACGGTTCCCAAGATCGTTCCTGGGGGCCATAACCTTTCCAGTCAATCAGATAGTATAATTTAGATTTGGAAATCTTGGAGTCTAATATGTCCTGTATTTCGAATTCTAGTTCTCCGTCCACAAGATTAGGGTCTGGAGATTTTGTCAAACGGGTTCCAGGTTGCATGGGTTTCAGTAGTGAAACATGGAAAACTGGATGTATTTTCATATAGGCAGGAAGGCCCAATTTAACTGCCACTGGGTTGATTATGGCAGTGATTGGGTAAGGTCCCAGGTATCGTGGATTGAAAGTACGTGGTCCTTTTAGGGGTAAATGTTTGGTGGATAGCCAGACCAGATCTCCCACAAGATATTGAGGAGCTTCCTTTCGATGTAGATCCGCACACTTCTTGTATTGCTCCTTGGCCTGCTTAAGGTGAGATGTGGCCTCTTTAAGGGCTTGAGTGATTGTTGAATGCAGGTGATCTACAGCGGGTGTTCCAAGAGTCTGAGGTGGGTCAAGATTTGAGGTGCGAGGGTGGATTCCATATGAAAGGAAAAACAGAGTTTTTCCGGTTCCGGCGTGGACTGAATTATTATAAGCGTACTCCGCAATCCAGAGAATGTCTTTCCAAGTGCTCTCTGATTGTTGTAACATGCAGCGTAGATACTGTTCTAAGGTTTGGTTGGTCCTCTCGGTCTGCCCGTCGGTCTGGGGATGGTGGCTGGTCGAAAGCCTTATGTCAATTTGGGCTAGGCGACAACAACTCCGCCAGAAGTGGGAAATAAATTGACTCCCTCTATCTGAGATTAAAGCTGAAGGAAAGCCGTGCAACCGAACGATGTTTTCAAGGAATTCTCGGGCCAAAATTGGAGCTGTAGGTAACCCTTTCAATGGGATGAAATGAGCCATTTTCGAGAATAGGTCCACAATCACTAAGATTGTATTAAATCCGGAGCATGGTGGTAAATCCGTGATGAAGTCCATGGAGAGAGTATGCCATGGGTGTGGAGGAACGTCTATTGGACGTAGGAGGCCTGCTGGTTTCTCCTTCTGGCTTTTGCTTTGAGCGCACACACCACAGGAATTTATGAAATCCTTAATGTCCTTTCTCCAAGACGGCCACCAGAAATGTCTTTTTATCTTTTCCAACGTTTTGGTAATGCCAGGATGTCCTTCCATTAAGGAGTCATGATAACAAGAGATCACCTGTCTTTGTAAATCAGTACGTGGTAAATATAATCTTCCTCGAAAGTATAGTAGGTTCTTATCCATTGTGAAATCGTTTCCCTTGAGTTGCCAGTCTTGCACTTCTGTCGGAGTCAGAAGATCTTTAACTTTAGCTTCAATGTCTTCAATGGATTGTGCATCTATCAAACCCAGGATTCTCTGTTCCGGAATTATGGGGACGGGTTCAGGATTGGTCGTGAGTTCATCTACTCCAATTCGGGAGAGAGCGTCTGCTTTACCATTCTTGTTGCCTGGTCGGTAAATTATCACAAAGTCGAATTCGGCGAAAAACAATGCCCAGCGAAGTTGTCTGGAGGATTGAGCTTTGGCTGATTTAAGGTACTGTAAATTACGATGATCCGTGATGACGGTGACGGTGTGTCGGGCTCCCAAGAGATAATGCCGCCAAGCTTTAAAAGCGGACTTGATAGCCAAAAGTTCCTTATCTGTTATAGTATAGTTGATTTCAGGAGCTGAAAATTTGTGGGACCAAAATGCCACTGGGTGTAACTGATTTGTTTCCGGGTCTCTTTGCGAAAGCACTGCTCCCATTGCGAGACTGGAAGCATCAGTCTCTACGATATAGGGAAGTTCCGGGCGAGGATGTTTTAAAACTGGAGCCGAGGTGAATTTTGTTTTCAGTTCCTGAAAAGCTTGTTCAGCCTCTGTAGACCACTCGAAACGCTTATTCTTTCTGAGGAGGGCTGTAATGGGTTGGACTACTCGAGAAAAATCTGGGATAAATCTTCGATAAAAGTTGGCGAAGCCCAACATGCTTTGTACTCCTTTCACTGACGTTGGTGAGGGCCACTTAATGATAGCGTCCACTTTTCTTGAGTCCATGTGGACTCCATTAGGTGACAAAATAAATCCCAAAAATTCGACCTCCGTGACGTGAAAAACGCATTTTTCCAATTTTGCAAAGAGTCTGTGTTTTCGGAGCCGCTCCAGTACTGCGGTGACATGTTTTCGATGTTCCGCCTCAGAGGACGAATAGACCAGAATGTCATCAATATAGACAACTACACATACGTCAATGAGCTCTCTGAGGACGTCATTCATAAAATATTGAAAGGCTGCCGGAGCGTTGCAAAGCCCAAAGGGCATTACTTGATACTCGAACAGTCCATATTTAGTACGAAAGGCCGTCTTCCATTCATCGCCCTCTTTTACTCGTACTAAATGGTAAGCTCCTCTGAGGTACAGTTTTGTGTAGATACAGGCACTTTTAACCTGGTCAAGAAGTTCAGGGATCAATGGTAACGGATATCTGTTCTTAATCGTAATCTGGTTCAGGGCACGGTAATCTATACATGTTCTTAGGTCTCCCTCTTTTTTTGGCACGAAGAACAAAGCTGAAGAGGCTGGGGACTTCGAGGGACGGATAAATCCATTAGCCAGGTACTGGTCCAAATACTGCCTCAGGTGAAGATTTTCAGGTTCTGTGAGGGCATAAATTCGACTGCATGGAGGAGTGGATCCTGGAACCAAGTCTATTTGGCAGTCGTATGATCTGTGAGGAGGCAGCGAATTAGCTTGATCTTTCCGAAAGACATCCTGAAATTCCCGGTATTCAGGAGGCAAGTGAGGACTTTCAGAAGCAGTTGCAGCTAGCTTCGTGGGGGGCTGCGGATAACAGGTAGGTGAGCATTCTGGAAACCGGATTGTCTTTGCTCGCCAATCAATTTGAGGATTGTGTTTCTCCAGCCAAGGGATTCCCAGGATAACTTGAAACTGTGGAGCCTTGATCACGTCAAATATGATTTTCTCTTGATGTCCATCTTGGCTTACCAACGTCACTTTCAGGGTGGTGTGAGTAACTGGTCCGGAAGCTATTTCCATACCATCCACGGTGGTGATGACGTCTTTCACAGATTTAGGAACAAGAGATAGATTCATCCTGGTGGCCAATTCACAGTCCACGTAATTGCCGATGGCGCCACTATCAATGTATGCTTTAATGGCATGCATACGATTGGGTTGCTCCGGATTCACGAGGACCATGGGCATGGTAAAATGCGAGGTCAAAGAACTGGTTTTTACGCTCGGCAAGCGGACCTCTACACTTGTCGGGCGAGGTCGTTTTCCGACTCCGAACCTTTGGCACCCTTATCGGACGCTCCTACTGTTTTCTTCTTTGGTTTCACTGGGCAATCTTGGAGGAAGTGCCCTGAGTTCCCGCAATAGAGGCACAATTGCAGTTGTCTTCTCCTTTCTCTTTCCTTTTGGGTTAGAGGTCCTTTCACCACCCCAATCTGCATGGGTTCCACGGTATCATTCCCTTTAACAGAGCTCTGTGGTCTTGAAAAAACTCGATTCTCAAACCTAGAACGATCGGCTTTTCGATTTTGTATTCTATGATCCAATTGCACCACCAGATCAATGTATTCGGAACAGTCTTGAGGAGGATTCACCACCTGGGCCAGAACGTCTTTAAGTTCTCCACGAAGGCCTCTATAGAAAAGGGTGACTCTCTTATCCTCAGGCCATCCGGTTTCAACCACTAGTCTGTTAAATGATGCAATGTAGGCCAGAAGATCTTGACTGCCCTGTCGTAGTGAAAGAAGTTCGTTGTCCAGGGCCTGTCCCTGAGAATGTCTTGCGAACAATTTTTCCATACTAGCTTGGAAGTCCTGGAAATTGTAAAGAATAGGGTTATCTTGAGTCACTAAAGGAATAGACCAATCTGCGGCACTGCCACTAAGATATGAAAGCACGAAGGCCACCTTAGCCTGGTCCGTTGGAAAAGCAGCAGGTCTACACAGAAAGTGCAAACGACACTGATTAATGAACACAGCAAATCTTTTTGGATCACCTGAAAAGCGTTCGGGCGGAGCCAAAGGTACATTTCCTGGTAGATTAATGTGCACCGGATTTGAGGAAGCCGTTGGGGCATGGCTTCCACCAGGGGTAGGCAGAGGAGTCTGTCCCGCTTGGGCTTGTAACAATTGTCTAGCCAAGTCGTCTGTTCGCTCCTTAGAAACCACCAGCTCTCTCCTTAGGGCATTTGTTTCCTGGCGTGCTGCGTGTACTTCTGCTCTCAACTCCCCGAGCAACTGGGCCAATTGGTCTGTGTCTGAAGTCTCCATTGCGCCTGGGCGGGAAATGTATGATGAGGCTTCGCGTTCTGTAACGCTCACCTGGTTCCCTCGGAGGCGCAGGTCTTGACTGGGCGGTGAAAACGTCTTCAACGTTAGGCGTAGGATTCGTCTGGCTCCCGGATTTGGCCCCTTCCTTGCCGAAAGCTTCACCTGCAGAGTGAGGTGTCTGCAAGTGGAAAATCAAGGTATTAGTGGCTGGAAGGTTGGGAGTAGTTCTTAGCCCCTCTCTCCCTCTCTTCCCGTGGTACCCGGGTGATTGTTGTGCTCACCTTAAGTAAGTGAATGCTGAGCTCTCCATCCTGCGTCTTGTGCAGGGGCGCTGGGTCCAGTTACTTCACTGGATGTGAGTTCCGCCTCTTGATTGCAGAGGGTAGATGAGAGCGAAGCCGCCGTTTGCAGCACGAGCGTGACTTGTAAGGATTAAAGTTTTCAGATTGCTCTCTTCAAATGTCTTTTTCCATAAGTCTATGGCCCTCATTATGACCCTGGCGGAAATCAACCGACCGGACCGCCATAGCGTAAATAGCGTTTCCGCCATTGCACGATGGAGCAAAGTGCGGCTCATTCCGACCCATCGGGCACGAGCACCACGCCATGGCGGAAGTGCAAAGTCCGCGATGGCGGAAATGACCCCAAAACGGCCCACACCGCCGCCGTACGGCGCCCTAGGTGCAATACCGCCGCCCATCTCAGCGGACACCGCAGTGAGCGCCAACCGGAAAGTACGGTGACCGTAAATATACGGAAACGGAAGTAAAAGCATGGTCCCGGAACGGGAAACATCCCGCCGTACACCTATAAAACCACAAATTCCACACAACCATTAAAAATACTACCCTGAGACACATCCCAACCCGTCATCCACCCTAGTGAAACCAAGAAAAATGGGAAAAGTAGCGAAGAAAGCGTGCGACCGCAAGCGGCAGGTCCACTTCTCCCGTGAGGAACTCACCGTGCTCACGGAGACCCTCCAGGAGAATGCTGCCGCCGTCTTCTCCACGCAAATGACCAGGACGGCACTTGCGAACAAGAAGGCCATATGGGCCCTGGTGGCACAGCGGGTAAGTGCGGTGGGGACCGCACCCCGCAACCCACAGCAATGCAGAAAGCGATGGGACGACCTGCGGATACGCGTCCGTAGCATACTTTCTGCCAACCGCAACATTGCCACAGCTACCGGGGGAGGATCGGAATCACCCATCAAGTTGACCCCCTGGGAAGAAATCTGTGCCTCCACCATTGGAATGGAGAGCATAGAGGGAGTCGGAGGGATGGAGAAAGGAGTGCAGACATCCGAAGATTCAGGTAGGTGTCCCAAATAAAAAAATGCCAAAACCACAACGTCCAATCATGTGAAGTACCACGTGCCCACATAGTGCAACAGGAACACATGTCCAGGAGAACGTCCACATACATAGGCCTGATAGCACACTTTAAAACTCACATCAAATACATAAATAATTAAAAATCCTAAAAACAACCTCTACACGTGCAGCAGGCACACCCTAACTGCAGGCTGCCAAACAACTGCACCCACACTCCACACACAAATGAAACCACCTCCAAGGCCCCGACCCAAATCACCCTCAGGTACCACCCCAATGCATGTGATACATTGCCATTCCAATTCCCACAGACCCATTAATAACGCTCGCCCTCCTTTACTCCACCACAGGGTCCGATCCAAACGACGAGCTCCAGGACACCCCTACCAGCACACCTGCAAAGAGGGCCAAGACCAACGGCCAAAGACCCTCCACCTCAGCTGCACGCATCAAGACACGGCAGCAGCACAAATCAAGTGACAGCACACAGGAGGGAACTCCAACAGGCACCCCAGCAGCCAGCATGCCCACAACACCACCACCACAGGTCCCCCCAATGGATGCCACAGTAGGCACTGCTTCTGGTGGCAGCAGCACCATAGGTGATACTGCATTAATGGCAGCATGCTCCGACACAGAAAACGGGGATGTCGAAGTTAGATCCATCCATGACCTGTCTCAATCCCCCTGTCTGTTCCATCCCGTACACCATGAGGATACCACGCAGGGGCACCCACAAGACGACGACTGGCCATCCCCCACAAGCCCTGTGGCAAGGCAACATGAGGTGATCAGCCCCTCTGTGACACCACCGCAAATGGCCATGGCCCAGCAGAGGCAACAGTCCCTCGACCAGGTAATCGTGCAACAGCAGCAACTGGCCACGCTCCTCAAGGACCATGCCGATGAATGTGGGGGCACTAAGGCAGACATAGAAACATCAACTGAGACACTTAGGGCACAAATGGAGAGTAGCACCGAGAGCCTGAGAGTACAAATGGAGAGAAGCACCGAGAGCCTGAGAGTACAAATGGAGAGAAGCACCGAGAGCCTGAGGGGGGAACTGCATGCGACGTCCAAAGACGTATGTGCCGAACTTGCCGCAGTGCGCCGTGTGCTCACTGAGCTCTCACAAACCCTTAGGGACATGCATGGACGTGAGCAGGCAGAGACATCATCCGTTGCAAGTTCCGTCCAGGGCAGCCCCCAACGTAGATCTGGGAGGAACCTGCGCTCCACAGGCAGGGGTGCCCCTGATACCCGCAGAGGGGGCTTGCAATAGCGACAGCCCACTGACAATGAGCATCTTTGGACACTGGTGTTCGGGGGGGAGGTAGGAGGGTGGAGGGGGTGTGTTGGGCTCACTTGGGTGGCGGGTCGATAGGGTGTTTAACATGATATCACATATGCCATAAACAATGCACGATCATGCAATGAGATGTGTGGACATTGATCTCTGTGTACGAGGCCATTATAGGCGTACAGTCTATATTGTGCATGTTCCAGACACACACAGTGCCACGAGTCCCGTGTCCATGTATCAGCCACCAGGCGTGAGTGCTAGAAGCATGCATCTATGAGATGCTGACGAATGTCACGGCCCTCCTGTGCCTCGCAGACTCCTTGAGGTGCTGCCACATCCCCACCCTCATCATGACCATCATCAGGTGCTTGCAGTTCTGCGTCAGGGGGCATGGGCACATTTCTACGTACGCACATGTTGTGGAGCATGACACATGCCATGACCATCTTTGCAACCTTCACATGGCGGTACAGGAGTGCCCCGCCAGACCTGCTGAGGCAGCGGAAACGAGTCTTCAGTAGGCCGAATGCCTGTTCTATGACTACACGGGTACGTGAGTGGGCATGGTTGTAGTCCTCCTCATGCTGGTCCCGTGGGTTCCGGACTGGTGTGAGGAGCCATCTCTTCAGTGGATACCCGGCATCACCTGTATGTGGACAAGTAAGGAATTTTGAGGAATGCCATTGCTACGTACGCACCCCCCCCTTCCTGCCAGGTCATTGCCGCATCACATACCCCACATCATCATGCATGAAATGAGACTCACCGAGTAGCCAGGATCTGTTCCCTGCGTGTCGCTCCATGTAGCGTGGTATAGTAGAGTTCCTCAAGACCATAGAATCATGGGTTGATCCAGGAAATCGGGCACAACAATGTGTAATGATCCTGTTGGAGTCACACACCATTTGTACATTCAGAAAATGAAATTGTTTTCGGTTGCGGTACTGGGCCTCCATGGCATGTGGGACGACCAATTCCACATGGGTGCAGTCGATGGCACCAATGCAACCCGGTATGCCGGCAAGTGCATGGAATCCCACTTTTGTGTTGGTAATTTCCTGCTCCGAGCGTGGTAGAGAGATGTAGTCGTCTGCGTGCTTCAGGAGGGCATCGAGCACTTGCACTAGTGTCCGTGAGAACAGTGGCTGTGATATGCCATGCAACTGTCCGACTGTGTGCTGGTAGGTGCCTGTGGCCAGGAAGTGGAGTACAGACACCACCTTCAGTAGGGGTGGGATGGCGGTTGGGCTATCTATCATGCTGACAAGGTCAGCCTGTGTCATGTCCACAATGGCGGTTATGGTGTCCCGGTCCAAACGGTAGAGGGTGTGGATCTGCTCATCAGTGAGGTTGAACGGATGTGCTCGGAGGCGTGGGATTGCGGGCTGCCTGCGTGGTGGTAGTGGCTGTGCTGGCGGCCCTTGCTGGCCCTGCCTTGCCCTCCTCCTCCTCCTGCGTCTCCACCGTGCGGCCGGTTGTAGTTGGTGTTCGTCTTCTTCTTGAAGTTGGAGTACTTGCAGTGCTATCAGGTCCCCCAGGGCCAACATAGCTAGTCCTGCCGGTAGCATTTCGGAGTGGGTGTGGTTGTGGGAGGAGACTGGGTGTGCAATTTATGTGTTTTCAGGCTGTATGGCCTCCACCTGTGGTGATTCATTCCACCTGTGCAAGCTGCACTCCCCTTTGGGCGAGCACGTCCCGCACACAACGCTGCAATTCGACGAATGGCATCTTGCTATTGCAATCATGTATTTGTACCCGATGGCAGTGTAACATTGGTTGATATGTTCATTCGGCTATGGTCCCATTGTTTCACATACTATCTTTGCAGTCGCGAACAGACTTGTGAAGGGTCAGTGGAACGTAGTACTCGAGTAACGGTGGACCCTCATGCAACACTGTACCGAGCTTCACCGACGGGCGGGGCGTCCCATTTGTGAGTGAAGGCAGTTGCCATTTTCACACACAGCCGCACTAGATGGATTAATTTGTGATTTCAAGCGGCCACAGATGCCTTTTCGACGTGATGTTGCAAATGAGGAATTCGAAGGGCGGCGCTTTCCGTTTTCAGCTAGCGGCGAGGAGATGCCCACAGGTCTGACTGCAAATATAACGTTCTATTGTTCAATGTCCTTGGGACAGGGGCCATGGCGAGGATGCAATGATTGATATGAATAGTTTGGGATGCGCAATAGCGACGTGGGCGATGAGGCCGGACGTTCCCAAATACATGTTACTTCACAACACTGGAATTACGGGCTGGGGCACAGTGGATTTTGCAGGCTGCATAACGCACAGACTCAATGGAAATTTCACATGTTATGTGAGTATGGAAACAGGCGTTTTCATTACGGGATGAGGGAATGATGTATGGATGCATGGACAGATGATTTGATACAGAGTTTGCCATGTACAGGGCTTCTTGGAATCTATCCGCCTCCCCTGCGCTATGTGATGCAGGGCTGCCATAGTGGGACCATCGTCTATCTGGCCTTGTTGAGCCCTCCCTGTCTCGACGCGCCTTCAGACACTTGTGTCTATGCACGTTACCAATCCCATCAGATGGATTCTGTTTTAACAGACGCATGCACAGGTACACTCGTTTGTGATAGTGTTTTCACCTCGATATAGATAGTTATGATTCGCAAGTGGTTTTTGGGTGGTGATGATCCTTTGGAGTGGGCTAGCATGCATATGGCTGTGGATTTGGTGTGATCATTGAAGTGAGTAATTCAAATGTAGTTCTGATGGCCATACTATTCTTTTTCATTTCATTTGGTTGACAGGTATCTCCTCCCCTTTTGCCACTGCCATCTGTATGCCACTCCTGCAGATGGATTTTACTCCCGACACCTGCTGCTTCGTGTTAATCAGTGGAGCAGCATTACGATCTTATGGGACGATCGCCAATGGGCCACATGCCCTTACGCAGTACTAGTGGCTAGGAGCAACATTTCGGCCTTTCAGCTGGACTAGTGCCTCCCTATTGGGACGGCCCTGCGGTTCTAGGCGCTTCCATGTTGCCTTTTCGTACGGGAATGTAGCCCCTGTGTACCATGAAGGAACAGGGCGTCACACAAGAAGTAGCTGGTCATTTATTGCGGATGCAGCCCACAATAATGAAATATATTTTGGAGTTCATGGCCTAATGGCTGTATGGGCTTGGAGAATTTGTTGTGCATTAAATTTCTATTCTGATATGAACCGTGTAGCGTTCTTCTTTGCAAGTGATGTGGCATATTACTATTTGGGGAGCGATGTATTGTGAGGAGATCTGCATCGGGTTCCAGCTTCGGGGTATAGTTGCGTGGTACTGTGCTGGGCGCGTTTGCCTACGAAGCCCAGTGAGGTCAGGGATGAGGGCTGCCATTATGACTGTTTTGATGATGTCATGCTCAGGGGCGGGGGATTAGCTTTTGTGTAACAGATGCCGGTCAGATAGTTGGATAGGTGGAATGATGTGATTATTGGAATATTGCTGGTCACAGGTGCCTGTGTTTGCGTGCGTTTCTTGGTGGGAGACTGAGGTCATGTCCATTTGTATGGCTTCTGTATTCGTGCCATCTGTGCCCTGCAGCTCCCATTGGGCCCTCTTGAGATTCATTTGTTCGTTGGCAGGCATGGATGACTAGTACATTTCACTGGTTGCATTGTGTGACTTCATTGCACCTACGGGGGGTTGTACAATGTGGCCAGGGAGCGGTGTACAAGCACTCAGTAGGGCCGTTTACGGTTGGTTCGCGATGCCGTACTTCTCACCATGGCGGAATGGTACTTTCCGCCGTGCTTGATGGCGTTAGGTGCATGTCCGCTAGGGTCGGAATTCGCGTACCGTTGCGCCATGGTGCTAATTACGGTTTGGCATGGCGCGCGCGCGCGTACTTGGTGCAGTTAGCGTTGGCGTTCACTACGGTGTCGCTAATGGCATCGTACTTTGCGGTGACGGGTCATGATCGCACCGAGCGCTATTCGATGGCGGTATTGCATTTCCGCCATCGTTTTTCGATTTCCGCCAGGGTCGTAATGAGGCCCTATGTCTTTTATCTTTTCAGATGCTGTCGATGCCAAAGAAACTGCTCTCCCCGATTTGTGGCCGAGAGCGTGACAAGAAGATGATGAATTCGAAGGCACGTAAGTAGGAAGGCTGTCTTAGGGCCGTAGAATGCACCTTAATGTCCCCTTTTGTCTTTACAGGTGCCGGAATGCAGTGCGAGCAAGTTGGAGCTAGCGCAACACAGGTAAGCAGTACTGTAACTGAGCGTTACTAACCAATGTTCTTTGTCTTTGCAGGCCCGATGCCAGACGAGAAATGCAGAAAAAACGTCTTGGATGCTGCCGATGGATCGGGTGAGTTGAAGCGCTAACTTTGCCTTTGTTTAATCTGTGCCGTTTGTTTTGCAGGAGCCGCTGAAGATTGAAGACTGGTTCCCAGCAGGTAATTTTCGTAATTACAGGATCCGGAGCTGAAGATTCGCTGGATCTGACACGGTGAGCGTCCTGCTGCAGATGCAGAATAACGCGAAGCATGTGGTACCAATCGGGCGTGGTTTAAATAGCCCATAGGAGTGCTTAGGTGTCTTCTTCCACAGCAGCCTCGCCCAGGTAAAAGAGTTCCTGCTTCCAGAAGGGTTCCAGCATCCATGATCCAGGGAGTGGTGCCTGCCCCACCCAGAAGGAAAAGTAGTCCCTGCCAGAAGAGAGTAAAGCATCATCTTGCGGGTAAGTAAGCAGCATGGTCTGCTCCAGGTAGGTTCACCCAAGCACTTTTACACTTGATATGAGCCCGGCGCTTCCTGTGCTGGGACGGGTCCTTACTATGAGCCTGGCACCACCGGTGCCAGGACAAGGTCCAAAAAGTCCCAATTGGGACTTGCTGGTGCCGATAAGACATGTTATGAGTCTGCTTCCAAGGATGTTGGGTAGGTCCTGACTCCTTGAAAGCAGTGGTCATGACAGCGCTTCCCAGGTGGAACTGTAGACAGCAATGTCGTCTAAGTAAGCCACACAAAAGGCTTCCAGCCCACTGAGCGCATGGTTGACCAATCTCTGGAAGGTGGCAGGGGCATTCTTCAACCCAAAAGGCATGACCCTAAACTGGTAGAGTCCCTCTGGTGTTGAGAACGCCGTCTTTTCCTTGGCATGGTCCGTCAGAGCCATTTGCCAATAGCCTGAGGTAAGGTCAAAGCTGCTCACAAATTTGGCAGCACCTATGGTGTCCACGAACTCATCAGCCCTGGGCAATGGGTGCGCGTCAGTTTTGGTGACGCATTGACTCCTCTGTAGTCCTTGGTACCTGCCTGGGAACTTGCCTTGGGGACAAAGACCGGGACTGGACCAGGGACTGGTTGAGGGTTCAATAACACCCAGATCCAACATCTTGGCTACCTCAGCCTGGATGTGGTTCTTAACAGTATCGGACATAAGGTAGCTCCTGCTTTTGAAAGGCACACTGTCACCAGTGTCAATCTCGTGCTTACACCATGGTGTAAGCCCTGGCATCAGTGAAAACAGAGAGGCATACTGCTGGAGCAAAGTCCTGCAGTCCCTCTGCTGCTCTGTTGTCAAATCTGGAGAGAGATGCACTCCCTCCACTGAGCCATCCTGAGGGTTGCTATGCAGCAAATCAGCTCACTCTCATCCTCTTCTTGCTCTGATGCTAGCAAGAGACATGAGACTTCTGCTCGCCTGTGGAAAGGCTTGAGCCTATTAACATGGAATACCTGAGGGGCTACCCCTGGGATTCCCATGTCAACCAGATAATTGAATTCGCCCATCTTGGAGATAATCCGGAAGGGTCCAGTCCATTTATCTGTCAAAGCTCGAGGCTTGGTAGGCTCCATCACGAGGACCTCCTGTCCGGGAGTCCAATCCACTTGTGATGCTTTAAGGTCATGCCAGTACTTATTCAATTCCTGGCTGGCCTTGAGATTCGCTGTTGTCAGACCCATCATCTGTGTCATCCTCCGTCTGAGGCCTAACACATAGTCCCCCACTTGCTTGGGGGGACCTGGAGGGGTGGCTTCCAAACCTTCTCTGATCAAGGCAAGGGGACCCCTCACGGGATGTCCAAAGAATAACTCAAAGGCGCTGAAACCAACACCCTCTTGAGGTACCTCTCTGTAAGCAAACAGCAGGCATGGCAGGAGGAGATCCCATTTCTTCCTTAGGGGCTCTTCGAAAGCACCTATCATGCCCTTGAGAGTTTTATTCAATCTCTCAACCAGACCATTGGTCTGGGGATGGTAAGAGGTGGAGAACTTGTAGGTTACCCCGCACTCTTTCCACATGGTCTTCATGTAACTAGACATGAAGTTGGATCCTCTGCCAGAGACAACCTCCTTAGGGAATCCAACGTGGATGAAAATGCCCAGGAGAGCCCTGGCAACCACCTTGGCAGTTACAGTCTGAAAGGGTATAGCCTCAGGGTACCTGGTGGCATGGTCTACCAAGACCAGGATGAACCGATGTCCACCTGAAGTGGGAGGGTCCAGGAGACCGACAATGTCGATGCCCACCCTCTCAAATGGTGTGCCAACCACTGGCAATGGCTGCAGTGGGGCAATGACACTGCCTCCAGTCTTGCCAGACAACTGACAAGTTGGGCAGGTCCTGCATTGGGTCTCCACTTCTACTCCCATCCAAGGCCAGTAGAAATGGGCAGAGAGCCCCTGCTTAGTATTCTTGGTACCAAGATGACCAGCCAAGGGCACCTCATGCGCCAACTGCAGCAGGAAGGGCCTGAAAACCCGGGGTACCACCAACCTCTTGAGGACACCAGGTTCAGCCTTAGTGGGCTCACTAACAAGGAGCTCACCCTCCCAATAAATCCGGAAGGTCCTAGGCACTTCTCCTTGTGCCTGGGACAGGGTCTGTTTCCTCAGACCCTCGAGAGAGTGTCACTCTCTCTGTCCCTTACAGAAGTCTGCCCAGGAGGGTCCCCCTTCAGCTAACAAGCACTGAAGATCGGGATGATCCTCCGGGTTGAGAACCTCTCCCACAGGAGAGTCTTCTGGCTCTTCTCCCACAGGAGTTGAGGCGGGGTTTACCACTTGATCCAGCCCATCCAGAGCATGTATCCCAATGGGTGCTGTAGGAACTGCAGGAAGAGAAGGGGCCCCTGGCACAGAGGTTGCCTTCTTGTTCTTCCTAGGTTGCCTTCTTGTTTTTCCTTCGTCTTGCCTTAGGCCGCGCCTTTGGCTCAGGTCCTGACTCACAGCCAGACCCTGTGTCACCTGTGACCTAGTGACCGCAGCAGCAGTCATGGAAGACCATCCGAGATCAACCCCAACTCTACTAGATCATTACCTAACAGAATGTTAGCAGGGACATTGTCCTGAACCAGGACAGGAAGCATTGCTGTCTTGGCTCCAATTATGAGTTTGACTAAGGCTACAGGCGATAATCTGGGAGGCCCACCAGCTAACCTGGTGGTTGTCAGAGGAGCACCTACATAATCCTCTGGCTTGAGCAGGGTCCTGTCCACCACTGTCATGCTTGCCCCAGTGTCTCTCAAACCAGTAGAAGGCTGGCCATTCAAGAGGACGCTTCTCAAAAACCTACCAGTGTTCTGTGGGTAGTCTCCAGTACTTCCACGTACTGGTCCCAGGCCCAAGGGACACTAAGGAAATCTCTACAGGAGCACCAAATGTGATCCCTGTAGAGGAGGGCAGGACAGTGGCCTCCACCTCAGACATGGGGTAAGGTAGGTCAGGGTGACAGCCTGGACTCCAAGTGCCTTACCTTTGCACTTGGAGTCACCCCTTCTGTGATCCAGAGCCCCACAATCCCAACAAGTGCTGGGAGTGCGGGGTACGGTACTGGAACCACTGGGAGCCTGCTTTGCAGCAGGTGGACCACTACTCTTATTCCCACCCACCGAGGACTTATCCCCACTAGAATTTTGGGTCTTAGGAGAGGAGGGTTTAGGTTTACCCACCTGTGACTGCTTTTGGGACTCCTCAGCTTTCTGAGATGCCCCCTTTTCTTTGTCCTTCCCACTGGAGTCCTTAGGGGACACCCGGTGGGAGACCCACTTGTCAGCCAACCTAGCCAGCTTAAAGGGATCCAAAATGTTCTGGTCAGCAACATACTGGCGCAGCTCTGGTGAACAGGCTTCAGAAAAATGCTCACAAAACAATAGGTGGGACAATTCAACAAAAGTTTTTACCTTGTAACCATCAATCCACCCCATCATATTCTTGTGCGCAGCACTCACCCAGTCAACCCAAGACACATTCTCTCTTTTCTTAAAATCCCTGAACCTCTTAAGGTATTGGGTAGGTGTCTTGCCAAACTTGGTAATCAAAGCAGACTTCATACACTCATACTGACCCCTGTCTTCCACACTCAGCTTCAGAATACAGTCATACCCAGTCTGAGGCACTCTGCTTAACAAACACTTAGCCCAATCTCTTTTGTCAACATCATGAATTGCACAAGCCATTTCAAACGCTTCAATCCATTGGAGGATATCAGAACCCTCCACAAACACACCAACCAAATCTTTCATAAACTTGGTGGCTGGGGACCTGCCACTCTCAACTGGTTTACCTGAAGTCTCCACTCTAGCTTTCTTTAGCTGGATTCTTTGGTGCTCAGTGTCCCTATCTTTGAGTATCACTTGCTGTGCCAACTCTTTCTTCAACTCAGCTTCTGTTGCCAACTTTTTGTATTGAAAGGCTAACTGTTCCCGTTGTAGCTCCAATTTTAAAAGTTCAATCTTCAGGGCTTCCCCCTGAAGAGCAGGCTGGGGTTTGGAACAGAGGTGGCAGGAATGGTGGCATTCCCAGAAACAGATTCAGTAGAACCCCCAGGGACAGAGTCCTCATTGGTTGCATTCCCCCCCTCATCAAGAGTTTCACCATCAGTCTGGTAGTCCACCAGGGCAGCTATCAGCTCAGCCCTAGACTTATCCACAAAGTCTAACTCCCTGGCTTCACAAGCACTCTGGAGAGCCTCCAAGCTCATCCTAGTCAATTTACCATTTGCAATAGACTCCATTGTTTGTAATGCAGTTATTTTGTACACACCCAAACCTTAATCGAATAAAGTGCAGATATTTTGTAAGTGGCACGGTTATACACTGATTCTTAAAACCATAAGCATCCCACTTCTACCACCAGTGTAAAGACTGGTAGGTGGTGTCTGTACTTCTGCTCTCTATATGGTAGAGGAGAGGCACAGAAGACCCCAGCCAAGATTCTCTATAAGGTAGCAATGGACGAGCAATCAAGGCCTAGCTTCTCAGGAGGTGATGCAGGCTTGTTCCCCACATAGCAATGTCCACACACCATGTTAATGATAACACAGTTCTTTATATAAATAAGGTTCATGTTATGTACACAATCACAATAACACACTTTGTCCTCTGACAATTCCAAAATGGTAAATATATACATTTCTAGGTGGTACCACTATTACTCTGATTCCATTAAAATGGATCAACTGTACTTAGTTAAAATAGCATACAAATCCACACAGTAAAACGATATCAACAATAGACTTTAAGAGCAAGACAAGTTGGTTAGACAATTGGCAGAATACTGGACCCTACCACTAGACACAGTTTTGTATGAGGATCCCCCCACCTGGGCAACCTGTAAATAAGGATGCACTACAAGCCCAGTCCATGTATTCTCTATTAGAGTCTTATCTCCTTTTATAGTTCTGCAACCCAAATGTACCTTGTGTTAGGAGTTCTTCGTCAGGGAATCGACGGGCCCTTGATGAGTACGTTCCCTTTTAGGCAGGAGCCATGGGGCGTCGAACTTCCGAGATGACGAAAAGGTGAATGTGCTTGTTGAGGCAGCAGCTTCGGTCCTTGTGGTGCTCATTGACGATTGGTCGAAAATGTCCTGCAACAGGGGAGGCGTGCAGTGCACCTCGACGACGATGGTTTGTTGCTGCAAAGTGTCAATGAAGAAGTTTGGCCCAGCAAGGGTGTCGAGTTGTCGGTGTCTGGCGTCAGCGAGTGGGACGTGACCATGGCTGGCTTCAGTAGCTTCGTCGACGTCTCTGAGGTCTTTGGGTGGCGGGAAACCCACGAGCAGATTCTCCTCGGGCATCGACGGCCTTGACTTTCTCCGGCAGGACGAAAGCGGTCAACGATGATGAACAAGGGAGTCCTTGGATCAAATGTTCTTAGGCAAAGGGAGCACTGCGGCTCCGGTCGGCGACGGTGGACGGCTGTCCGGGGCTTCTCTTCGTTCTTTTCGGCGATAACCTTCTCCGGTTGGCAGACTTTCGTAGGTCTGTCTACCAGTGAGCTTTGGCAAAGATCAGCTGGTGCACAATGGTCCCTCATATCTTGGGAAGAGGTCTCCTAGCCAGGTCCTCTCTTGGATCAGTTCTTGAAGACACAGCAGCTTTCAGAATACAAGGAAGGGAACCGTGGTTCACCTTCTTCTTCTGGCTCCGCTTCGAGAGTAAGCTTCAAGTATCAACTTCAGCTTCTGAACGATTTCTAGCAGTGAGAGGCCCCCAGATATACTGTTGATCTCCCATTCACTCTGCTGGGTCACGCTCAGGCAACCGATCACTCAGAAGGGCATTCAGGCAGTCAGGCAGCCAATCAGGCTCATGGTGCATTCAGGCCATTCTTCCCCCCTCAGACACTCACAACACAGAATGTGGATTCAGACAAGCACCCAGCCATTGAGCACTACACACTGCATTCATACCAGTTTCGGGCAGGGCTGTCTCAGTCATTGTGTCAAACACCAGATACCAGACACCCATAACACAGAATGCATATTCGTCACACACTCCATTCACCCAGGTCCACCCCACGGGCGTACCCACAACATACAGTCATTGGGAAAGCTCCAGCAAATCTGGCCTGGACTTCCCCCACAACACCATATATGGAACTTTCACACAACAGCCCGTCGAAGTTGTGTTGCCCCAGAAGAGGGGACCGCTTGACGCCGTGCCACCAACGACCGGAGCCGCCCGCTCCTTTGCCTAAGAACATTTTAATCGAAGGACTCCCTGGTCCGCACCGACGACCGCTTTATCCTGCTAGAGAGTCAAGGCCGCCGACGCGCCAGGGAGAATCCACCGGTGGGTTTCCCGCCACCTGAAGGCCACAAAGACTTCGACGACTTGACGCCCTTGCTGGGCCACAGTTCTTCTGAAACTCTTTGCGGCCCAGAACTATCAATCGCCGAGGTGCCCCGCACACCTCATCCTCGCAGGACGTCGCCGATGAGCACCGCCTGGATCGACGCCGTGGTCTCGGCACCCTCGAACTTCTCATCGACGCCGTCAACGCCAAGTTCACTTTCTTTCTTCGATGCCTCTCTATGATCCGTGACTCCTGCTTGAAAGGGGGTCACTCAAGAAGGATCCATCGACGCTTCTTCGAAGAACTCTGCTCCACCAAGTACATTGGGGGGGGTTAAAAACATTATAGGAGGAAATAAGACTACTGAGCAATATATGGACTGGGCTTGTGCTATATCTTTATTTTACAGGTTGCCCAGGTGGGGGGATCTCCACACAGAACTGTGACTAGTGGTAGGGGCCAGTATTCTGCCTATTGCTCAACCATATTATTTTCTCTCCTCTCTCTATTGCTGGTTTCACTCTATTGATCTGTGTGACATTGTTACAGTATTCTTGATGCACTTTAATGAGATCTAATACAAAGGGTGGTACCACTTTAGAATGTTGATTTTCCTAAGTACAAAGTGAGTTATTATGATAAGTGTACATAACCTTGAATATTGATTATATAAAGACTGTGTTCTAACCAATACAGTGTGTGGACATTCCTTTGTGGGGGCTTGGGGACTACACTGTACTTAAGAACCAGCCTGCATCACCTCCTGAGAAGCTAGGCCTTGATTGCTCGACCATAGCTACCGAATAGAGAATCTAGGCTGGGGTCCTCGGTGCCTCCCCTCTACCATATAGAGAGCAGAAGTACAGATCCCCCCCCACCAGTCCCTCTCTTTGACATCCACGGTATACCCGCCTATTGTTGTCCTCTCTCAACTCTCTGCTTTGAATATCTCCACCGTTCCTTCTCCCTCTGATCACTCCATCATCTTTGCCTCATTCACCGCTCCTGCTTCGTCCTCAGTCTCTCAATCTTATGCTGCTACTAAGTGCAAGTTTCCCTCCTCCAAACTCCCTGACTACCTCTCTGACTTACACCACTCTCTCTCCTCTTATGCTGAACTTTTCCATCTACTGATGAAGGCTTCAGTAACTTTAACACTGCTCCCCCCTATGGCCCTGGATTAAACCCTGTATCCGCACCTTGAAAACAACAATGAGAAAAAAGCTTTGCACTTGGCAAAGGTCGAGACACACATCAGATCTCCAACTCTACCACACTGCTCTTCAAAACTACCCCTTGGCTCTTGGCTCTTCCGAAAGTGACATTCTATCTCACTCTCATTCTGTCTCAATCTGCCCAACCAAAGCACATCAAAGAATCCCTCAACTCAACTCTCTCACCTCCTAAACCGTCCTCCATCTCCTCCACTCTTTCTGCAAATGATCTTGCTCTCTACTTTGCTTCAAAAATGTCTACCAGTCACAGTACCCTTGCTACTTGCCTTCTATCACCTCCAGCTCACTTTTCTCCAGCACTCCTACCCGCCTCTCTCACTACTATGTCTTCCTTTGCACCCAACAACCCTGATGACATTCTTGCCTTACTCCTCATGGCTGACTCTTCTTGTTCCCCCACTGTCCCTGCACATTGTGAAGCACATACCTCTCAATGTTACTTCCCTCATATATTCCTCTCCTTTCCCTCATCATATAAGTCAGCTACTTTCATCCCTCTCCTTAAGAAACCTAGTCTCAATCCTAACTATCCTGACAACCTTCGTCCTGTCTCTCTTTTACCAATTGATTCCAAAATCCTAGAGCGAGTAGTATTCATTAGATTCATTGAGTTCCTTGATACTTCGAACCTCTGAGATCCTCTTCAATCTAGCTTCCGACTTCTGTGTTTGTCATGATGCCTACCCCCAGGCATCCGGACCAAGTCCATCAGCCCCGGGAGCAGGCATCTAGACATTTAGTAAAACCACAGCAGCCCCGGCTCATAGTAGGAATCAGTCCTGGCACCTAAGGCACCAGGCTCATAGTCATTACTTACCTCAGGCAGACCATGCTGCAAATGACTCCAATCCAACATGAAGCCTGAAATGGACTATTTTTCTACAGGGACTATTTTTTACTCGGGTGTGGTTCTAGGGACTTCTTACCTGGGACTACTTTTGAGGCTATTTAAACCACGCCCGACCAGCAGCACACGCTTCGCGTTATTCTGCATCCAGCAGCGTAACACTCACCGTGCCTGCAGCCTGCATCCAGTCTTCTGCCACGCCCGCCTCGAATCCGGAGCTCCTAAAACAAAGAGGAAAGAAAGGGACAAGGTTAGAAAACAAACTTATTTCTATTCCACACCTGATTCTGGATCCATCTCGTCTCCGGACCTGTAAAGAACATCATTTCTGCACGCGCCAAACCTCCAGCTGCAGCGCTGCGCCATACTCACCAGTCTTCACAGCATCCTTCGGGTCGGCGCTGCCTCCATCATTTCTTCGCCGAACTTCGGCACCTAGGAGACAAAAGAAAACCACAAGGTGAGCCGAGGGAACCAACAAATATAATTCTTACCACCATAGACTTACCTGATTTACCACCGGAGGCATCCTTTTGTGACTCTCCATATTTTCACATGCCGCATCTGTAAAGAGAGACAAAACAACAAGTTTTCCTCGTGCAACATTTACCGGACAGCGCCGGGTAATGCAGACTCTTATCTGAGCGCGACCAGCTGCCACAAGAGCATCTTTTCACGAACCAGCTGCAAGACAAGAAAGGAAGGGGGAACAAGAGTGAACATCGGACATATTGAACTCTATGAACTTAATACTTACTGGTCCTCACCAGGAACCTCAGAGTCAATACTCTCCGGAACTCTCCCGAGCCTTCAAACCAGTGAAGTAACTGGAATTGACGTGCCCCTGCAAATCCATGCAGGATGGAGAGCTCATCTTTCAAGAATATAAGGTGAAATTGCTGTGAGGGCATTTCGGAGATGATTCGTTGGGGAGGACTGTGGGGGTGCCATCACTTGAATCCACAAGTGGCTAAATCCATCTCTCCACTTGCAGGAGAATATTTCTACGGGTTAAGCAGACAAGATTAGGAGGGCAGATCCAGTCAGTCATCGCTGCGCTACGCATCACGTGGGTGGAGACCGCAGCTGTCCGGGTCCCACCGACGCCCCTGTGGGAGCCAGGTGAGCGTAACAGTGTTCTACCGAGATAGCTCTCCTCAACGACAGTAACTTCATCTCTTCTGCGTGTCATGCGAATCGTTCATCGATTTTCTCTTCAACCTCTCTGCTGCCTTTGATACGGTCAACCATTCTGATCTTCTCTATACATTGTCTCTCCTTGGCATCAGAGATAAGGCCCTTGCTTGCCCCTAGACACTTTCAGGGTTTCCAGGAATAGCCTTACCTCCCCACTCACCCCCCTTACAGTGGAGTTACCGAAGGGTCTGTCCTTGGTCCACTTCTCTTCACTCTCTGTACTTCAGCTCTTGGTACCCTGATCTCCTCTTAAGGCTGCTCCTATCAACTCTTTGCTGATGACACTCAGATCTTCTCCTTTCACTCCATATCTGATGAGCTGTTTTCAAAAATTTCAAAAACTGTCTCTCTGCCATCAGACACATTGGACAGCACCTCACTCACTCATGCTCAACTACACCAAGCCTGAAATACCCTATTTCCACACCAAACAGACTATCTCTTCCTCTCCCCCTTCTTCTCGTCCCTCCTGACAACTTAACTTGCGCTGCCTCCACTCATAACATTGATGTAATTTTCGACCCATCTCACAACTTCTCGTTCTTCAACCTCAATCTGCCACTGCAGCCAGACTCAACCTTCTCAATATCAGAATAATCTGTCATCTTCTTCCTTTCAAAACTGCTAAACAACAAATCTCCTCCTTAGTCCTTTCTAGATCTGACTACTGTGCCTGTCGCCTCTCTGGCCTTCCCAAATATGCTTTTTCACCTCTGGACATAGTCCACAACTTCGCAGACTGCACACTTTCAGCCTTTTTGACTTTACCTCTACCTCCTCTGGCTATCACCCGGTTGGCTGGCTGTCTACAAAAAAAAGAGCCATGTATAAACTTCTTCTCATCATCTTTAAAACTATCCATAGACTTGCCCCACCCTACCTATCTGCTTATCTCACTCCCTACTATCAGGCTCGCTCAATACAATCATCCTCGGCTCACCTCCTTGCCACTACTTGAGCCCTAGCGCTCCCTCTCCTTTGCACTGTCTCCCTCTCTTCATTCCCTTATTCTGGAATGCTCTTCTTCTCCCTTGCCGTACTACTCCAACTCTATTACTATTTAAATCCAACTTCAAAGCCCTCCTCTTTTCCAAAACAGTTACCTGTGTTACTTCATCACCTTGCTTCACTCTCTCCCTCCCCTCACGGACAACGCTACAGTACTTTTCCATCACCGCACCATCCTTAATTTAGTATTTCATCCACCATCCTGTTTCTGGTTTATGTTTCCTCGTCACATTCTCTCACCGCATTGTCAGGGGCCCATGTCCTCTGCTCTGTTATCAATTTTTCATTTTGTACGTGTTTTTGTGACAAGAATGCATTGCTTTCTTGCAACTTCTATCTATATATATATAAAAGTCAAAATTTGTCTGTGGGCTTGTGGCTTGGCGAAGCGTTGTTCCTTATACAATTCCACATCATTTCACCAATCTGCACCAAATGTTGCATATTTACCTGTTAGGACCCTCCGGACCTTACTGGCTACATGACATTTGGACACCTTTCCCTGGATTTCAGAAAAAGTTCAAATGTGTTTGTGGCCTGCCGACAAAGCCGTAAACCATGTTCGTGGGGAAGGGAAACAAAAAATGTTGTTTCTCAACCAGTCCCAACACAAGGAACGAACCACATTTCAAGGCCCTACGATGCACAGTTTCCCAGATATATGCACCGCAATGAACTGCACCATGCCAGGGTGAGGCAGAACAGAGACCTACAGGATCATTCATTTTCAACAATTGATGAGTGTTATCGTGTCTGTCAACAGAACCGGTTCAGAGAACGGGTACTACTTGATCAGCGATACCTGTGCAATGAATTTACCTGAACCTTACCTGGACTCCTAGGAATACTAGTATACCAGAATATAACATATTTCCTTTAAATACAGTTCTTGAATTGTTTACATACTGGGGAAGAAATGCATACATGCCTACCTTACCGATTCCAGTGATGCAATGGCGGAAAAAGTGGTAGCCTATGTACTACTGATTTTATCTAGTGAAGCTACTGCTTTTTTGTTCACATACAATTGTATTGGTATTTTAGTAGCAACTTCACAAAGGGCATGGACATATCAATTTTCTTAGTACCACATTATTTGGAAAAACATTAAACCTAATTATATACACTAATTTTCAGCATGAAACAGGCTGGTCATATTTCCACCTTATGTAATGTCTAGACCTCGAAAAACATTAAATACAATTATATCCCATTAAAGCCCTAGTCTAACCACATTCAACAGCCTATCATACCATTTCCCAATCATCAAGTTATGAAGGAAAGGTAACAACATTAACTTAACAGCCCCATTCAATTCCCTAACATGCAACCAATCTATCAATTTTCCAAGGATGCCGGATCATGTTACGCCTATAGTAACATTGAGTTATCTCAAAATCATTCCTCTCCATCTTCTTTTCCCCGCTCATCTTTCCTCCCTCTCATATTTCACCCGAAAAATATATAATTCCATATGTAGGTTCCTGGATGAGTCCTTTAATGACCAGGTCAAGCTTTTAATTTCAAAAAAGAGTATCTGGCAACTTAATCGACAATATCTGGAACAAAAATAAAAGCCCGGTTAAAATATACCTTTTTGAGGGTTTCAAGTGTCCTCGTTCAGGATAGTGTTTACCTCGACTGTCTTTGGAAGGCCCATTTGATTGCCGCCCACATTGGTAAGTAGTTAGCTGCATACAGCCTATTTAACGGTTAGATGTACCACCAGATCATGTATACTATCTGTACATAGGAACAGGAATGACAAAACACTTGCCTCAACTCAGTCTATCCATCTCAGATGGAACTTGTGGTAGGATGAGCATTGAGACATTGGGCTTAAAGCCTTTAAGTGCAATGGTTCTTTATTAACAACAGAGTAAACTCGGTGGGTTCAGATAAATGCCTATTTATTCTGTGAACAGAAAATCTGACATGCGAAGGTGAGGGGGGCAGGACAATCAGATTAAGAGCACAAAAGCTTTGCTCTTTCCCTTTTATCAGGGTCTTATGCTTCTGCTATCCTGGTGCCTGGTCAGGACCTTACTGTCAAACAGAGAATAACCGACTGTAAGTGTGCAGAAGTAGGAGACTGACGCACGGGCGGCATATTGTTCATTATAGAATTTTATTAATAACCAAAGGAAAACCCGAAATATCCCTATTTTTAAAGACGGGTTTCCCTACTTCAAATAAACTAAGGATTCTGTCAGGAAGTTTTGTCAAAAGTAAATGGTCCAACGTCGTGTCAGAAACCTATTTCTTTCCCTTACATTCTAAATCAACAAAAAAAAGGATGCTCTTATCAGTTCAGGAGGATGGCTCCCTCTCCCTGGATGTTTTCACCACCTTCAGTTATAGGAAAAATGAAATGTTCTCCGTCAAGGGCAGAACATCAAAGTAACGTCTCAGAAGGTTCCCTGGACTGACTCTCCGTCAAACAAACCCTTATCTTGTCAATATTCAAAAACTCCAGGGCGAGGGGATGTTTCCCTTTCCCCAGGTCTTTCTCAAGATGTCAAGAGAATTACTTCTTCTCTTGGTGGTTTGTAGAATGTTCACAACACACCAGGGGGTATGACCCCCTTCCCCAGGTTTCAGAATTTCTTTCACCACCATCCTGGATCACTTCGCTGTCAGGCACTGTGACCGTCAAGATTGATGAGAATACTTCAATGGGTGCGGGTCCCAGATTTGCATGCACAATCCACCTAGTATACTCTCCTGCTAGGTACTGTGATTACAATAATTATTCTGAAGGCGCTGACAATCCACCTGGTATACTCTCCTGCCATGTGCTATTATTATGAAGATCAACAATGATACTCTCTTTGGTGCGGTTCCAGACTCGTAGATACAGTCCACCTGGTATACTCTCCTGCCAGATACTGTGGCTATGATGATTAGTCAAGAGGCTTTGATGGTCTTTGTGGGTGTGGGTCCCAGACTCACACTTTCTTTTCTCATGCCAGGTACTGAGACTATGATGATTGGCTTCAATTCTTTCACAACTTCTTATATTCTTAGGGTTGGAGTCCCAGACTCGTGACTCTTGTTTCACTCCTGGTTCCAGGCTTCTACATAACTGTCTTGGGCCCCTTTCACTTTCCCTTCCCCCTGCACTAGCATTGTCTCTATGGTCTGCTATGCTCTCAGGGCTTTGGTGATGATATGATATGATATGGCATTTGTAACGCGCCTATACACAAGTGTTTCAAGGCGCGACGAGGCAGGGAGGGGGGAACAAGGGGAAGACAGACAACGATCCTACTAGGCCAGGTGTCATTCAGACCGCGCAGGTGCAGGGGTAGGGGGAAGGGAAAAAGTGCAAGGGGAAGGGGGAGGGGGGGAGTGCAGTAAAAATAAGTAGAATAGAAATAAAATAATAAATAAATAGGGCCAGCTGGTGGCAAGTGCAAGGTAAGTGCAGACAAGTGCTGGGGGGGACTGTAGGGATACAGAGACAGTCCCGCAGTTCAGGGGTTGCCAGGGAGGCAGTGCAAGTGAAGAGTGACTGGGCCCAGGACCGAGGTCGGTGAGAGTGGCCCAGTTGCAGAATCAGTGCAGTTTAGGTGAAGAATTTAGCAGGGGAGAGGGAGAGAGAAAGCAGAAGTGAAGTGGAAGGTTTTGAGGTGCTTCCGGAACCGGAGATGGTTCTCCTCAAGTTTCAGGGAGGCAGGAAGGCTGTTCCAGAGGGAGGCCCCTGCCGCGGAGAGAGATCTACCCCCAGCTCGTTGCTTCGAGAAGCGGCTGACCCTGAGGGAGTTGGAGACGGATGAGCGTAGGGCTCGGGAAGGAAGATATTTAGGAAGAGAGAGTTGAAGGTATTTAGGCCCCAGGCCCCAGAAGGCCTTGTGGACAATGCAGAGGGTTTTGAACTTAATCCTCGCAGCCACTGGGAGCCAGTGTAGAGATTTCAGTCCTGGAGAGATACGGTCCCTGGGCTTGAGGCCAAGGACAAGTCTCGCAGTTCTGTTCTGTATGAGTTGCAGAGGGCGGAGAGTGGAGGCAGGCAGATTAAGATAGAGGCTGTTACAGTAGTCCAGCTTTGAGAGAACCAGGGCTCGGAGACAGTGAGCTTCTGGGGGAAGGAGAGGAAGGGAAGAATACCTCTGAGGAGGTGCAGCTGGTAATGTGACTTCTTAGAGATGTCAGATATATGAGGAGAGAAGGAGAGTGTGGAGTCGAAGATGACCCCGAGGTTTTTTGCCTTGCAGGTAGGAGCAGGAAGAGGGCCAAGAGAGGCCGGCCAGAGAGCTGCAGGGAAGGAGGGAGTGGGTGTGCCGATGAGTAGGCTCTCAGTCTTACTAGCATTAAGGCAGAGGTCATTGGCAGCACACCATTCCTGGATAGCAGACAGACAGTCAGAGATGAGGGAGGGAGAGGAGGAGCCCGAGGGTAGCCTGAAAATGAGCTGGGTATCGTCCGCATAGCACTGAAAGTTGGGGCAGAGGGCGGCGATGCGGTGGGCAAGGAGTGCCAGATACTGGTTGAACAGCCAGGGAGAGAGATTAGATCCCTGGGGAACGCCACAGGTGGAGAAAAAGATGTCAGAGAGGAAGGACCCAAGTTGGACCTGGGAGGGTCGATTGGAAAGGAAAGAGGTCAGCCACGCCAGAGCCTGACCAGTGATACCCAGGTTATCACGGAGACGATTGAGCAGGATGGCATGGTTGACAGTGTCAAAGGCAGAAGAGAGATCGAGCAGAATGAGAACACACGGAGTGTTGGAGTCGAGGTTCAAGAGCAGGTCCTCACGGATGTTCAGGAGAGCAGTTTCCGTGCTTCTGGCCGCTCTGAAGCCAGATTGATGGTCATGGAGACTATCAACAGCTTCAGCATGGAGGTTAAGCTGGGAGATGGCCAGTTTCTCCAGGAGCTTGCCCAGGAAGGGAGTGATGGAGATTGGGCGATAGTTAGCCGGACAGGAGGGGTCGGCAGAGGGTTTTTTAAGGAGAGGGTGCACAAGGGAGTGCTTCAGGGGGGATGGGAAGACTCCAGAGGCGAAGGAGTGGTTGCAAAAGTTAGCCAGGGCAGGAGCCAGGGAGTCGATGTGGTCCTTTATAGTTTTGGAGGAACAGGGGTTAATCTGTTTAGACGAGACTTTCATATATCGGACTTGTCTGGAAACCTCGTCAGCAGAAAAAAGGGGAAAGGCAGAGAAGGAGGGAGGAGGGGTGGCTGCAGAAGGGCCAGAGGAAGAGCAGGGAAGAGAGGGGGGAGGTGATAGGAGGAGAGTGAGGACAGGATGTCCTGAGTTTTAGAGATGAAGTGGGAGGCCAGTGCAGTGCAGAGGGCCTGGGAGGGGACAGGAGAGGTAGAGACTGCAGCAGGGTTGGCAAGCTCCTTGCAGATTTTAAAGAGTTCAGCCGAGTTGTTAGATGCTGCAGAGATGCGGGCTTGGATAAGGGCTCTCTTCTTGGTGAGAACAGAGAGACGGTATTGCCTTTGGAGCAGGCGGCAGGCCAGTTTGTCAGAGGATGAACATGAAGCACGCCATTTCCTCTCTGCCACCCTGCACTTGCGTTTTAGGGTGACGAGATCCGAATCATACCAGGAGTTACATTTGGCTTTGGGCTTCAGGCGGATTTTCATGACAGGGGCAAGGATATCAAGAGTATCAGATATACCAGAGTGGAGCAAGGAGAGGGCTGTGTCAGGGTGGGAGTCAGCCGAAGGGGGAGGGGGGGCCAGAAGGTGGCAGCGCAAGCCGATGCTCTGGCCCGCCTCTGTGTTTTGTTGCCAGTCATCACTCCCCTTCTGTTTGTGGCGGCTCTGCATGGAAAATTTCCTTCCAGCGATTGTGCATCCTGCGTTATATGCTCGCTGACCCAATGGGGCACCAGTAGTTGCTTCTTTCTCCTTCGTGGAGCGGTCCCACAACACCGGACCCTCATTGCAGCAGCATACTCCCTCTGTGGCGGCCCGATCTGCCTTCTCTCCAGCGCTTCCTTCTCTGGAATCCTGGTTCCTCAAGGGAGGCTCGACATTAGTCTGAGTCCTCCCTCAGTTTTTGTTCACTGATCAAGTCCATATTGACTGGACTGCTCACTTGGTTCTGTGTGGTACACCATTGTATTCTGCGCCCCCTCCTCATCCCAGTACTAAAGGAATCAGTTACCCAAGAACTAACACAGTCCACCCTCGTCTTGGTATTAAGAAGGGGAACTCTATGTGTATAGTACTTGCGCTTCTACTTTCCAGTACTTCCCCCTATTAGTAGTATAAGAGAAACAAATGGGAACAGTGGGAATGGAACTGGTATGGGTTGATGAAGAAGGTGGGCTAGGGTAAGGTGGGCTGTGGGGATACCATGTTCTCCCCAGGTCGTAACTAATCCCGTAGGGGGATTCCCTTTGCATGAGATCCACCCGCTGAGTACCACCTCAAGGGGAACTATCGGGTAGCAGCGTCACCTCCCTGGCCTCATGGCAAGGGTTTCCCCCTATGGGAGAAATGAGGAAATCTGGGGATTCATGACATACCCTTAATGCTGCTCGATTCCTCATCTCCTATTGGAAAACGGGATATAAAATCTAGGTTTCCTTGTTACTTCCCTTTGGGGTGTTCTACACTAAAACAGTAAGGTTGGAGATCGATGAACCAGCACATTATTCTTGGGTGTGTGACCTTTTGGAGGCTTAGCTTGATAAGAAGTTAATGGTCAGTGACCACCCTGAATTGTCTACCTGTAAGGTGATACTTCAGGTAACCTATATGACACTTTATGGCTAATGCCTCCAACTCAATGGTTGCTTAATTTCTTTCTCTAGGGAGTTCCGGCTGATGTAAAGCACAGGCTGTTCTATACCATCGTATTCCTGAGAAAATACTTGCCACCCAATTTTAGAAACATCTGTTTGGAGAATAAACTCCTTGTTAAAGTTGCCTACTTTTCGATTCTGGAATGTTGGTCGACCTAGCAGCAGCTTAAGCCAGCTGCTCCTGCTCCAACCCCTGCATGTGGATACCATACTGAGCTAAGAATGAATACTGGGAATAAGAAGAGGAATGAAGTTCCTGAGAATCCTATCCCAAAAAAAACAAAGTAGGGAAATGAGTTGGAGGATACTCACAGCAGCAGTCACATCTACTCCCTCCTACTAAAGGTTTCTCAGAATGTTGCTGAGATTCAAAGCTCTCCTGTGAATCATCTGGAGTTCAGAGTTACAAAAATTGAATCTGGTAACTCAACGCTGGCCTCTGATGTGGCCGAGAGCTACAGGGCATATAAAGAATGAAAATCTGAGAGGGCCGGCTTGAAAAACAAGAACGCATCCCTGGAAGTTGAGAGCAGGAACCTAAATCTGTGCTTGCTGGGTTTATTGGAAAGTCCCGATTTAGACTCTCAAGTCCTTGGGGTCCTGACAGAGTTTCTGGGCAAGGAAGGTGTGAACCACAGTGACCTGGATTTCTCCTACAGAGCTGGGAAAATCATGAAGGACAGACCAAGGCAGAATCTTTTGGTTTTATCTAAGATCAATGTAAGGGGGAAAGGGAAACTTGTTCTAGATGGAAGACCCATTGCTATTTACCCAGATTTTCCCAAGGAGGTCGTGGAGAAAAGGAGGGCTTTCAAAGTCGCTAAAGCCATTGACCTTAAGAAAAACATTAAAACAATATTGGTGAACCCAGCAATTCTGAAGATCTTCTTTGAAAAGGGGGTGAAAACCATTATAGTTACTTCAGAGGCTGAATGCTGGTTACAGGAGGCTGACCCTCAATGGATTGAACAGAAATAGCTCAGCATTTCATTTGTTTATGGTGTTTTATTTCGGTTTGGTTAAATTCATGCCTTACATTCTCAAGATTTTGTTTTTAATATTTATATTGGATTTATACTTATTTTGACAAATTAGTTTTTCTCTCACATATAATTAATATTTATGTTCAAGTATAAGTGTCCCGTTATTAGCAGCTTGTTGGGCTGCGTGCACGTACTGTGAAACGGTGAGTGCACAAATTATTAGGTCCCTTCCTTTAATGAGGAAGTGGTTTCAGAGCAAGATGGTGGTGCCTTTCACATTGCCACCCAGGTTATGGCGTGTTTGCTTAGCGGAACGACTCTTGAGCCAACTACTGGACTATTGGTAGGTGCGGGGGACCAGCGGGATGTGTCATGATGCAATGCTGCTGCCACGTGCGAGAGGGTGAAATGGGAACGACGTGCCATTAGTTCTGTTATGCCACGCAATTTGTATCCCTTATGACCAGGTGCGGTCTTGTAATGAATGATGGTGAATAAACAAGGTGTCATAATTAGCTGGAAGAAGACCTTGCACTGCGTCTGGGAGAACTTAATCGACTCAGCTGTTATGGCTGATGTGGAGACATCACTAGATCTCGCGGGAACGTAATCTTGCGAGATCTCGGGCTGACGCCATCGCGGGGGCCTGCGATTTCCAGAAAACGTTGGCAGAGCTCCAGGAAAGCAGTCTGACACAGCGCTGCTCCTGATAAGGAGATGATATAACTTTGAACTGCAGAGAGCTATGCAGCCAGGCTTCCAGGGGTGTAAGTCCAATGCCATAGGAGTCCTCATGGGTTCACTGAAAGCCCACAGCGTGCCATACAAGTGCACACCCTGCCTTCAGTGAAGTAACTGGAAGGCCCCAATCTGCAACTCTGAGTACTGCTCCTGCCCCCACATGGACAATACCTATCCACCCTTTGTATCCCTTCAATAAATATAGTTAAAAGTACTCCAGGCATCCTGTCATCCTTCCAGGCCACCACATAATTGGCGACGAGGATACCAAAAGACCCACGGGCCCACCATGCAAGGTGCCACACCACCCCCTGCATTTCTCCCCTCACTTGGGACCCCAGCAATTCCGTGGATGCAGTGGGAACCCCTTTTCTCCACGTATCTCGAGGCTGTGGGTGGCATGGGATATGCCCCCGCCAGGAAGAAGGCAATGTTGCTGAATGCAATGGGGGTTGAAGGACAGCGCATCTTTGCCAGTCTGACGGCCATAACAGTGGACGCCAATGACAACGACGTCTACAAGGAGGCGACCCGTCGCATAGTGAAGAGGTTCACCAATAAGGAGAATGTGGTGCTACACAGGCTGAGGTTCTACATCTGTAAACAAGAAGGGATCGAGCCCGTGGACGACTAAATCACCAGGATGAGGGAGCTGGCATCCCTATGCGCTTTCGGCGATAACGCAGAACAAGTCATCTGCGACATGCTTGACGTTCACACAAACTGCAGGAAAGTGCAGGACAAGTTCATCCAAGAAAATGAGGTGACCCTCGACAAGGCCATCCAAATTGCCAGGGCGGAAGAAGAAACCTCCAGCAGGCGCAAAGAGGCGGGAAGCCATCTGTCAGTGCCCGAACTTACAGCACTGCAATGGAGAGGTCGTAGAGAAAAGCAGTCCCCTGACAGCCCTAGACACAAAGGCCCTAGACAAAGGGATGCGCCGAAATGCTACATATGTGCCAGCACCAAACACATGGCGAACGATCATGACTGCCCCGCCAGGAACAAGGAGTGCTCAAAGTGTGGACGCATAGGTCACATGGCCACAGCATGCACGTGGCAGGAAAAAACCATCTCCCGCATCGATGGCGACTGCGCTTCAAGTGAGGACGATGAGCTACAGGACAGACCCGTGGTCATCATGGTCAACGCCCTCCACGCCAGGAGAAAAAAGCCCCACTGCACCATTAAAGTGGACGGCATGGAAACACGGGTCATGGCCGACTCAGGCTCAGACCTCACAATCCTTCCCATCGACATGTACAAGGAAATGATGGGACAAGCAAGAGTGGAAATCAGAACGACCAGACAAAAGCCAACGGTCTTCGGAGGCGCAACCATCAACCTACTCGGCTACATCAGAGCTCAAATTGAGTTCAAAGGCAGGTCTACCACCACCAAGGTGTACTTCTCGTCCAAAGGCCCAGCCATACTCGGATGGGACGGTCAACACAGGCTCAGTCTAAAACTGGACACCAGCACCCCGGAACATGTACTCATAGTCTCCTGAGGAGCAGCGCAGTATTTCAGAGAGGTTTTTCCAAGCCTGTTTTCCGAAAACCCGGGGAAAGTGAGGAACTACGTCCACAAGATTTGTTTAAAACCCAATGCAGTGCCAGTGAAACATAAAGTCAGACCTATAGCCGCCACGGCGAGACCAGCATTAGAAGCCCACCTCCGGAAGATGGTTCAAGAAGGGACCATCGAAACAGTGGAATCCTCCGAGTGGCTGAGCCCAGTGGTCCTAGTAAAGAAGAAATCCAGCAACGACCTCAGAATATGCATCAACCTGAGAAGTCTGAACCTAGAGGTCATTACCGATAGCTTCCCGCTCCCCAGCATCATCGAAATTGTCCTCATGATGAAAGAAGCAGCAATCTTCTCGAAGCTGGACATGCGTGACACCATTACACAAAACTACATGCCCCCTTACGGCGTTCATCACCCCTTTCGGTACATTCAAATACACCCGCATGCCGTTTGGGTTGTCTTCGCCAGCGTCCGCATTACAGAGGATGATGAACTCACTACTAAAAGGAGTCACAAACGTTTCATACTTTCAGGACGATATCCTCGTGTATGCCAAAGACAACGAGACCCATGACAAAGGTCTCAGGGCAGTCTTAAGCAAGCTTCAAGAAGCAGGTGTCCATCTACGCCACGAGAAATGTGCGTTTGGAGTGAGCGAGGTAGAGTACCTTCGGTACCGCATCTCAAGTGAAGGGGTGAGCCCCAAGAAGAACCTTCTGGAGGCCATAACAGACGCCCCGGCCCCGATGTCCAGAGAAGAATTATGCTTGTTCCTGGGCCTTGCGGAGTGCTACACAAAATGTTTCCCAAGGTTCTTCTGAAACCACATCCCCCGTGAGGGAACTCTTGAAGAAGGGGGCAACCTACTCCTGGGGGCCAGAGCAAGACGATGCCTTCAGCGAAATCAAAAGGAGGATCCTACACGTACTGTGCCTGAAACCGTTCAACCCTGAATGGGACACCTGCATCACAACGGATGCCAGTGCGTACGGGTTGTGGGCCACACTGACCCAGAAGAAGGGCGACACAGAAAACATCATAGTATTTGCATCGAAAGCCCTATCATCAGCAGAGAAAAACTACTCCACCATAGAAAAAGAAATGTTGGCATGTGCCTGGGCTGTCTACTACTTCGGATCTTACGTTTGGGGCACGAAATTTAGATTGGTCACCGACCACAAACCCCTCATTCACATGTTAAGCCCAGGCGGCACAAAGACTGCAACCCCGAGGCTGGCCAGGATCGCTGCCAAGCTTCAAGAGTACACTTATGAGATAGCCCACATTGCCGGCTGGATAAACCCGCAGGCGAACTGCATGTCCAGGCTCCTGAACCAAAACGCCCCTGGGACCACATTCTTGGAAGATGAATGTGTCGTAGCCTCAATAAGTGATCTGCGGAACGGCGAGTACATGGACCTGAGCGAACGCCACTGGCAGGAGGAGTACGAGCTGGACGATGCCCTACGGCGTGCAGCAGCCTGGGTCCGTGAAGGGTGGCCTGATGAAAGAGCAATCCCTGAAGGCCTACGTCCCTACTGGAAGGTGAGCGATGAAATCACCACCATGAACGGTCTCATTCTGAGAGGCGACCAAGCGATCCTGCCCGGCGGAAATCCGCAAAGTGATACTGTGCAGAGCACACTCAGGCCATCTGGGGTGCAACATGACCAGACGCAGGATACGCGATGCCTATTGGTGGCCCGGCATGGATCAGGATTTATGGCAAATGGTTGAAAGATGCCTTGAATGCACGAACTGCGACAAGCGCCTGTCGTTGAGACAAGCCCCCATGCAGCCCACTGAAGTCCCCAAAGGGGTATGGTAAAAATTAGGGTTGGACTTCATTGGGCCCCTGGACAGCATGTCCCCAGAACACAACTATGGGATAGTCACCGTTGATTACTTCTCCAAGTGGGTCAAAGTGGACTTCACCTCGGACATCACCACAAACACAGTCATTGAGGCGCTCACCGCCATATTCCAGCGTGAAGGCCTCTCCGAGGAAATTGTGACGGACAATGGGGGCCAGTTGGTCTCTCGAGAAATGGAGAAATTCCTGAAACTTAACAATATTCGACAGCGAAGAGCAAGCCTCTACCACCCACAGGCCAACAGACTCGTTGAGCGGGCGAACCGCTTCATCAAATGGCCGCTGCAACTAGGGCCGATGAAGATGTGGACATGGAAGACGTAGTTTTTCATATGCAACGAAACAAAGAGGCCATGAAAGCTCAAGGGGACACACACCAAGCCGCTCGCCACACAGTAGTTAACAAAGGCGATTTGGTGAAGATACACCTTCCCCACAAAGACACTACGACCGGCTCCAGATACAGTAGTCCCATAGAAGTCGTTGCGAATGGGTCAAACCACATCTGCACCAGCGACGGAAGGAAATGGAATCTAGAAAGGGTGGCTATGTACCACAGAAAGGAATCTATCAAACATCCACTGTGGGAAACTGGAGAAGATCAAGACCAACAAGAGTCGTCTGACTACCCTCGCCAGTCAGGAAGAGATGATTCGGAGTCACCCTACGGCGATGAGTTCTCAAGCACAAACTCCTGAACCCCACCCAGGGAGTCACAGCGAAGGGCAAGACAAGGAGAACCTGATCCACCTGCACCTCCCCAAGAGTGCTCCCACAACCCTGCCCCGCTCCTAGAACAAGGCAGAGCACGCAGAGAGAAAAGCAACCCAGCAAGTTTGCAGACTTTGTCATGGAATGACCATCTATCCTTTTCCCATCAAAGGAGGTTGTGGAGATGTCACAAGATCTTGCGGTAATGTAAACTCGTGAGATCTCAGGGACCCTCGATTTGCAGAGAACGTTGGCGGAGCACCAGGAAAGCAGTCTGACACAGTGCTTCTCCTGATAAGGAGATGATATAACTTTGAACTGCAGAGAGCTACGCAGCCAGGCTTCCAGGGGCGTAAGCCCAATGCCATAGGAGGCCTCATGGGTGCCCTGGAAGCCCACAGCGTGCCATCCAAGTGCACACCCTGCCTCCAGTGAAGTAACTGGAAGGCCCCAGTCTGCAACTCTGAGTACTGCTCCTGCCCCACATGGACAATACCTATCCACCCTTTGTATCAATTCAATAAATATAGTTAATAGTACTCCAGGCATCCTGTCATCCTTCCAGGCTACCACAGCTGACCTGATCAAACGGGGAAAGAGATTTATGATGACTGGGAAGCCCCACAGCACTGCACAGAGGACATTGTAAGGCCACACACATGAACCCAATAAAGAGATGCTTGCGACTCATTATGGAACTGATGTGCAGCAGATGTGTCTAAATGAAGTCACGTGTCCCACCAGACGCCTGACTCTGCTCTGCACTCGAGAAGGCAGGATCATTATGTCACGTGTCCCACCAGACGCCTGACTCCGCTCTGCACTCGAGAAGGCGGGATCATTATGGAACTGATGTGCAGCAGATGAGTCTAAATGATGTCACATGTCCCACCAGACGCCTGACTCCGCTCTGCACTCGAGAAGGCGGGATCATTATGGAACTGATGTGCAGCAGATGAGTATAAATGATGTCACGTGTCCCACCAGACGCCTGACTCCGCTCTGCACTCGAGAAGGTGGGATCATTATGGAACTGATGTGCAGCAGATGAGTCTAAATGATGTCACGTGTCCCACCAGATGCATGACTCCGCTCTGCACTCGAGAAGGTGGGATCATTATGGAACTGATGTGCAGCAGATGAGTCTAAATGATGTCACGTGTCCCACCAGACGCCTGACTCCGCTCTGCATTCGAGAAGGCGGGATCATTATGTCACGTGTCCCACCAGACGCCTGACTCCGCTCTGCTCTAGAGAAGGCGGGATCATTATGGAACTGATGTGCAGCAGATGAGTCTAAATGATGTCACGTGTCCCACCAGACGCCTGACTCCGCTCTGCACTCGAGAAGGCGGGATCATTATGGAACTGATGTGCAGCAGATGAGTCTAAATGATGTCACGTGTCCCACCAGACGCATGACTCCGCTCTGCACTCGAGAAGGTGGGATCATTATGGAACTGATGTGCAGCAGATGAGTCTAAATGATGTCACGTGTCCCACCAGACGCCTGACTCCGCTCTGCATTCGAGAAGGCGGGATCATTATGTCACGTGTCCCACCAGACGCCTGACTCCGCTCTGCTCTAGAGAAGGCGGGATCATTATGGAACTGATGTGCAGCAGATGAGTCTAAATGATGTAACGTGTCCCACCAGACGTCTGACTCCCGAGAAGGCAGGATCATTATGGAACTGATTTGCAGCAGATGAGTCTAAATGATGTCACGTGTCCCACCGGACGTCTGACTCTCGAGAAGGCTGGATCATTATGGAACTGATGTGCAGCAGATGAGTCTAAATGATGTCACGTGTCCCACCAGACGTCTGACTCTCGAGAAGGCTGGATCATTATGGAACTGATGTGCAGCAGATGAGTCTAAATGATGTCACGTGTCCCACCAGACGTCTGACTCTCGAGAAGGCAGGATCATTATGGAACTGATTTGCAGCAGATGAGTCTAAATGATGTCACGTGTCCCACCGGACGTCTGACTCTCGAGAAGGCTGGATCATTATGGAACTGATGTGCAGCAGATGAGTCTAAATGATGTCACGTGTCCCACCAGACGCCTGACTCCGCTCTGCACTCGAGAAGGCGGGATCATTATGGAACTGATGTGCAGCAGATGAGTCTAAATGATGTCACGTGTCCCACCAGACGCCTGACTCCGCTCTGCACTCGAGAAGGCGGGATCATTCTGGAACTGATGTGCAGCAGATGAGTCTAAATGATGTCACGTGTCCCACCGGACGTCTGACTCCGCTCTGCACTAGAGAAGGCGGGATCATTATGGAACTGATGTGCAGCAGATGAGTCTAAATGATGTCACGTGCCCCACCAGACGCCTGACTCCGCTCTGCACTCGAGAAGGCGAGATCATTCTGGAACTGATGTGCAGCAGATGAGTCTAAATGATGTCACGTGCCCCACCAGACGCCTGACTCCGCTCTGCACTCGAGAAGGCGGGATCATTATGGAACTGATGTGCAGCAGATGAGTCTAAATGATGTCACGTGTCCCACCAGACGTCTGACTCCGCTCTGCACTCGAGAAGGCAGGATCATTATGTCACGTGTCCCACCAGACACCTGACTCGGCTCTGCACTCGAGAAGGCGGGATCATTATGTCACGTGTCCCACCAGACGCCTGACTCCGCTCTGCACTAGAGAAGGCGGGATCATTATGGAACTGATGTGCAGCAGATGAGTCTAAATGATGTCACGTGTCCCACCGGACGTCTGACTCCGCTCTGCACTAGAGAAGGCGGGATCATTCTGGAACTGATGTGCAGCAGATGAGTCTAAATGATGTCACGTGCCCCACCAGACGCCTGACTCGGCTCTGCACTCGAGAAGGCGAGATCATTCTGGAACTGATGTGCAGCAGATGAGTCTAAATGATGTCACGTGCCCCACCAGACGCCTGACTCCGCTCTGCACTCGAGAAGGCGGGATCATTCTGGAACTGATGTGCAGCAGATGAGTCTAAATGATGTCACGTGTCCCACCAGACGTCTGACTCCGCTCTGCACTCGAGAAGGCAGGATCATTATGTCACGTGTCCCACCAGACACCTGACTCGGCTCTGCACTCGAGAAGGCGGGATCATTATGTCACGTGTCCCACCAGACGCCTGACTCCGCTCTGCACTCGAGAAGGCGGGATCATTATGGAACTGATGTGCAGCAGATGAGTCTAAATGATGTCACGTGTCCCACCGGACGTCTGACTCCGCTCTGCACTAGAGAAGGCGGGATCATTCTGGAACTGATGTGCAGCAGATGAGTCTAAATGATGTCACGTGCCCCACCAGACGCCTGACTCGGCTCTGCACTCGAGAAGGCGAGATCATTCTGGAACTGATGTGCAGCAGATGAGTCTAAATGATGTCACGTGCCCCACCAGACGCCTGACTCCGCTCTGCACTCGAGAAGGCGGGATCATTATGGAACTGATGTGCAGCAGATGAGTCTAAATGATGTCACGTGCCCCACCAGACGTCTGACTCCGCTCTGCACTCGAGAAGGCGGGATCATTCTGGAACTGATGTGCAGCAGATGAGTCTAAATGATGTCACGTGCCCCACCAGACGCCTGACTCGGCTCTGCACTCGAGAAGGCGAGATCATTCTGGAACTGATGTGCAGCAGATGAGTCTAAATGATGTCACGTGCCCCACCAGACGCCTGACTCCGCTCTGCACTCGAGAAGGCGGGATCATTATGGAACTGATGTGCAGCAGATGAGTCTAAATGATGTCACGTGCCCCACCAGACGTCTGACTCCGCTCTGCACTCGAGAAGGCGGGATCATTCTGGAACTGATGTGCAGCAGATGAGTCTAAATGATGTCACGTGTCCCACCGGACGTCTGACTCTCGAGAAGGCTGGAGTAAGCATGGTAACCTAGAGCTGAAACCCCTGACGCGTTTATTAGCAGCCTATAATAATTCCCACGCGAAACCCTAGTGTTAGACGTTCGCCCTTAGCCATCTTTAGCCCTTTGTAGACTGGACAATAATGGAGACGTAATCCCCAATATTGCAGCGTATAAGTAGGGAAGCCATTAGCAACTATGTGCCTTTCTTAGTGCGCTATCAACCTACTGTGACGTCATGGCAGATTATAATGAGTTTCACATTCAGAGGAAAATGCCCATTTTCCTTCCAATGGTTTATTTAAATTTCGTTTCGGGGCTGTTGTGGAGAATCCAGTGTTCTTTATGTCGTCCACCTCCTGCAATGCTTTCCCATGAGGGACAGTGCAGGGGTGAAAAGGGGATGCAGGCGCGCCTCCCACACCGTAGATTTATACTTGGGTAGCTGTCAGCAATGGGACGAGTTCCACCTCAGCGTCCGGGTGACACCAGAGACCACTCGAGCGTCTCCATGCTGGCCTTGCAGGGGAACACTTGATAGGCTGGTAAATGTGTTGATTTAGTGGTTGAACATAATGGTAGGTGGATTTGGTGTCATGAGGACGCAGCTCGTAGATGAAAGCTGGAGTACACGACATGCTTTGTCACCATTTGCTCAAAGAGAGACTGGAAGACACTTCTTTATGTACCCCTGGCCCATTGCCTCATGAAGAGCTGATGCCATACAAAGACAGCGGGCCCCAACTAAAATCTCCGCCCACACCCCTGGCTAGAGCATATCATAAGATCGCACTGACATGAGGCACATACTTTAGGGTATGCATTGTCTGATATATTCACAAGGGTCGAGGGGGCATTAGTTTGTTATACCCAGGACGATTCGAAGATGACACTGGTATAGCTGGGATGTCAAAGTTTGTTGTTGGATAGCGAGATCTCGGTTTATTTAAATATGCCCGATGTATTAGTGTAGTTTCTCAGATTCTCTCTCGCTGGAATTTGTGCAAACATTATGTGCCAGGTCCTCAGAAGGTTAGTTGGGGGCTGACCACAAATGCATCGATGTGTGAAGTGCACTACACTCTTGCGTAATATAGCAGGCCATTGATTAAAAAGAAGGCTACAGCTTTCTGGCGATTAGCAAAACGAGTGAGCAGGGGGTAATTGGCGGGTGGCGGGGTCCTAGGAGGTTTAAGGTTATCCAAGTCATTAGTAAGGGGGGCATGTGGCTCTACCACCTCATCCTTAGCTATATGAATATTTAGGCCGACTCATATGGAAGGATTCATCTGATGCGGTATGTTACTGAACGTATAAGAACATTTAATAAGAAGAACAATATTAAGTAGTCTAATTTTAGACTAGAGGTGCTATAAGTAGCGATATTAATGGGTATATTTATAAAAAGTTGTTTGCCACTTTTAGAAGCAGCGATTAATGTAGGTAATGAGGTTTTCATGGATTCAGGTTGAAATGGCACTTAGGCTTAGGGATTTAGATTTAGATTTGGTGATTCAAAGGTATTCATGACATTTGACTAAGATGTCCATTTAATTTTTGCTTTGTTCAGGGATGGGGTGGGACGGACACCTTCTATTGGGAATACAGGAGGGTGTTGTTGGTGGGTTGGTACTAGCGATTATATGTTTTGTTACTGGTTTTGCTCATAACTAGCCTTTGTGTGTCTGTGTGTGGTTGTGTTTCCTCACAGTCGGGGTTGTGTTCAGCCCTAGTAGGGCACAACCTAAAAAAAAAAAAAACTGGTTTGAAAATAGTGTCTTGGAATGTAAAGGGTTTAAATTGGACAAACAAAAAGGAAAAGGGTAATAAGTAGGTTAAATTAATTGGGGGTCAATATAGCTCTGTTACAAGAAACTCACATGCTAGAAGCAGAGGCGGACAAATTGAAACGAGCGCGGGTGGGAAGGGTTTTTTGCTCTTGTTTTACCTTTAGCACCAGGGGAGTATGTATTTTAGTAAAGAAATACCTACCGTTATCAGATATAAAGAATGATAAGGAAATGGACAATAGACGTATTACATTGAAAGTTCAAAATGTTTCATATTGTATACGCAATGTGTACGCAGCAAATGAAGGCGATGCCAAGTTTTATGTGTCCTTGACCCAGTTTATACAGAATACAATTCAACAAAACCTGGTGGTGGGAGGGGATTTTAATATCACACTGGATCCCAAGTTAGACAAAAGGGTTTTCTCTGTCAGTAATGAAAGCAAAACTGAGCATAAAGCCATGTTAGATTGCATGGGAGAATGTGGCTTACAAGATATGTGGAGAATTCAGCACCTCCAGGATAGACATTACTCATTTTATTCAGGGCATCATAAAATGCTCTCACGTGTAGATTTGCTCCTAATGTCTGGTGTTTGCACACAAAATTGTGGTCAATGCTTTAGAAATTGTATCCTGGTCTCAGTTCATGCACCAATTTCAATAGATGTGACTGTAACTTACCCTATGCGCAAGGCAAGTACTTGTGAAAAGAATGTGGAAATGGTGGACAGAAGGAATGTTTTCTATAGACAAATACTGGATGGAGGAAGTGGCAGTGGAGAATGTATGGGACGCGTTCACATGTTACATGAAACGGATGCTGAATGGCCTATCTAGTAAAAGGAGAACGGAAAGAATAAAAAGAGAATGAACTGGAAAAAGAAATTGAAGAAATAGAAAAGCAAATCATGATGAATCATACAGCAGAGTCTGGCTCTGCTTTAGCCATCAAGAAAAGGAAACTGGAGAAACTCCAAACAGAGAAAAAAGATGTTCTCTTGTTCAGAGCAAGATGCAACTACTATGAGGGTGGAGAGAAATGCAACCATCTCTTAGCACACCGTTTGAAGGTTATAGAACAAGAAAAATCAATTCATGCAATAGAATGTCAGTCGGGAGAAGTAATGGTGGAACCTGCAAGAATTATCAAAGAATTGAAGGAATACAACCAAAGACTATACTCTTCCGAAGGGAAGATTAATCTGGTTCGCTTGAATGAATTCATTAAAAGTTGTAACCTTAAAGAATTCAATTCCGAGGACAGTGAGAATTTGGAGAACGGTCTAGAGATTGAAGAACTTAAAAGAGTAACGTGCCATCTTAACCAGACAAAGTGTCCAGGACCCGATGGTCTACCAGCATAATTTTACAGGTTTATGCCGCATGAAGTATTTGCGCTGATGCTGACAGTGTTGGAATCATCACAGAGGAGTGGCACTCTTCCCCCATCAACTAGACATGCTGCCATCTCTTTATTCCCAAAACAAGAGAAATCTGTGATGAACATGTGTAGTTATAGACCAATAAATCTAATAAACACAGACAATAAAATCCCTGCAAAAGTCATTGTATCGCGAGTTGAAAATTTGCTGCCAGCACTCATTGGCCAAGAACAAGCAGAATTCGTCAAAGGGAGACATGCGTCTGAAAACAGTCGCAGATTGTTACTGACACTATATGAGAGCAAGCAGTTGCTGGCAGAGGTGGCGGTACCATCATAAGATGTGGAAAAGGCGTTTGATCGCATTGAATGCGAATATCTAATGGCCACATTAAAGGATTGCAGAGTGGGAGAAAACCTGTTTAACTGGATTTACTCAAAGCCAACAGCAAGTATACATTCTAATGGTCTCATCAAAAAGTTTCGAATTAGAAAGAGGAACTCGACAAGGGTGCGCACTCTCTCCATTACTATTTGCACTCACAATGGAACCTTTGGCTGCAAAAATCAGGGGGGATGATCCAAGAGATGCAATATGGAGAAGCCTCTCAGAAACTTTGGCTGTATGCGGATGATATGTTGCTGGGGATTCAAGGATTAAACTCATAGGTCAAAGCTACAATAGCACAACTCAACGCCTTTCGAGAGTTCTCTGGATATAAAATAAACTGGCCCAAGTCGGAAGCGATGTTCGCGTCAAGGACGTGTACCGGTCAGCGTCCAATTGAATGTGGCTCAGGTGGCGTCCAGAGAAAATGCGGTACTTGGGCTTATGGCTAATGAGAGATGTGGATCGTATCATGATGGATATTAATTTGCTTCACACGATGGAGATGCTGAAGTATGATCTACGTAGATGGGACAAGTTGAAGCCGAGTCTGTGGGGAAGAGTGAACGCCATCAAGATGACTGCTGCCCCCGTATCAACTATATCCTGAGTATGATTCCCATGATAACAAAAAATAAATTGATGACAAAAATAGAGGGTTTAATCCAATCCTTCGTATGGGAAGGCAAACGACCTCGACTAAAGCTCTGGAAACTACAAGTTGCTACAGAAAATGGTAGATTAGCACTTGTGGATTTTGCGAATTATCACGTAGCCTATGGATCCAGACATTTGATACCCTTCATTGAGAACTCCACTGATTTTTGGACACAGGCTGAAACTAGCAGGTGTACTCCACTTGCTCCAAGAGCGGTGTTGACGTCAGAAGACAGTCAGGGTTGTAAATCATATGCTCCAAAAACATTTTTGAGAGAAGGCTGGAAAGGACTAATGCGCATCAGTAATAAAGAATATTCCAACTCGGTTAACTCTTCTCTCTGGTTCAAGAAAGATCTCAAGTTAGAGGGGAAGAAGTTATTTTGGCCTAGCTGGTATTTGTGTGGTATACAATGGCTGAGAGACCAATTTGAAGAAGGGAAATGGATCCCATTTGAAACTCTGAAAAAGGAAAAGAAGCTTGACAATGTTTGCTTCAGAGAATATAGAAAAATGAAAAAGGTAGTGCGTAATAAAACTCCAGAGGATTGCAAGGACTGGATGGATTGGTTACAAGAATTCAAATTGAATGGTCACATTGTCTCCAAGGTGTATAGTATAGTTTAGTTTATTTGTAATGTGCACGTAACCCTGGGGTAACTGGGCGCGTCAACTTAAAACAGGGTTACAAGACATGCAGAGACGACATGCAGGTATAATAAATTGCAAGCCGACAAGAGTTACAGGTTCAGCTGCATTCATGTTAATACAGGTAAGCGCACAAAAGAGAGGTGCTGATGGTAACAGTAGGTCGATAGGGCAAGAGTGCATAGGTGGCTGTTACCAGGCCTTGTTTGCCAGCCAAGTCTTTACTTTGTCTCTGAAGGACCAGAAAGATTGTTCAGTTCTGATCGGGGGCGGGAGGGAGTTCCAGCATTAGGCAGCCAGGACTGGGAAGCTGGCTCCTCCAGCAGTTTTTAAGTTAAACCTCGGGATGCTGAGACAGTGTGAGTAGACAGATCTGGAGGGTCTGGCTGGTTGATTTCTAGAGAATTTGTCGGACAGGTATTTTGGTGCAGTATTAGAGAGGCATTTGTGCGTGATAGCAAGCGTGCGGAGCACGATTCTGTCGCTAATCGGGAGCCAGTGACTGTCCCGTCTGGGGCTTAATATGTGGTTTCACCTGGATATGCTTAACGCTGCCCTCAAGGCGTTGTTCTGTAAGACCTGTCGTCTGTTAAGGTTTCGTTCTGATTAACCTAATTGCAATAATCTAGCTTAGATAAGTCTAGCGCCCTAGCTAGTGTGATGCAGCTGTTAGGGGGCAGGTAGGATTTGCATGCATTAACAAGTTTATTAGTGTAGGCAGTTGTGGAGGCAGCAGCGCTCCCTTGTTTCTTGAGTGAGAGGGTGGAATCTAGATAAACTCTGAGGATCTTGACCTCCTTGGCAACCTTAATGGTGTTACCGTCAATGTTGAATGACGTGTAGCGGGTGTCAAGTTTGTTTGGGCGCGCTTGAGTCCGAATGATCAAGAGCTCTGTCTTGTCATCATTGAGACATAAGCTGTGAGCAGCCATCCAAGCCTGTATTTCCAGGTAAATTTCATTTAAGAGGTTGGAATCCTTCTCATTGCAACCAGTGAGCGTAATGATTACCTGGGTGTCATCAGTGTAGTTTGTATAGGTGACACCCATGTTGTCAAGACTGTCAAAGAGAAGCTTAGTGAATATATTGTAGAGCATCAGGGAGATGCAAGAACCCTGGGGAACTCATCAGGTAATAGGCACTGGCTCAGCTGAGGCTGCGAAGACTCTAGTAGTACAGTTTGAGAGGAATGACTGGAACCAGTTTGTTGCGATTGGGGAAAAGTCCGCAGCTGTGGTTAAATGTTCCATGAGGATCTGGTGATCGACAAGACCGGAGGCTGCGGAAAAGTATGGCAAGCTTGCCTTTATGTTTAGACTCGTCCATTTGGATTTTTAAATCCAGAAGGGCGTTTCTGTGCCGTGTCTCGGTCTGAAGCCAGATTGGTGAAGACCGAGTAAGTTGTTGTCCTCCAGATGTTTTTGGATTTCTAGATAGGCCCTCTCTGTCAAGTATTTTTAGGAGGAACGGGACAGTAGTGATGGGCCTATAATTAGTCGGGATGTTGGGATCTAGATTTGGTTTTTTAAGGAGGGGCATAACCCAGGCCTCCTTGAGGTTGTTAGGGACTGAGCCGGTATTGAATGATGAATTGATCACGGTGGCAATGATTGGGGCCAGGTCTTTTGCGCCTTCCTTGATGACTGGGGCAGGGCAGAGGTCACCCTGGCATCTTGAAGGTTTAAGGCTGTGGACAATGTTTTCCTTAGGAGTGACTGGAGAAAAAAAGAAGGGGGGGCCAGGAGGGGGTGTGCAAATCCAGTGGGGTGTTTGTATTGGAGCTGGTGGCCAGGCTAGTTTTCTTTTTCTCTATTTTGGCTTGCAGTATAGAGATTTTGTTGGAAAGGGACTTCTGTATATTAGCGCACCATGCTGCCTCCTTGGCGCAGGCCTCTGATGATGGAGCTGGGGACTTCTGGCACAATATGAGTCCTGATGATAAACTGTTGGACAAATGGTCGGAGGTAATAGATTTAGAAATGAGTGTGGGCAGATGGAACAACATATGCAGAAATGTGTCTTTGACCTAGCTGAAATTAGGGGAAAGAGCAAGGCAGATCAGGATCCTGAATAGGGTTTATTGGACTCCACAAACATTATATAAAAGGGGCTTGATTGAGTCTGAGGCGTTCTGGAAATGTAAACATGGAGTAGGTTCCTTTAAACATATGCTATGGGAATGTGGAATTGTAAGGGACTTCTGGAGAAATGTGACAAACAATGAAAAATGTTTTAATGGTTGATGCTGACTTTGATTATGAAAGTGTCATTCTAGGAGAGGAGGATCTGATCGAAGAGCTGTCATTTCCGCAGAGATGTTGGTTCTTTAGTGCTTCGCTCTCTGCAAAGAAAATTGTTCTGAGCAATTGGAAAAGTGAGCAAACACCCTCAATATCGGAAAGGATGACAGATTTGGTGCAGATGTCTAAACTGGAATGAGTGATGTTATGTAAAAAGAAGAAACGTGACTCGTATGAGAATATTTGGGACAGATTCCTCGATCTATGATCAATGACCTGTTTTCTGTATGTGAACTTGTGTTGTTGCACTTCCCTCACTGTGAACACAATGTTTTTGTTTATTCTGCAAAATGTTTTTTGATTCTGGATGTAATTTGTTCATGTGTTCAATAAATATGTGTATACAAAGTTGCCTACTTTTAATACAGGCTCACTACAAAGGATGGATGTTAGGGTATCAAGGCATGCCTGATCTTCTGGACACCATTTTAACCTTTGAGGTTCTGTGTTTTTAGACAGGATGTAATGATGGCATAGTAGGGTGTAAATCTCCTGTAATAACCCACTAGGCCCAGTAAAGCTCTTAGATCCTGTTTTGATTTTGGAACAGGAGTTTCCTATACAGCTTTATTCTTTTCAGTTTGGCGTTGGACGAGCCCATTACCAAAAGGAAACCTAGATATTTAACAGTAGATTGAGCTAGATGTGACTTCTTAGAGTTGGCTTTAAGATCTACTTTTCTTAGGACTCGTATTATCTCTTAAAGATGGAAGACATGTTCTCTCCAAGATTTACTGTGCATGACTATGTCGTCCAATAGGCCTCAAAAATACTGGAATATGAACGTAGAACCTGGTCCATTAGTGTTTCGAATGGCACAGGGTGCCATGAAGCCCTAACAGTATGACATTAAACTGAAATAGTCCTAGAAGGGTACAGAAGGCAATTTGTTCTCTGCCCTGTGGATTTAATGGGACCTGCCTATAGTCCTTGTTCAGATCAACCATGGAGAGGTATACAGCGGAACCCAGTCGATCAATAAGGTCATCGATCCTAGTCATGGGATAATTGTTGAACTAGGACACCACATTTAAGTTTCGGAAAACTACACAAAACCTCCACGATTGATCAGGGTTTGCCACCAGAACTATTGGCGAGGACCAAAGACTTTGAGAAGGTTCTATATTTGTTGCCAGCATTTTCTCCAGCTCCAGCCAAACTATTTCCTTGCGCACATCTGGTATCCTGTAGGGTCTTAGGTTGATGACTTTACCTGGTGGAGTTTGGATATGATGGAAGACTCCTTTTACCCTTCTAGGCTTACAGCTGAAAATGTCCTGGAACTGATCAAACAGGTCATGGATGTCTTGCTTTTGGGACTGGGGAAGATCAGCTGGTATTCTATGGATCACTCCTATTTCTTCAGATAGTAGACTAGCCATTACCACTGATGTGGATCCCACAGGATCTTCCCGCCACTCTTTTAAAAGATTGATGGCATGATTCTGAGTTTTGGCTCATCTGTCATGTTGGGAGATACCATAGTCACAGGGGGCAGTCTGTTCTGAAACCTCATAGCGTCCATTCCAAGGGGAAAGCACGTTATGCACTGATGTGGGCAGCAGCAGAAGGACTGTGGTAATGGAAACACCAGTTACACCAGTGTTAGCCACGCCCCCAACAACCCCACCTGTTCCCCATCACAAACAGAAGTATAAGCTGAGAAGGGTGCATTGCCCATTAGCAAAATATTAGGAGCCATGTAGTCATTGGTCAGAGTAGGATAGATAATGTGGCACAAGTAAGGCAGCAGGTAGTTACATTTATAATATATGTAAGGAATACTTAAATGACGGTACATACACATAAGCACACATAACAGACATACAGAGCGCACAGACATGAAAACTATTACCACATAGACACGAAAACTATTAGCGTGTATATGTAAAGACTGGAGGACGGTATCTGTATTTCTGCCCGATACAGTAGGGGTGGAAGCACAGAGCACCCCAGTCAAGGCTCTCAATTGGTAACATTGGCCGAGCAGCCAGGCTGAGACTCTCAGGAGGTGATGCAGGCTGGTTCTTAAGCACAGTGAATCTCCAAGCCCCAACAAAGTAATGTCCACACACTTTATCATATGCTAACTCAGATGTTTTAAATAAAATAAGGTTCAGATAAATACATCAATAAATAACTCACTTTGTACTCAGGTAACAGTATCCTAATAGTAAATATATACACATCTATGTGGTACCACAATATACTTTGATAAATACTAATTGACCTTTTCACAATTGACCTTGGGAGAATTGACCTAATTCAAAAGGTGAATTAGGGCAAGTATGCGGGGGGAACCCCCCGCAACCCTCCACCTAATCCCCTTATATTATTTATAATTCAAAACCAACCCAATACATATATAAAATAACAAAAATAATATAAAGGTCAATTGTGCAGAAGGTCAATTAGGACCACTATAATTAGGTCAATTAGGGTAAAAGGTCAATTTGGATAATACCATATACTGTAGACTCAAGTTAGAATGTACCAACTGCTGACAGTTATCACAAAGCATAGGAATCGTAAAGCATTGGATAGTGGCCTAGACATTTCTGTAGAAAGGCAGGTTAGATTAGGGACATTGGCAGAATGCATTCTTTAAAGTAGATAGGCAATACTGTGTGAGGATCCCCCACCTGAGCAACCTGTAAGGGAAACGTTAAGTTGTACGTTATCTTGTATATTACAGTCCAGTCCAAATATGTTCAATAATGCTCTGCTTCTTTTTCTGCAGGGCCTACTACCACAAAAGTACTTGGGAAGCCACAGGAGAACAGGATCCAAGACAAATCAGGGACCCCTGGATCATTCATGGGGATGAAGGATGCTTTTCCTCGTCACAGTACCTTTGGTAGGTTAAGTAGTCTCTCGCACTTGCCTCAGGGCCCTTCACTCGCCTCACCCTCACCACACTTGGAGAAATTACCCAAGAGAGTGGCTCTCTCTGCACTTACCCCAGTCTCCACCGACTGAGTGCACTTGGACCTTCCCCTGTAACTGCCTGTGCATTTGCACAATCCGAATGCATCATGCCTGAAGATCGTCTGTCTGTTCTCCTTTGTCTTCACCCCTTAATTACACTTAGTAAAACTGCAGAGTCGTCATCATGCCTATCTGCTGTGTCTCACCTGTTAATTGTATTATTATGCACTTACTCTGTGCCTGTCTAGACTTTTATCGTCTCAGAATTTCAAGGACTCTGAACGACTGTTTTTTCCCCATGTTCCCACCCTCCTTGTGCTCTTTGAACCACTTGCCTTGTGTATAGGCGCTTTATAAATAAAAATTACCATTACCACCGTAGAGCAAATAAATAGTCCTTCCACCGAACCACCATTCAGGGAAAGGGACCAGCGCCAGGGTTTCTCAAGACTTTTAGGAACAAGGGGGTAAGGTAAAGGAAACCACAATGCCACCAGTGGCCATCTTGCCTTTGTGAAGGAATCCATTGATTGATGATTTGGAGAACAGGGAGAGATGCTCTAACATACACATAATGGGGTTGTAGAAAATGCCGGGAGAAACATTGCTATCATTGGAACAACACTGAGAAACTCGCTCTTTGAGGTATCACGGTCGCCTGCAATCGTTTTATAGAATACATAGAGGGGGCGTGGGGGCACGAAGGGCCCGAGGTCCATTCTGGTGAAATGCCGTTATTTCAAGTAAAAACTGACATTATCCAAAAGGCAAGGGAGAAGGAGCCAATCACCACTAAAGGGTCGAGTGTTACCATACATTAGGGTGCGTCAGCCGCCACCTTGACAAAATGCAGCTACTGCTGCCAACTAACCACATGGCTGCACGAACGGGACATTCGCTATAGATGGGGATTCCCTTTCTCCCTGAACTTTGAACATCGAGGAGAGGAATACAAAATTGCGCCGGGGGAGGAAGCAACAAATGTCCTTAAATACCTGGCCTCAGAGGATCAGAGTGCAGAGCTTGGAGCCGTGCGGCAAACGCAGGACAGTGCAGAAGGGACCCGGAAACATTTGCCCCGCAGAGGTAGTGCCTCTTCTAGAATGACACTTTCATAAGTTCTGCAGATTCAACGACTCATGAGAACGGGAGGGACACGTTGAATCTTTGGGGCCTTGTGCAAAATGTACTGTTGGGAGTTCTGGGTTGTGAGGATGACACTGTCTTAATAGGTAACATGGTGCCAGCTGGCTTCGAGAGTAGCAGGGGGGAGCGGGGAATGAACGGGCGGGGGGTATCTTGTTGGAGTTTACGAGTTTGCGACATGCAAGTTTAAAGGGTTGAAACATTGTGTGACGAGCCATTGAGAGGACTTATGGCAGCATGGGGCAAAGGGCTCTGACTGAGTGGCCCTAAATAGATGGGGTTTCTCCAACTGATCTGGAAATGGCTAATGGCATTTCCTTCATTGGAAGGGAGAGGATTGGGGGGCAAACAGTGAACAGGTAAAGGAGATGTTCAAAATATGCAGTTGGGGACAAGAGAACAGCCAGGATTGTGTGCAGGGAAACACATACACGTGGTCAGCATTACCCGGTGCCTTAAGGCTCGTGGCTCAGGAAGTGCAGTAAACAATCAATCGTCCCTTGGCTGTAGCGAATGCACAGATTAGCTTCCGGTCTTTAAATGGTAAGGGATTGAACTCGCCGTAGAAGAGATCAATGCTCCTGAGAGAATTTAAGCAATCCGGGTTAGAGGTGCTGTGCAGTAATGTGTTCTACTTGTAGAATTCCACTCTTGCTCCGATGTTATGTTTCTTTATGATCAAGGTTCTGTGTTCTGTGGGGAGCAGTTGATGACCAGAAGTGAATAGGCTTGTACAGGCTGAGCACTGCTGGGCTCAGGCTGGTTACAATAAAGGATTCTCACTTACCTGCAGGTTGCGGCTCCTCATTACATGCAGTTTGTTAAGGAAGCCAAATTTAGGAAGGGGGAAGAGTGGGCCTTGAAATGGAGGAGCCTGGGCAGAGCTATTTGGGCCTCGGGCCCAATTAATTAAGCGGGGGTGGGCATATTATATAACACCTCACTGGGCTTGGAGATCACTCAAATCCACAGGAGTGCAGATTGCCGATACGTAGCGGTCAATGGGACAATTGGGTCAACCGCAGTGACCTCATGCTCAGTGTATGCACGAAATCAGCAGAAGCTCCCCTTTTGTATAGAAGTGTTCATGTTTCTAGAGAAATGGAGAAAGTGGGTACTCACCTGTGGGTGTGTCCTCAATACTAAGCATGATCCAACTCTAGACTAACACATTTAAAGCCGGGGCGCTTGAACCTCTGTTGACAGACAGGCATAATGTAGGCACCCTTCTGCAAGAGTTTTACCTGGTGGATACCTGGAAAGCAGCGCACCCCGCAGTCTAAGGCATTTACCTTCTATTCACTTCTGTACCAGACGTACTCACTTATTGATGACATTTTGGTAGATGTTGCATGGGAACATGTGTGGGCTGAGCTTGTACCTGGGATAAGCGGTGGATTTGCAATGATATGCTACACAGGGATTCCCTTTTTAAGGAAACGCAGAAATTACAGACTTCTTTCAGAGGAATGACACAGGAGAAGACACCCTCAAAACACTTTGGGAGGCAGCTATGGCATCTTTCGGGAGTGTTAATTGCAGAAGGGACAGCGAATAAGAGGGTAAAAAGGGCCGCGAGAACAGACTTGAAATGTAAATTCAAAGTGAAAGAAGCTGCTTTGAGGGAGGTCCCTGACTCGCATGGCGGCCTGTGAGCTGAGGTCAAGGGGCTAAGGAAGGAACTCAATGACATTTGGAAAGGGAGGGCTTTAGCTGAACTCCGGTACCTGAAACAGAGATTTTATGAGAAAGGGGACAAGGCCCATACTTTACTGGCGGGTGACTGCAAGGTCAAAGGGCAGACAGGACACTTCGCAATATTAAAAATAAGGGTGGGGACATTCGAATGAACCCACCAGAGATCTCCAAGATATTTGCCAATTTTTATATGTCCCGATACACCATCAAGCAGACATGTGATGAGAACAGCATTACCACATATGTCGAAAGACACTCCACGCAGGCGCTCACAGAGGTCGAAAGCGCGCGACTAAAAACGCTCCCAAAGAAATAAAATGAAGTGCTCAGGGTCGTATCAAAGCTGAAGGCAGGAGTGTCACTGGGTCAGGATGGCTTTACATCAGCGTTTTACAAGGCTTATAGTGGAATGCTTGCACCCTTCCTGATGCCAGTGACAAGACAGAATGTGGCTTCTAGCGCCCGATATCTTTGCTAAATGTAGACGTTAAGATCTATGCCAGCGCGCTGTCTGAGAGGTTGCGTGTAGTTTTACCTAAGCTGGTGGACAATGAGCAGGTTGGTTATTTAAAGGGGCATCAAGGGGCTGATAATGTCCAAAAAACCCTAAAGCTCATAGCAAATGTGAACGGGAATGATGTAGACCCCACCCTGGTATTGCTTCATGCTGAGAAAGCATTTGATTGGGTTGAGTGGACTTTTATGAAGACAGTCGTGCTAAAATAAGGCCTGGGTCCGAAATGGACGGCAGGAGCTTGAGCGCTGTACAGACACACAATGGCAAAGGTGGTAGTAAATGGGGTAGCATTGTTGGGGTACATGCAAGGCTGCCCACTTTCGCTGCTTCTTTTTGCCTTGACCTTGGAACCTTAGGCCTGGGCAGTACGAGAGAAAGGGCCTATACAAGGGCTGCAGACACTTTTACCATGCTTTCTCCCGTTATCTCCCTCACAATTCTAAAATCCGCCCACCTAGAGAATAGATCAGCCACTACTATCACAAATCTTCCCCGACCATATCCCAACTCAACAGGTCCTAGTATGTCCATGGCTATATCATTCCAAACTCTTGACGGAACTCCCACATCCACCAGGGGTTGCTTCTTAGCTTCTACCCCCCTACCACTTTGGAGACAAAATTGGCACTCACCCAACCGAACTTCGACCTCCCTGTCGAAACCAGGCCACCAGTAATCCGTTCTCAACACTCCCTTGGTCTTCGCAATGCCTATATGACCATTATGCGCCAAATCTATAATCCTTCCCCGAATCCCTTTGGGAGCCACTGCCCTTTCCCATCTAAACAATATATCGTCAGCAACTGACAATTCATCTTTCACTTCCCAGAAGGGTTTTTCTTCCTCCAATAAGGCCGCTTTGCTTGGCCAAACTGCGGACTCAACATATGATATCACATTCCTCAATGTCACATCCTTTCCTATTTCCTCCAACCACTCTTCTTTGGATACGATACCCTCTGTACTTACAAACACCATTTCCATCTCATCGGTTTCTATTCCGTCCTGAGAATGAACTCTCACTCTCGACAAACTGTCCGCTAATATGTTTTCTTTCCCCGGGATTACTTCCATAACAAACCTGTGGGCCTGCAATCTGGTGACCCATCCAGCCACCCTACGAGATACTTTGTCCAGACCTTTAGTTTCAAAAATAACTTTCAAAGGCTTGTGATCTGTACGGATCACAAATTCCACCCCCCAGACAAAATTTTTAAACTTCTCTACCGCCCAGTAACATGCAAGGGCCTCCTTTTCTAGGACCGAATAGCGCACTTCCGCACCTTTCAACCCCCGCGAAGCATGAGCTATTATTATTTCTGATCCATCACCTTGTTTCTGTGCTAGGACAGCACCCAGGCCGCCCTCACTTGCATCCACCGTAATAATCGTCAACTTCCTGGTATCAAAACATCCTAACGGTTTCGCCATATCAATTTCTTCCTTGATTCTGACAAACTCTATGTCACATTCATGACTCCATACAAAGTCCGCACCTTTCCTCAATATCTTTCTCATCTCCACGACCTTCGCAGCATAGTTCTCCACGAACGTCTGGTAAAACTCTGCCATACCTAAAAACGAACGCAGTTCACTCTTGGTCGTTGGTCTCTCAATCTCTTTTATGGAGTTTATAATGCTCTCCTTGGGCTTCACCCCTTCACATGATACCACATGACCCAGGTAATCTACCTTGGGTACTGCAAATTTGCATTTCCCTTCCCTCAAAGTGATGCCTCTCTCCTCAAATATTTTTAGGACCGCATACAAACTTCTGTCATGCTCCTCCAACGTCTCACCGCATATCAGCACATCATCCTGAAAACAGAACACACCCGCTACACATCCAACCAGCCGATCCATAATTTTCTGAAATACTGATGAAGCTGATGCCAACCCGAACGGCATTCTTCTAAATTGAAATACACCCTCATGCGTTATGAAAGCTGTAACTTTCCTACAATCTTCTGTCAGCTCAACCTGATGGTATGCCGACGCCATATCGAGTTTTGAAAATACTTTCCCTTTGCCTACCATAGTTAACATCTCACCCATGTTAGGCAAAGGATGCCTGTCAACCATGATGCACTTATTGAGCTCCCGCATGTCTATGCACAACCTCAAATCACCTGAACTCTTTTTTACCACCACGACTGGCGATACCCATTCCACACCTCCTGCTCTCTCAATCACACCCATTTGTAACAACTTCTTGAGCTCATCCTTTACCCCTTCCCTCAAGGCGAATGGTACCGACCTAAGCTTCGCCGCGACGGGCAAACTCCCCTTTTTTAAGACAATCTGGTGTTGAAACCCCTTCACTTTCCCCAAACTTTCCTCGAAAACTCCTTAATGTTTCAACACGTATTTGCTTGATCCTGTGCATGACCCTGACACTTGGAGCACCTGTTCAGGATGATTGGGGTCCAAACGGATGCCTAAACTCTTCTGTTCTCTCCATCCTAATAGAGACTGCCCCTTTCTAGTGACATACACCTTACCCTTACAACTCCTTCCCTTGAACTTAAACTCACTCCACTCATAACCCAGTAGATCAATTCTGTCTTGATTGTATCCGCCGGGACATATATCCGGACGAATTAAACGGCTTACCGCTCCACACATCCCCCTCTCAAACACATTTTTAGATACCAAAGTTATTTTCGAGCCTGAATCTGCCATCATGGACACATCGCAACCGTTCACATTCACTGTCGCATACGGTCGCTCGCAGTCATCTTGATCACCGTCCAGCACAACATTAATAGTATTGACGATGACATTTGGCACAGGAAGCATCACTTCTTCATCCGATGATCTGCCGTCATCTTCTTCATTTACATATAGTACTTTTCTTTGACTTGACTGTCCAAACTGGAAGTTTTTACAACAATTTGCAAAATGACCTCTCCTCTTGCACTTTGCGCATGTGGCCTTACGCCCTGGACGTACGACAGATGAAGCAAAGTGCGTTCCACTAGCACATCGAAAGCACAGTCTCTCCTCTCTTTTCTCAGATTTCTGCACTGTTTCTTGGTTTTTCTTCTCCTCACCCCCAATTTTATTCGATTACTTGTTTCTTCCTCACCTTTTGCTTCTGTTGTCTCCTACATTCAAAACTTCACCTTTGCTTTCCTTATTGTCATTAGCTTCACCTTTTGACAGTTTGGCAACACACGCTAATGAGTGTTCGACCCGCTTTGCCAAATCCAACACCTCATCCAGATTGGGGTCATCTTTCAGCCACAACTCTTCGCGTATTTTATTTGACCTGCAGTGTGTCATGAACTGGTCCCGAATATGTTCATCAAATGTCCCTTGGAACTTGCACGTCAATGCTAAATGACGCAGGGCCGTCACATACTCCTCGACAGATTCACCCTGTGCCTGCATCCTCATGCGGAAGTGATATTGTTCCAGTACGGTACTGGTTTTGAGGTTAAAATGCTTGTCCAACTTTACCAAAGCCACATCAAACTCATTCCCAGCATCACCTTCGCTGCCTTCTCCCGTTGGTTGTGGCAGAGTCTCATAGATTCTTTGGACTTCATACCCCAAGAAATGCAACAATAGTGCCAACTTCCTCTCGCTAGAATATGACGTTCCGCCAGCAGCTTTTAAATAATGTGCAAATCCCTTGCGCCACTGAGCCCACGGTATCTTCGCAGGTCCTGGTATCGGCATAAAAATCGGTGGCCCAGCTATCCCTGGCAATCCTGCCATGTTGTGTTCTCAACGCTCAGAGGACGTAACCGAACCACCTTATGCCTCGCTGCTAGCGCTTCTCTTGTGTTTAGCTGTCACCACTACGCCTTTCGCCACCTCCACACTCAGTAATATTCCTGTCTTCGATGCGGCAGTGTCTGGTTCTATCACTTTTCGTCTTTCTATTGAAGCTATACAAAATTATATCTTTCATGCGCCTATGCTCCTAATGCTTTGTTGAATGCGCTTATACTTGACACTGCGTGGTAGTATTCTCTGGCTAATCCACGTAGAGCTTCTACTACACGCTGCTGGGTAATCTGCTCAGGCTCATCCACACTGGGTGTCGAATACGCTTATACTTGACGCTGCGTGGTAATATCCTCTGGCTAATCCACGCAGAGCTTTTACTACACGCTGCTGGGTAATCCGCTTAGGTTCATCCACGCCGCGCCTCGGGAAAACGCTGCGTGTGAAATTCCCTTGACGTCGCGGATGCTCTTCGCGACGCTGCGTATAAATCCTCCTCGGCTCCCCCACACCGCGTCTCCCTCAACGCTGCGCGGCAATCTCCCTGTTTCAACGAAGTCTCTCGCCTTCCATTTGGCGTCCGTGCACAGCTTGAATGCGCTTATACAACGCCGAGCCTTGACACACACGCGGCAGCGCACTTACTTGTTGTATAAATGCCGATGAATTTTTGGTGGCCGCTCGACGCTAGGACCAAAGCGGAGCAGCCAGCGCACCATGTATCTTCAGTTTCGGCCCTTACATGCCACTACAACGCTGGGGACGACAGCGGAGTGGCAGTACCTTCAGTAATGTTGCTGGGGGTCTTCACCGTATCCCATCCTCGTCGCCATTGTTGCGAGGCATCACACAGGGCACTGGTAAGTCTATAAACAAGTATTTATTTAGGTAAGAGGGGAATAAGACCCCCAACAACAACAAGGGCTCCCTACAGGGACACAGAGAAAATCAACTGACAAATTTAGAACACTGAGATACATTTCCAGCTGCATGACCTCATCGGAACTGGAGGTACTTAACATTCCATGCCCTCCAGCTTCACTATGTTGGGTGGCTCAGGCCACCCTGTTGGCACAACATCATAACAAAAATTCAACAACCTCTATACAGATAATTACCCACCATTGCGGGAGAACATTATTCGAGACCCGCAGAAGTGGTCCAAACTCACACTTTCATGGGCAGCAAGATTTATCACCATTACTACTGAGGTTGCTGTTTTTGTTTCAGTCCCCTCTGGTGGCTCTGCCAGAACCTTTCCATTGGCTTTTCTGCGGGCAGGGAAAAGGCTCGGGGTGGCATACAGTGCTATGGTGTTATCAAAAGGTAAAGGAGGCATAGGCTACCTGGACATCCGTGAATACTTCATGGCGGCGACACTTAGTATTCTATTAGACCACCTAAGGGAGAACACTGACAAACAGTGGGTGCATTTGGAAAATGGCCTCTTTGCCCCAGTGACTTTAGGGGAATGGTCATGGGTGCCGTACAGGCGCTTGCTGCGCAGGCTACAAAAACATCCCGTTCTTTCAGTACTCTGGACCCTGTGTCGGAACTCGAAAGATATGAACAGAGTGATAACGTGGACATCGGCCCTTAGCTGAATCTGGGCGCCACCTATTAGAGATCTGATTGGCGACTCTGTTGTAGAGTGCGGACTTATGATGTAAGAGAGAATGTTGTGGTATGAGTGAGGGAATGTTATGTGCAAAGGTTCTACACTTATGCAGTAGAAGAGAGCTTGTCCGGGTGATGTGTGCAAGTGGGCTATGTGAGGCAGGCATGGTATCAAGAGAGAGAGAGCCAGACTCAAAAGTATTCATTATAAAACCTGCGTTTACTAAGGTACTTGGGTTGGTGGAATGCCTGACTGGCCCCAACTCTAAAGGGATGGTTCCGTTAACTGATGTTTCTAATGATGTTTCTAATGGCCGTCGTTGTCTAATAATCCAAAACAAAAGTCTGTCTGTGTTTAAACCTATGCCTGCCCTCACGCTTTAAAAAAATGTGATAGGACGTCTTTTTTTAAAAGTAAAAACAGTGGTTCGACAAAAATGGCAAAACCAGAGTTGGTTTCAAGTGGTCTTCTCACCAGGCGCACTTGGGGGCCCTTGCAGTGAATGCCAATACATTCAATGTTTCTGAGTTTCCTGTGCCGCGCTTCAGCCTGCTCACTTTACTTTCTTCAATGGGCCTCTCGGGGTTCCCTTCCCCAAGCTCAGGCCTCTTCCAGCTTTCAACACAAAACACAAAGTCCACAAAGGAAAAAGAGGAGGAATTGCAGTAGCCTACAAAGAACACCTGAAAGTAAAAACAGCTGACACGCTGAACATCCCGAACTGCAAACACATCGTCCTTCATCTTACATCGGACCCACAAACCTTGCATTCATACTCATCTCTAGACCACCGACCTACGACGCAACCTTCATTGACACCTTCATACAAGCCGCCACAAACCTGGCCATCAAACATGATCACCTGATCATCCTTGGGGACTTCAACATATGGTTCAGAGAACGCAAACTCGCAGAAATCACTAAGCGGCTGGAGACAATGAGACTACGACAGATGGTGAAAGGAGCGACACACACGGCAGGACACACTCTTGACATAGTCATGCCAATAAAAAAACTGATCTCAACTGCGCCACCAATACAAATACTATGGAGTGACCTCCTCATAATACCATTTGTGATCCAACTTCCATCAAAAGCACCCAAACAGCCCAATCTGGAAGAGAAACTGGAAAACTGTCAAAAGCAATAACCTGAACAACTAGAATCTTCAAAAGCATTGATCGCAACCTTGGATGCAACTGACGTAGACGAAAAAGCAGACCTAATCCTGAAATGGATCGCCAAAGCAATGGACAGCATCTCCCCGTAAAACCCCCTCATCCCCTCATGAAAGAAAGCAGTGGCAAAATGGGCCATGCCCCACTTCAATACAATGAAAAAACAAACCGGAAACTAGAACAAGATTGGAGGAAAAACTACAACCAAGCCAAAAGAACAATTGATCAAAAAAAAATTGGGGCATACAAAAAGGAAACTCAAAGCCAAAAAGAAAGACGACGACGACCGGATTACTAAAGCCACCAACACTCAGAAGAACTATTGAACATCTTAAACGAGATGAGAAATCACCGTGGATGCAATAACACACTGGTACCTTTGTATACAAGATGCAATGATCTCACAGATCACTTTAAGAATAAAATAACTGAGATACACAGATCATACAAAGTAGATCAACCAACCGAACCGTGCATCATCCCTTATCTATCCTGGGACCACAGAACAGTTTTGCCAAAATGTAAAGGGAAAAACTGCTCCGCCTGGTGAAAAAAACCCAACAAGGCATGCTCCCCAATGGGCCCTGCCCACCTGACACCTATATATTAATGTTTACACAGGGTACACCATCAGAATGCTCCCTAAACCTCTTCAACCTAATCACACTCAATGGGAGATGTAGTATTGCATGCTACATCTAGTGATGATGTAGCAAGGAATCCAGAAGGAGAATGTGGGGAAAGGAATGGAGAAGGAGAGAGCTGGCGGTTGGAGTATCTGAAGAACTCGCCTAATGCCGCTCCATTCATATCCCCTTTATATATCCAAAATCTATGTAAATAATAATGATCAAATAAAGTAATCATGTGTACATATTAATCTAATGAGTTGCCCCAATACTTCACATCGCGACAAGGTTATACGGTCTGTTGGTGCGCGTAATCAGACCAAGGATCCTATGAAATTGGAGGAAGAAAAGCAGTGGTGCGGCAACGAACACAGTGCAATTGTGTGCCCAGCGAGGAGGCATTGACAAAATACAAGGTACAGGAATTTTCTTTTAATACAGAAAGTAAATTTACAAGCACGTCGGTTTGCTGGCAAGGCGAGCGCATTATATGAATACCATCGCAAGCCGCTTTAGAGTAAAGGTCCCATCACGACATCACATACTTCGATTGCGTGCAGCCATTTTATGCTGGAGCGTTTCCATGGCAAATGGAAACAAACACCCACAAGCATACGCGTATGCGTATTAATCTCAATTGCCGGGGACAACGCTACCACATTATGCAGCGGTCCCCGAATGAATAAAACTCTGAAAACACGTTAATTTATTCACCCTCGTGTTCTAAGCTGGAATCACGTGTACACACACGGAAGTGAAGAGCGGTTACTAAATAAGGATTACCCAATCTGCTCCTACTCGTCACAGTAAAAAGAAAAAAGGACAAAATTAAATATTAGAGAAGTGAAAGAAAGGTAATGACAATAAACTAGTGCTAAGTGATATTAATAGACAAGTGCAAGGTGATTGATGCATAAAGTATAGTACTGTATGAACAAAACTACCAGCAACTACAACCATTGATTGTGCAGCAGGAGATCACCTCAATACCAGAAGCATGTCTATACACAGTGTCCCGCCACCAGCCATGTTTTTACTGGAAGCTGGTGAACCGAATTTACAGTGCAAAAGATGGTTAAAATCGTGTGAGGACTATGCTACTGTAGTATGTGGCACGTACTACAGTGTTGAGAGAAAGAAATCATTACTACTGCATTGCCTAGGCCCAGCAGGCCAGGAAAAATAGGAAGATTTACCAGATCTGTCAGATGAAGGGGATATGAACGAGTATGAAAAGTGTATTGCAAAATTGAATAAACACTATGAAAATAAATTAAGAACTGTACTGGAAAGATACAAATTTGGGTAAAGGTCACAGGAAGCAGAACAATGTATAACAGTCCTAAGGAAGCTAGCAAAGAACTGTAAATTCAGACATCAGTTGGAAGAAAGGTTGAGGGATCAATTTATGTTGGAATGTAGCAGTATCAAAATCAGAGAGAGATTTTGGGCAGACGATGATCCACCTCTTGATATGGTGTTGCGGATTGCCAAGGAAGAGGAACACATGGAGAATTGTGTTCAAACATTAGAAGATAGAGTGAAGAGCACCACATTGAAAACAGAAAGTCATATCAATGCTGTTCAAATGGCACAGCCTGACAATGGAAACATTCACAGTTTGAGTGTGAAAAAGAAAGAAGACTTCAGAGCGCAGGGTGCATTCAGATACAGTGGAGATGCCAGGAGTCGAGGATATAGACGTGGATACAGTGGATATAACCGTGGACGTTTCACAACTATGCGATGACCTCAAACTGGTCAAAGAGGCAGAGGAAGGAGCAGAACTTGCTTCAGATGCGACAGCCCAACACATTGGGCAAATAGCCCTGAATGTCCTGCTATCCACATAATATGTAAGAACTGTAATGGAAAGGGGCAGCTAGCCAAGTGCTGCAGAATAGATAAAAGCAACATGAATTGGATTGGTAACGAAGGATATAATGAAGGAGAAGAATGTGTATTTTCCATCTGCGACAATAACAATGAAGTGGAATTAGAATGTCCAAAGACCATTACAATGATAAGTGGAAATCCAATCAGAATGATGACAGATTCTGGAGCAAAATACATGTTGTTACCAGAAATAATATGGAGGAAGATTGGTCCGAAGTGGTTAAATGAACCAGATATTAATCCCAGGGCCTATGGGGGAGTGAAAATAGACATTATAGGTTGGTTCAAAGCCACATTGTCTTTCAAAGACAGAACCACTACTGGAAAAGTTTATGGGCCTCATTAAGAGTATGGAGGTAATGAAAAAAGGAAGGCGGAATGGCATTACCAGCATCGTTAACGGGTCCGGGCCATTACAAGGCGACAACCAGCCAATACCGCCACCACCCATACCGTGCCCCTTCTTGCCGGCATGCGCACGCACATGCGCCCCTTCACGGCGCCAATACCTGATGCCGCTAACAGGAGGACATCACAAGTTACGCGGGCATGCACTTACCGGCATCTCGATGGTGGTAATTAGGGCCTGCACAACGGCGCCAATACAGGCATTGCGGTCCACCCGCAAACAGTAACCTGCAGTGCAGGCAACTGCCACAGGTGCACACAATCACCACAGGTGGAGTTAATGGAGCCTGTCCCAGTACAAAAGGAGTACACCCACAAACCACACCCCTTCCTACACCAAAATGATTGCACTAGCTCTTGCAATCACAGGGCTGGAGGACATGCCTGTACTGCTACAACAACAGCAACAACTACAGCTACAACAACAGGCAGCACAGAGGAGACGCAGGAGGAGAAGGAGGGTGAGAGAGGCCCAGCAAGTTCCACCAGTGCAGCCAGTGGTACCACATAGGCAGCCACCAATCTCTCGCATCAGACCCAGTCCATTCAATCTAACCCCAGAGCAGATCCACACCCTGTACTGGTTGGACCGGGACACCATCACCACCATAGTGGACATGATACACGACGACATCGTCAGCCTGATAGAAATCCGCACTGCCATCCCCACTCTACTAAATGTGGTGTCTGTGCTCCACTTCTTGGTCACAGGCACCTAGCAGCACACAGTGGGCCAGCTGCATGGCATATCACAACCACTCTTGTCCTGCATGCTGACCCAAGTGCTTGATGCCCTCCTGAAGCACCCAAGCATCCACATTTCCCTACCACGGACCGGCCAGGGGCTTGCTAACACCAAAGTAGGCTTTCATGCACTGGCAGGCATGCCCAATTGCGTCAGTGCCCTCGACTTCACCCATGTAGAATTGGTGGCCCCTCATGCCAATGAGGTGGTGTACCGCAATCACAAGCAATACCACTCCATCAATGTGCAGATGATATGTGACTCCAGCAAGATCATCACACATTGTTGCGCCCGATATCCCGGATCTACACATGATGCCATGGTGCGGTCTAACTCCACGCTACCCTGCCACATGGAGCGACACGCTGGACGACGTGCCTGGCTGCTTGGTGAGTTGCCTGACTGGCCCATGGCAGAGCATCTGGGTTGTGAGGTGGGGGGATGCATACACCACCTGGGTGGGAATGGGGGGGCGGATGCATACTCAACCTGGGTTGGAATGGGCGGCTGAGTGGACAATGCACCCACAGCTAAACACTTATGACCTGAACATCCCAACCCGAACATGACACATCAATGCCATACATAAGACCAATGGTGTACATCAATGATAAAATTCAAGACTCACAAGCAGGCCATATTGCAGTACACAATGCATCAAACAAATCTGCTTGCATACATACATGCATGTCAACACCAAATAGCTGCGGCAATGGGCGTGTATCCTAAAGGTGTCAGCTATGATTGACTCACACATACCTCATTGTGCTCCCATGCAGGTGATGGAGGCTATCCCTTGAAGCCGTGGCTACTTACCCCTGTGCGGAACCCACGTAACAGGCACGAAGAGGAGTACAATCGGGTTCATACCCATACCCATATCATGATTGAGCAGACCTTTGGCCTGTTGAAGGCACGGTTGCGCTGCCTAAGCAGGTCTGGTGGAGCACTCCTTTATGGCCCTGAGAAGATGGCAAAGATCACCACAGTGTGTGTCATGCTGCACAACATGTGTATCCAGAGAAATGTACCACTGCCACTTGTAATTGACATGCATGCACCGGGTGAAGATGATGAGGATGATGATGGAGAAGCAGCACCCCTGCCAGTACGTGATGCACAAGATGGCCGTGCTGTACGCCAATCACTAATTGACGATCACTTCTGAACCACAGGGACATTGATGGTTATGTATCAGTGCTACACTGAGCACTGGGACCGTACCGACATGGACACAGGGTGTGTTGGAGTTGGGCACAGTGCGCTGTCATGAATTGAATGGACACACACGAAATGAACAATGTCCAGGCATTAAATGATTTCAAACACAACGGGTGTATTAAGGTAATTTACAAAACAGTGCTTTCTCCCTCCACTACTCACACGCCTGCCCCACTCCCACCAAAACACCCCCCAATGAACACCCCTTAATCCCCTCTATACCACCAACACCACCTCCCCCCTCACCCATTGTCATCCCAAACTATTTGCAGCCTTTTTTAGTGTCCGGGGGCAGCATTTCGGTCTGCCTTGCACTCCACCTCATCATCCGCACAGGGTTGGAGGGTTGGAGGATGCAGGTGTGGATGATAGGGTGGATACAGATGGTATTGACACCTCTGGTGCTGGTTGTTGGCACTGCATGTGCTGTAGCATGCTGGTTAGGACCTGCGTGACGGCCCCCAAACTGTTACAGAGCATGACTGCACTGGTGTTAATGGCCGCAATGGTCCCAGGATTGGCCTGGCGAATCTCTGAGTATTTCCTCCCAGTCAGCCACATATTGGCGCACCGGCTCGATCATCGAGTCCTGCCTTGCCTCCACCCTTGAAAGCCGTGCCTCCATGTCAGTGGGGGCTGCTGAGGTTGAGGGTGCTGCAGCTGAATAGGACATTGCAAGGCTGGCCTCTGTGGTGGTATTGAGGTCTGAACTGTGCAGTAGAACTGCAGAATCCAGCATGGGGCTGGCGAGTGTGCCCTGAGTGGCGTGTTGGAGGGGTGGACGGGGGGCCTGGGGTGTGTGGACATTCCACATGGATTGTTCCATCACGGTCCACGTACTCCTCCGCTCCTACATCCACGTCACTGCATGGGGCTGTGGCTGCTGCCTCACCCACTGAACTTGTGGCAGCGGACTGGGTGCCATCAGCCTCCCCTTCAGCTGTTGTTGGCAGCTCTGTGGTCGCAGTCTCGCCCGCTGCTGTGGTGTCCTCATGTGCCGGCATGGCCTGTGCACTTGCCCTGGCTTGCACTCTGGGCCGCGATGCTGCCCCGGAGGTGGTTTGGCCAGTGCCAGGTGGTCTGGCCCGGGACCTGGATGGCCTTGTGGCAGGGTCCTGTCTCCCATCTTCTCCATCAGTGCCTGGGGGGGTAGAAGAGATGCAGGGCATCAGTGATGGTGTTACATGAAAGATGCATGAGATGGTGCTGTGGAGTTTTTCATTTCTCATGCATTGCAATCTTACAGGTGTGTCACACAGGTTAGTTTCAAGGAGGGGGCATATTGGCATTAGCCGTGGCGTCTCCATCCGGCACTGATGCATACCAGGTGGTATGCCATTGTATTGGGGTTTGTGTGATGTATGACATGCAAATGGTCCCTGTGTGTTGGGTGTCTGTTGGTAATGGGATTGGCACATAACATACATTTCAGTGTGGCAGGGTTTGGGCCTCCATCTGGACATGTAAATGGGTGTATGATGAGCCATGCATTGCCTTGGCTTTGCTCACTTTCACATCAGCTGTGCTACGTCATGGCTTGGCCTAATGGGGTTTGCAGGCTCACTCACCTCCATCTCCAGATGTCGCAGCACCCGTCTCCATTTCTCCAAAGCCCTCTATCAACTCCATCTGTATGGTTGTGCTGCAGGTTACCTCCCAGCGCGTGAGTTTCACCGGTGAGTGGGCACCCCCGCCTGTGGCCATGGCCTCCCTACGATTGCTGAACAGGATGTTCCGGACCCTGAGACGGAGGTCGTCCCATTATTTTTGCAGTCTTTGAGTTTTTTGTGCGGGGGGTGGTTCCAACCGCTGACAACTTGCATGCTACCTCCTCCCAGATTTCCTTCTTCCTCAGCTGCACCTCCCTTTTGAGGTTATTTGTGATAACCTCATTGGCATGGGCAGCAAGGGTACCTGCCAGCATATTTAACTCCTCATCGGAGAAGCGCTTCTTGCGCAGGCGGGGGGTGGATTTACGGGTAGCCTTGGACATGATGTATACAATGGCCCTGGTCTCTCCTCTGTAGCACTGGTGGATTTGGAGGATTGCAATGGATTGTGTTTTTAAAGATGGCCACTGGAACATTTCCCGTTCCGACGCGATGACGTTCCTTCCGGGTCTGGTATTACAAGCCCGGTATTTGCATGTTGTTATTACTGGGTCGTTATTAAGGGGTTGCTCCTTGGCATCGGCGGTATCGGCGGGTCCCGTGATGGCGCTATCGGGGGTTTGGAGGGCCTTTAACAGCATGGCGGTGTAGCTGTTACTGGCATGGAGGTTCGCGCGTGCTCGCGCACTCACAATCAGCCGCTATTGGCGGTGTCAAGGGGGCACGGACGCGCTAATACCTTCATGCCGGTAATGGCACCGCTTTTAGCGGAAATCTCGTAATGAGGCCCTATGTGTCAAAGAGAGATGCATCACCTCTACTCAGCTGGACACACCAAGCATGGCCAAGGTAAGACTAGATGCCAGTGCTGAAGAATCTATATATGTTGTGGAATCAATGGAAATGGATACAAAAAAAATAAAAGATGAAGTATTCAGAGATGGAATAGGGTGTGTGAAGGGTATCACACACCGTAAACAACTCAAAGAAAAGTGCAAACCGGTTGCTCAAAAACGGAGAAGTGTCCCATTAGCAATGAGAGAAGAAGTAAAGAAAGAACTAAAGAAACTAGACAAACAAGGAATAATTGAAAGAATTGATGCTGCGGAATGGGTGTCGCCATTGGTTATTGTGAGAAAGAGCTCTGGCAAGGTCACGGTGTGTATTGATCTGAGAGAGTTGAACAAATGTATTATTCCAGAAAGGCACACATTACCAAATATCCAAGAACTATTATCGACTATGGGATCAGCTAAAGTATTCTTGACGCTAGATCTTACGTCCGCATACCATCAGGTTCCGTTGCATAAAGAATGAAGGCATTTAACTGCTTTCATCACGCCTGAGGGATTGTATCAATACCGAAAGATGCCGTTCGGACTCATTTCAGCAGCCTCAGTATTTCAAAAAATTATGCACCGCAAATTTGATGACTATTTTTTTTCAAGATGGCATACTCATATATGCAGATAATCAACAAGAACATAATAGAATACTAGAGAAAGTTTTAAGAAAACTATACAAAATAGGAATGACCCTTAGCAAAGAAAAGTTGAAGATTAATAGGAAGGAGATCGAATACTTGGCTTATGTCATATCAAAAGAAGGTATTGCACCCAAACCAGAACTGGTATCGGCAATAGAAGAAATGACCACTCCAAATAATAAAGAACAGCTAAGGACATTTTTAGGCATGGCCGAATACTACCCGAAATATATGAGGAAGTTTGCTGACCACACAGCTATATTGAGAGAGCTTACGAAAAACAACAAAAAATTTGAACGGGATGAAGAATGTGAAAAAGAGTTTAAGTATATAAAAAATTCAGGAGAGATAAACTTGTGTGGATTCAAACAAAATATGCTATGCGCTATTGACCACTCCTTCAATATATTGCAAATCAGGTTTTGGATTCAATCAAACAGGCAGCGTGATCCCTGAACCCTCCAACTCATCCACCAAGAGCTGGAAAATGTTAACAAGAAGAAGAATGATGGGTAGGAACTACGCGCTCTTGCCAACATAAATTATTGATTCCAATTGCCTATAATTCGCAAGTTGCTGCAGAAACATATATAGTCTTGAGAAACTTGATTTTGTTCAAGGATTGGACAGCCGACACGTGTTTCAACCTTTCAGGTCGTTCTCAAGGCTGTATAAGTCCAACATCAAATATCAAAACAAAACAAAATATATATACATTAGTTATTGCACAATTAGTGGATTGTTCAGTCATGTGTTAAATAACACATATTTGAGAGAATTAGAACAATACGTGAAGATGTATATTCAATAAGGAAACACATACCGTATTCCAGAGGTGAATGGGAGGGTTCAAGCGAAAAAAGATCACGTACAAGAAAAAACTAAAGAAATCATGAAGGCCAAATCAGAGCCCAAAATACAAAATAGCTAATGCTACTATTACATCACAAACCATTCTCTAATAGTTAGATACACCTAGATGGTGAGAGGTTAAAGGTCAATTAAGTGGGGATAAAAAATTAGATATTGCGTATGTCACTCATGAATCAATCAAGTAGTATTGAATCCTACTATAGAGTGAAAGGGGTACATTAATATATAAAAAATTCCTTGGGAACAGCATCAGCCTTAAAAAACTATGTACGAGGATGACGTACAAAAATCACAACAGATGCTAGTAACGTTGGTCTAGGAGCAGTGTTAACACAAGTAAATGAAGGGGAGGAGAATATAATAGCATTTGATTCGCGATTACTGAAGGGAGCAGAGAAGACATATGCAACTATAGAAAAGGAAGCATTAGCTATAATGTGGGCAGTTAATAAGTTCAGAACTTTTGTATGGGGAACAAGTTTTGAAGTAAATACTGACCCCAAGCAGCTTGTTGAAGTGGTCATGACTAAAGGTTTGGATAAAGTATCGGGATGGATAAGACGATGGATTTCCAGGATGCAAGAATTTGATATAGTGATAAAATACATTCCTGGTGTGAAGAACTATGCTGCAGATTTCCTCTCCAGATTAACGAACTTTCAGGAAAAGGGTGAAGGAGTGTAAAAACAACAAGAAATTATTTGTGCGCTTCAGGATACAGCCATATCCAAAGACAAATGGTTGCAGGAGATGAGCAAAGATGATAAGATAAAGTTTGTGATGGAAAACATTGACAAAAGAATGGTTCCCAGGAGTAAAGTTCAAGAGGCAGAAGTTGAAGGATTTTGGAGCGTCAGGGATGAAGTGAGCTGCCAAAATGAATATCTGCTAAGGGGAGATAGATTGATTCGACCTGAAGGAATCAGAGAGAGGTTAATAGAACTAGGGCATGAAGGTCATCAAGGAATATCCAAAACGAAGAACAGAATAAGAAATACATACTAGTGGCCGGGCTGTGATGCACAAATCGAAAGGAGTGTTAGGAACTGTATCCTTTGCAATAAGTCTGACAAAAGTTGTGTGGGTGAAAATTATCCAATGGTGATGACTGATATACCATATAGACCATGGAAGAAAGGGGGTATAGATAGTGTAGGTCCGGTGTGGAGTGATGGGTATCAGACATTTTGCGTTGGGGTGATTGATATGCCGATAGGCGGGCAGAAGTAAAGATGTTGTCAAGAGTTACAACGAAGAGGATCATTGATTTTGTAGAAGAAATATGTGGCTGTGAAGGTGATCCTGAAGTAATATTGTCTGATAATGGTCCTCAATTTGTATCCAGGGAAATGGAAGAGTATTTAAAAAGAAAGTCCATTACTCATACAACCAGTGCAATATATCACCACCAGAAGAATTGTGTTGTGGAAAGATATAACAGGATACTCGAGGATGCCATTAGGTGGGCATGGTCGAATGGAAAAAATTAGAAGGAAGTGGTTAAAATGACTGTTATAGGACATAGGTTCACTCCACACAGTACGACTGGAGTGTCACATTTTGAATTGAGTAGAGGCAGGAAAGCAACCACCAAGCTATGTCCAGGGTGGATGAGTGATGTGCTAAGTATGGAGGTGTCGAGTAAGGATGTAGAAGCTAAAATTAGACATAGGCAGAGTAATAATAAGGCATGTCATGATAACATAAGATTTAGGGTCAGTTAGGGGCCAAATATAGGATGTTATGTGAGAATTAAGCTACCAGAGTCATTGAGAACAAAAGGGAGTAAGTGGTCAAATCCCATTAAAGTAATTGAAGTATTCAAACATGCTGTGAGAACGAATGATGGGAGAGTATGGAACAATGGTCGAGTCATGGTGATGTCAAATGGTGACGATGTTGAACATGTTGAAAGAGTTGGTGAGGATAAGAATATGACGAGTTATAGTTTTTCCTTACCATCAAATTCAATACATATAACGAGTGTGGCACAATTTTCAAGATCAAGGTTTGGAAGAAATGATCGGAGACCGAGTCATTTAAGAGACTTTACTGAATAAGGAAGATCTTATGGAAGAAGAGGGATGTGTAGTATTGCATGCACATCTAGTGATGATGTAGCAAAGAATCCAGAAGGAGAATGCGGGGAATGGAATGGAGAAGGAGAGAGCTGGCGGTTGGAGTATCTGAAGGACCCGCCTAATGCCACTCCGTTCATATTCCCTTTATATATCCATAATCTATGTAAATAATAATGATCAAATAAAGTACTCATATGTACATATTAATCGAATGAGTTTCCCTAATACTTCAGGAGAGTACCGCAAGCATTCAAATCTGCCTTCATCAGACCACTCCTCAAAGATACAACGGGCGATGTTGTAGACCTTTCATCCTACAGACTGATATCAAACATTCCCTATCCAGCAAAACTATTACAGACCTATGTCTGTCAGTCTAGAAAAACGAAACACCCCTCGAGCGGAGGGCAATGCATGATAATGGGTTGGCCAAAGGCCAACCGCCTCATTTAAAGTATTAAGAATATATGCTCATTAGTTATTACGTAGCTATTAGCTCAACTAGAGTGCGGCCATTTTAAGATGACCAGAATCGCCATTTTGTTTTCTCTCTGCTCTCTCTAACGTTGCCACTTTGCCTCATGTAAAACTGCTTTGCTGTAGATATTATTTCGCTTCGATGGTCCAAGGCTAAAAGACATGTTGAAACATCACACTGGAGAGCCAGACAGAAAACCCGGTTCCCTCCCTCACATTTCCTTGAAGGCAAGGAGCAAGGCATTTTAATCAGTACACGAATGCCAGCGAGTCTCCAAAAAAGAATAGCAATGTACAAAACTAATATTAAAAGGTTTGAATTATGTTCTTCTTTACGGCCCCCCTTCTGAGCACTGTGAGGCCCCAGAGAACAAGCTGAACTCTAGAGCATGAATCGAAACTAAGAGATAGTGAGGCCTGGAATGTGCCAGTCCCCTACACGCAGCTTGCCCATGAAAACAGAAGCGCTGTGTTCTCGCAAATAAAGAATGGTGTCTGTAAATTCAAGATTGCAAACTGTTACTTAATATGGTGGTCTAAGATGTCATATTCGTCACCATGGTCAATCATCGCCTCCAATTCAAAGGAAATGAATTAGGGGTGGCATTGAATGTGTCATTACTGATTGTAAGATGCTCATTTTGTATATATGTAACTGATGTACAATGTTCCCTCTCTTGCGTCCCCCGAGGTCTGTTAGACACGTTGTGTGGCGTGGGACCATTTGGCCAAATGGGACTATTTGTTATGCAATAAACCCTACATTTTGGGAATACAACCTTGTGTCTGGCGTATCAGTTTGTGTGTGGTGATTGTGCCTTGTTTCCACATCCGAGGGTCCCCTTCAAGATGGTGACCGAACAGGGACATTCCCCCACTTGTTCCATCGTGTACGTTGCAAAATAAGGAAGGTGGTAAGAACGGCGAGGACGGGAGCGATTGAGCCGGGATCAAGAGGTGTTCAGGGCACCCTGCATAAGTGATGCGATTCCTTGCTGCAGATCTGCACACAGCTGATCCCTGATCGATGTCCCCGGCCAGCGAACAAGGAGGCGAGGGTCACGAAACGAGGCCGAGCCAAGATATGCAGACACGACGCCATTGGTAGCGTGAGTATACGGACGAATTGTGTCTTGAAAAGACAAATTGATTAATCAGGTGAGTCGTTCCCCGATTCGTAAGTGATCCTGATATTGGTTGAGAGTTGATTTTGCAAAATCAAACACCCAGAGTAAGTTTGATTAGCCAAGGGTAAGGTTAAAACATGCCTGGAGTATTGTCCACCTTAGCAGGGTTTTTCCTCTGCAGCGGACAATCTTTGGAAACTGCCCAGGTCGCGCCTCCGGGGGGAATGCCAGCTTATGATATTTATTTGAAGTATGGTGTGGGAGCAATAATGTTTTATGAAATTTGGCATAAGCAAACCAGAAAGCAGGAAGATCTTCAATGGCCGAGTAATGGTAGTTTTGAGATGGACCGGAGAGATAACCTGGAAAAGGTTTTGATAAGTAAGAAAGCACATCCTGCGGCACTTGATATCCTTAGGGACTGGAGGAGGGAAGCAATGCTCCGACTCAGAAGTAGAGAGAAACATGCGCGCAGGCATAAGTCAAAAGTGGAGAAAGCTGAGGAGAAGGAGGAGGAGGAGTGGAGTAATAGTTTGAGGAAGGCGAGAAGACGCTGAGTTGAATATAGAAAAAATATATCCACAAAGAGCGCTACACTCATCAGATGAATTAATAAACTAAATATTAACTGAAACAAAACAAGGCCCGAGGAGTGAGACTAAAAAGACTATGTCAGTAGCTGCCGCTCAACCCCCTCCTGTTGCTCAGCCCCTCCCAACCCCAGCACAGCCACAGGCTGCATTAGTAACTGCACTGCCCACTAGCCAACTAGCCCCAGCCCCGAGTGTTTCGCAATTACCACAGCCCCAACAGACATCTCCCACTCTCGCTGCCCCCTCCGTACCTTCCGGTCAAGAGGGTGCCTCTGTCCCGACTGCCCCCCCCATGAGCGAATTTGAACAAAGTGAATGTATGAGAGTGATCCGCAGCGCCATCAGCAGGGAGAGAAAGCGTGAGCTGCAATAATAGGAGGAAATGTATACAGACGAGAATGATGGGGCATCCACGCTAGCGTCACTGTATGACTTCAGAAGGAACAATGAAAGACAGGTATTGTTGGAATGCATGGGAGAATATTTGTCGGCACAATGGAAAAAGTTAATTGGGAAATTACCACAGCAACGATTGTTGGATTTGAATGCATTAGCCCGTTGTAGAGGGAGAGCTGAAGAAATAAAATAACATGTGAGAACAGATTGTTTGAACTTAAGAATGAACTTGATGAGGAATATTCCAAAGTACTTGCTGCACCGTGGTATAGGAGCAAGGATATTGAGAGGGGTAGGAAGAAAGAGGCGGGACCTTGTATGCAGAAATTGTTGCCGCCACTGGGGCAGATAGGTGATAGGCAAAGGCTGCGAGTGTGTATGCGGGAAACAATGAGATGGATGTCAAGCCCTAGGACTTCTGCAGGGGAAATAAATGAAATATTTAATGAGTAACCTTTGCAAATAAGAATAGAAGCCCTGCGGACGATAGTAGGGGTGTTACTCCAGCAAGTATCAGGACACAACAGGGGAAAGGGAAATGCACAGGGCAGGAATAATTCGAACATGCATGGAGGGTCTTTGGGATTAAATCAATGTGCGTATTGCAGGGAGGAAGGACATTGGCGAGCACAATGTCCACATCTGCAAAATAGAGGCGGGTATGGTCAGAGAAGGCAGCATAAAGGGCACCCAGTAACAAATGGCCACAATAGAAACCATATGCAGCAGCACCAGAATAAACAAGGGAATGGTGCACAAAATCAAGGCCAGGCTCCGAACCAAACTATTCAGAGTCAAAATCAGCAGCAAATGCAAAATGGAAACAGAGGAAGAGGTGGGAACATTTTTGATACTCAATCGGGTGCATATTACAACAATAGCAGTGACTACACATCGGATGATCTGTTGTTACCGCAATAGGACAGCCCACGCCATGGGTCGGAACCAGTGTCTATTCCCGTGAATCAGAAAGGACCCTACGTAGAGATGAAAGTCGGGAATGAAGAGCATAGATTCCTCGTAGATACGGGGGCACAGAAGTGCTCGATAGACCATGACTTGGTTCCAGATATACCTCTGTCAGGGCGGGAAAATAAAAAATCACGAGTCCAAATCAGTAGCAGTGACAATAGGGCCTTTTACTGAACATTGTCCATTTCTTTTAACAGAAAATTGTGGGGAAAATCTCCTGGGATTGAATCTATTGAAAAAACTAAGCACAGTCATCAACTGTACACCAGATGGGGTATTGTTGACTATCTCCCCTCAGAATATGCCAACATCTGAATTTGTGACGAAACCTTTGACAGGGGAATTGAGTAAGGTGCCAACTTGTATTTGGGCAATGAATGACAATGATGTGGGATGTTTGAAGATAGAGCCAGTGAAAATTGTTTTAAAAGAAGGAGTAACGTTACCGCGTATCCCGCAGTATAAAATTTCAACAGAAGGAGAGAAAGGATTGAAAAGTATTGTTTCTGATTTGGTGAAATTGGGAGTGATTGAAGAGATCACAGGCAGCACATGCAACAGCCCCATTCTTCCAGTGTATAAGAAAGGGGGTAATGAGGTACCGTACCGTTTCATAATTGATCTGCGTGCATTAAACAAAGTAGTAGATCCCCAATTCCTGTTAGTTCCAGATGTTACCACAATTTTGACAATGATTTCTGCTTCAGCAGAATACTTTACTGTTATTGATTTGAAGAATGCTTTCTTCAGCATTCCAGTACACAAGGAAAGCAGATATTTGTTCGCCTTCACATTAGGAGGGCGATCATTCACATTTACACGCATTCCACAAGGCTACACTGAAAGTCCGAGTATATACAGTACAGCATTGAAAGAACAGCTAGACATGTTAGAACTACCGACAGGTTGTGTATTGCTCCAGTACATTGACGCTCTATTAATTGTTGCTGACACGGAAGAGATTTGTAAAAAAAGTACTGTGTTGCTATTGACTCATCTAGCTGCGCATGGTCATAAAGCGAGCTTAAAGAAATTTCAGTATTGTCAGAAAGAGGTAGCTTATTTGGGTTACCTACTTTCAAAAGAAGGGAGAAGACTAACGCTGGAGAGAATAGAGAGCATTTCTGGTATGCCTATTCCAAAGACACAGAAAAGGAGTGAGAGCTATAATTGCCATGGCTTCTTATTGTCGTCAGTGGATTGTAAATTTTGCATTAATTGTGAAGCCAATGGCGGAGTTGACAAAGAAGGATGTAGTGATGCCGTTGCAGTGGAATGAAGAATGCCAGAAAGCATTTGATTTGCTCAAGACTGGACTGTGCTCAGCTCCAGTTTTGGGTACGCCAAATTATAAAAACATTTTTAGGTTGTTTGTGCATGAGAATGAAGGCTGCACGCTATCTGTTTTAACACAGGAACAAGGTGGAAGAAATAGGCCGTGCAGATATTTTTCTTCTGCGCTGGACCGTGTAGCACGCGCACTACCACGATGTTTGCGAGCTGTTGCAGCGGCTGCTGCGTCAGTGAAACAAACAGAAGGGATGGTATTAGGGCACACCTTAATTTTGATGGTGCCACATGCCATAGACGTTCTACTCAATAGAACGCAGACGCAACACCTCACCTCTGCTAGATTGACTAGATATGAAATAAGTATTGTTCGCACCCCACATTCAAATTATGAGGTGTAGCGCTTTGAATCCAGCAGAATTGATGCCAATGCCCGGGGAAGACATTGGTGGAAATGAATCACCCCCCATAATTGCTTAATGGTTACTGAGGAAGAAACAAAAGGGAGAATTGATTTAAGTGATACTCCACTAAAAGAACCAGATGGAGAACTGTTTTGTGACGGTTCCTGCTTTAAATTACCTGATGGCACATCAACTTCCGCATATGCCATCACCACATTAAAAAGCATTGTAGAGAGTAAAAGAATTCCTTACAACTCCGCCCAAGCCGCGGAAATACTTGCCTTAACGAGAGCTTGTGAAATTTCTGAAAATCTAAGGGTGAACATTTATACTGATAGCCAGTACGCCTTTGGCGTAGTTCATAATTTTGGCCGACTGTGGGCCGAGAGAGGTTTTCTAACATCACATGGGGCTAGAATTCATCATGGCCCTTTGATTGTACGAATTGTTGTCTGCACTTACGTGTCCAAAGCACTTGGCGATAGTAAAGTGTGAAGCACATAAAAAGGTGACATGCAAAGTGGGAGAGGGAAACGCATTTGCAGAAAAATTGCGAAACAAACTGCCACTGATTTGAATACAAGAATGTTAACAGTACAATCGGAGGAAGTACCCTGTATGATAGAGAATGGAATTGTCACTGTCAAAGAGAAGCAGGAGGAAGCCACTGCCGATGAAATACAAGGGTGGGCTGAGGGCTCTGCAGAATTGAATTTGGAGGGTTGTTGGGTGGACAAGAAAAGCGGGAATTGGATGTTGCCAAATGCCTATGTGAATGCAATGGTTACAATGGCTCACAGCCCCACCCATATCTGTGCAAAGAAAATAGTGCAACACCTAGCCACAGTCTGGGAAAATCCACTTATAAAAAAGAATGCCGAGATGCTGGTACATAACTGTATCACGTGTCTACAACACAATGTAGGGAAGGGAACGGTGACTCCAACAGGCAGTTTTGGCCCTCCCTCTATGCCATTTGAAGTGATCCATTTTGACTTCATAGAAATAGAGAGATGCCAAAACATGAAGTACGTTCTGGTGGTCATATGGGCGTTCAGCAAGTGGGTGGAAGCGTATCCATTGAAAGACTGCACTGCCATGAGCACAGCGAAAGTAATGCTGAAAGATTATTTCTCTCGCTTTGGTCTGCCCCGGGTCATATGGTCGGACAATGGCCCGTATTTTGTAGGTGCAGTGATACTGCAGATTTGTGCAGGTTTACAGATTGAGAAGCGATTCCATTGTTCGAGACATCCGATGTCGGCCGGTCTTATTGAGCGCCACAACAGAATCTTGAAGTCCAAGATTAGCAAGATCTGTGCAGGTAGCAAGCTAAGTTGGGTAGATGCATTGCCAATTGCATTACTATTTATGCGAACATCCGTGCAAGCAAGAACTGGGCTCTCCCCGTACGAAATTATAATGGGGAGACCGGCGAATGTTTGGTGTGCACCTGAGCCGAAAAAGCTTAGCGAAGTGGAACATCCTGTAGTCAGCATTTATTGTGACCTGTTAATGCAAAAACTGTGTTTGATTCATCAGCAGGTGCAGGGGGCGCTGCCTATACGATACACTGGCCCAGGACATGCGTTGGAGCCAGGGAACTGGGTGCTAGTCAAACATTTTGAAAGAAAAACATCGTTAGCATCCAGGTGGCGTGGGCCCTACCAGATCCTTCTGACTACGCAGATGGCAATACGAGTGGATACATGCCACGCACGCCAAGAAAGTTCCACCACCACTTGATATTTTTAACTGATGAGAAAAACGGTAAAAAAGAGACAGCGGTTCCAGAAACGAGAAATACAATTGCCAGTTCTTTGCCACAGAAACTGCCTGATCCTGAAACAAAGCCTAATGAGATTTCCATAAAAGAGGAAGGGCAAAGAGTGCCCCAACGTTGTCCAGCAGATTCTGCATCACTGCTGGCTGACATCAAGCGTATATGTGCCCACCATCTTCTGTTGCGCCACATCCTGCATCGTCGCCGGGGCACCCATCACCATCTGCTATTGTGCCCCAGGCTGACGCCAAGTTTGAGACCGGAAGTGCAGCCGCACTATTTGTTGACCACACGATATCGGGAGCAAATCGGTATAATCTGCGGAGCAGAAAAAAAAAAGAGTGATCACATCTCCATCTTTTTTGTGATTTTATTGCCTCTGTTTCCTATTCTGGGATGAAGTAGGAACCGGAGGCCTAGAGGAGAATGGCGTGAGAGTTGTGCAAGCCAGACAGCTCAACAAATGCAACTCCTCAGTGCTAAATCCATGTGTCCGGAACCCGAGCAAACAAGCGGGCTCACATGGTACAAAGGCAGCTGCTCTGAAACTCTAGAGCAGTGTGCAAATGCACGGAGATCTTGCCAAGCGGGTAAGCAATCCAAGCCGGTAAGAACTGGCATAGAAAGACTGTAGACATTTATCAAACTCTTTAACATCCTAAGAAGTGCATCGACGGGAGATATTCACGACGAGCACAGCAGAAGAAGAAGGACGAGAAAAGATGCCAGAACCAGAAAACGCCCCCTCCTGCACCAATGCTGATAATGAGTTAAATGCAGTACATAGACAAGTGAAAAAAGGACATGGTCGAAAGAATTGTATACTGGGTCTAACAATAATAATGTGCATAATGAGTATATTAGCCCCAATATTGACGGTATCAGTATTATGGTATTTGGAGGAAATGCACCCTTTAGAGGTACTCTTGCCTATTGTGAACATTTCCACGATGGAAAGCCCAGTTCATGTGATTTCCTATACCTTGTCCCCAATGGAAGAGAGACATAGAGAAGGGTATGGGAACAACACATTGCTATTATTAATGAACATATACACACTCAATCCTAAGAAAAAACAACTGTTGGGTTTGTGCCCACTTGCCTCAGCATGGTGATAAGGGAATAGGATGGTATGTACAGCCCCTGCCATTGACTTCTGCCTGCTATGTCTCTCGAAGTGCCTTTTATGATAGGAAATGGAACGAAAGTGAAACTGGTCAGCTAGACAAAACAAACATGAATGAATTCGAGGAAGTGATTATGAAGCCAGTGGTTTGTTCCATATTCCATAGAACACGATTAATTACACCAGCAATAATGCCACAGGATAGATTATCTGTGCCCTATAAATAATCTGTGATCACGTTCCATATGAACCCAGAAGGGAACAAGGATGCGGCGCCCCCTTCCTATACAGTAAATTATAATCCACGTTCTGTCTGTTTTTGTTTACAGAAAAAGGGCTCCTTTCCGGTGGGAATAATTACCAGATGCAAAAATATAGCATTCCTTGATAAAGAATTGGAACCAATATATGTGGGAGATCCTGTGTACTTCATATGTGGAGAAAAAGCATATCCTTGGTTACCTAGAAACTGGGGAGGTACTTGCTATTTAGGCTGTTTCCTGGGGTGTTTCTTTCAAAAACAGCAGACATAGTCAAATTGACCAGGTCACAACCTCGCCGGAATACTGAAGACGGGTTGATTGGAGGAGATATAGCAAAATCATTTGTACCATTTTGGGGCCAAGCAATAAACTCTTATGATATATAACGACGACTGTCCAGAATATTAGAAGAAACAATAAATGGAACAACCGACATATTATATAACATGACTCTTGAGGAAAAAGGAATTAGATTGATGTCACTGCAGAATAGAATGGCCCTTGATATAATCTTAGTTGATCGCAGCGGTGTTTGCAAAATTGTGGGATCAGCGTGTTGTGTATTCGTAAGTGACTCCTCCCCCACTATTTTTGAAGCAATAAGAAAATTGCATGTATTAAGCTCTGATCTTCACCCCCCTGAAGGAGGCTGGGAATTTAACATAAGCTCCTGGTTCTGGGAAGTGTTGCGGTCTTGGGGATGGAAGCTATTTGCAATCTTAGTAGCAATTCTAGGAATATTCATGACATGTTGTTGCATGCATTGTCTCCCCATTATATGCACTGAAATTAGTGAGGAATGTGTACAAATGGTAGAACGGAAAAACATTACTGAATCAAACACTCATAATAGTAATGAATCCAAAACCATAAAAGAATTCATGGCGATTGACATTGATAATAAGAAGGAGGAGGCAATGAGTGAATGTGAGTCAGAATTCGAATCAGATTCTGAATCTGATCTAAATACCTGGTCGGAGGAGGATAGAATGTATGGATGAGGCGTTTGGCATACGGCCAAGAGGAGGGTTTGTCAGTCTAGAAAAACTAAACACCCCTCGAGCGGAGGGCAATGCATGATAATTGGTTGGCCGAAGACCAACCGCCTCATTTAAAGTGTTAAGAGTATATGTTCATTAGTTATTACGTAGCTTTTAGCTCAACTGGAGTGCGGCCATTTTAAGATGACCAGAATCGCCATTTTGTTTTCTCTCTGCTCTCTCTAACGTTGCCACTTTGCCTCATGTAAAACTGCTTTGCTGTAGATATTATTTCGCTTCAATGGTCCAAGGCTAAAAGACATGTTGAAACATTACACTGGAGCGGTTCCCTCCCTCACATATCCTTGAAGGCAAGGAGCAAGGCATTTTAATCAGTACATGAATGCCAGCGAGTCTCCAAAAAAGAATAGCAATGTACGAAACTAATATTAAAAGGTTTGAATTATGTTCTTCTTTACGGCCCCCCTTTCTGAGCACAGTGAGGTGCCAGAGAGCAATCTGACCTCTAGAGCGTAAATCGAAACTAAGAGATAGTGAGGCCTGGAATGTGCCAGGCCCCTACGCGCAGCTTACCCATGAAAACAGAAGCGCTGTGTTCTCGCAAATAAAGAATGGTGTCTGTAAATTCGAGATTGCAAACTGTTACTAAATATGGTGATCTAAGGTGTCATATTCGTCACCATGGTCAATCATCGCCTCCAATTCAAAGGGAATGAATTAGGGGCGGCATTGAATGTGTCATTACTGATTGGAAGATGCTCATTTTGGATATATGTAACTGATGTACAATTTTCCCTCTCTTGCGTCCCCCGAGGTCTGTACGTTGCAGGGCGTGGGACCATTTGGCCAACTGGGACTATTTGTTTTGCAATAAACCCTAGATTTTGGGAATACAACCTTGTGTCTGGCGTATCAGTTCGTGTGTGGTGATTGTGCCTAGTTTCCACATCCGTGGGTCCCTCAGGGCCCCCTTCATGTTTACAAACAAATACTGCAACACGTAGACAATCACCAACCATTCGACCAGGCACAAGTTGGCTTCAGACCCATGAGAGGGACAGAGACGGCCTAAAGATCAACGCAGACTCCAACACAAACTCAGCACTGATACTACTTTCTCTCTCTGCATATTGACAGCCACACATAACATCCTCATCAAGGGACAAGAAGAAATAGGGATCACTTACACAGCGCTGCTCTGGATTTAATCTTTCCTGCCTGAAAGAACAGAAATAGAATGGATAAAACCATTCAAATCTGCACCTCGGGACACCACCTCTGGAGTACCAGAAGGATCCTGGTTATCCTTGCTCCTCTACACTACATGACGCCACTAACCAACCTAATCAAAAGACATGGCTTCACTTGCTACAACAGTGCAGACGACACCCTAATCATCCACAAAATCAGTGATGAACAAGAGAAGAACAACGCTAATAGACTGTCTCAAAGAACTCTACCAATGGATGAACACCTCAAAAATCAACCCGGACAAGACGGAAATAATAATTGCCTCCAACAACCAAGGAAGCAACCAGTATATCCCATGGCCCACAGAACTGGGAACATCACCCATAGCATTCAAAGTTGTCAAAAACCTTGGAATCCCAATGGACAACGAGCTAATCCTAGAATTGTAAGTAAACACGAAAATCAAGAAATGTTTCTTCCATCTACACACAATAAAAATTATTTTACTATTCCTCTCCTTCACCCGCAAACACTTGCCATCATCCCCCTCATCATGTCCAGGATAGACTACGCCAACAGTTTATAGCTCGGAATGCTGGACTAGTTACTGAAGAAGCTGCAATGTACACAGAAGGCAGCTGCCAGACTTCTCCTCAAACTCTCGCAAAGAGACTGCATCACTACAGCGCTAAGGATGCTACATTGGCTCCCAGTCAAAAAAGAATTGCCTTCAAATCAGCCTAGGAGTGAAATTCATACAAAAGAAAAAGACCATCTACCAGCCGACTAAAACACTCAGATCCATCAACATCTGCCTAGAACCTAAACTATACACGAGGAAAAAAACATGGTGCATCAGCATTCTCTTGCTTAGCCATAAAACTTTGGAACTCCCTCCCCAGAGAAATACAAACTATGAAGGACCATCTAAAATTCAGATAACTTCTGAAAACCGGGCTTTTCAACTCCGAACAGGACAAAAACGAATGAACAACACCCATGAACCATTGATTGATTAATTTGGTATTTGGTGTTGTTAAGTGCCTCCATCAGCACGCTGATAGTAAACCTATTCCTTTGTGTTTGTTTAAGGCTTTACTTCCGCAATGGAAACCCCGCCTCTTGTTTTTGGTGAATGTCTCTTCCTGTGCCATTAAAATCCTACTCACCAGCGCACCGTCCAAGTACAGGACAAGTACTGTTGGCAGTTTGCGGTGCGTGGTGGACGTTGGCCTTCTCTTGACCTCTGAGGATTCAGTGTTGTGTTGGGACATACTTCCCTTGGGCCTTGAAGCTAAGGTGTGTTTCCATAACGTGTATCGGATACACTGCTGTTCGGGGAAGTTAAACTGTTTGCATAATCTTTTACTGAAGACTTAGCTTTGGGTTGGGCCATACTTCCCCTGTGCTTTGAAGTTAAAATTGCGTTTTCATAACCGGTATCGGATATACTGATGTTTGGGGAAGTCTAACTGCTTGCATAATCATTTACTGTGGGGCGTTTTTGATTTATTCTTGCTTCTGATTAGTTGGAAAACTTTGTGGTTGAGTGTGGTGTTTAAATAGTCCCATTATGGGTAAAGCTAAATTAGCTGTTTTTCGAAAAGATCATAGGGCTGATTTCTTTACTGCAGTTAGCACCCGCAGGGCGAGCTTGGCACGGGCGGCGGCGCTTCCTCTCCCTGCTCCTTGCGTGGATGAAGAGGAACTGCTTCAATGCGCACAGGACTGTTCAGTTGAGATCAGGAATATGGATGGGATTATGGACCCCTCCCAATCTATGTTTGGAGACTATGAGAACGAAGATACCCATACTGAATTATAACAAGGAGACAAAGCAGTGGAATTGGATGTTCTTGAATCGGACACTCCTGCTATTTTTATCCCAGATTACACGCTTTCTGACCCCGTATACGACATTCTCTCGGGGGGTGTAAATGAATTTCCACCAGGTGATGAAATGTCAACAATGCTAGGCATCTTCAATCGTGCTGTTCTTGGGGAACTTAGAAAACAGAGTGATCTGTTGGCTACTATGGTGAAATCTATTGATAACATTCCGAAATCTATATCGGTTTCACTTCTGCCTATTGTCAAAAGCATAGAGATACTGCCTAAAGGCTTGTCTGATACACTATTGCCCATAGTTGAAAGTTACGGAAGCTTGGGTGGTTGAATTGAAAGCGTTATACACTTTGGAAGGGTATGGAGCAGGGATGAGTCAGTCTGTTGTCCCTATTCCCCCAAATTATAAGACTTCTAAGGAAAAAAAAGGCGGTCCAAAAATTCTCGGAAATTGTGGCCAATTCTGTGCAAAAGGGTCAACTGATACCAGAGGAGACAAGATCGAACAATCTACCTAAGGGTAACGGTACAATTGAAGGCTCCTTGATAGACATCCCGCAATCCAGAGCTGCAACAAAACAAGCTAAGAAAAACAACAATAAAGCAAAAAAAGCTGACTTGAAAAATAAAACATCTAGAAAATTCATGAGCGATCTTGATATGAAACACATGATTGATGAGGATGCGTCTGATGCGGTTGTGTATGTTGCGCCTCAAAATGTGGCTATAAATACAAAGGCAGCTATAAACGAGAAAGCTTCTGTTGACCATGCTACACAGAGTGAATACGAAGGAGGGGTGGATGGAATGTATGAGGTTATGAAAAATAAGGGATTCTACTGTGGATAATACGAATAGACTTGAAAATGGTTTGAGTGACATTTTCAAGATCTTTAAGGGCTCAATGAGTAACGCAGTAAAGGATCCAGATCCCCTTGATATGAATGAGCAAATTACATCAGTCAGTAAAACCAACTGTATAGATCTGGTTAAAATTAAGCATTCTCTTAATAATTCAGGAGGTTTGGGTAAGCCTAGACCAATCGTACAATCAGTAAATAAGGGCTTATACCATAAAGATCCTATAATTGGTAACCCCTTGCCCTTTATAAATCATACAGTAGTTAAAGTTTCCTGTAGAAAAACAGACGCAATGGATCTGACGCAAGGATACAAAGATGTGGTTCATAATACTAACTCTAGCCCAACTAAGATTCAGACAAATGTGGAAGATATTCTGAGAAATGTGCAGGACCTGATGAATGAAAACAAAAGGCTGTAATAAAAGGGCAGAGTTATTGATCTAACAGACAAGAGTCTGTATACGAATGGAGCGGGAACTGAAGATCCTATTGGGATGCCCAATGTTGTGGCAACTGATGATGCAATTACACAAAATAAATCTATTGACTTAAGCAAAGATTTTAAGGAAAAAGAACAGGTTCAAATGGGTGAATTGTTCAGAAATGTGCACAATATTTTGGAAGAAAATAAAAGGCTGAGGAATAAAGATTCAATGGATAATAGTCTAAAAAAAGATGTTGGATTATCAGATGAAGAAAGGTATGAACGTAATTATCGCTCCTATGTAAGGGTGGAGGAGAAGTTGTGTAATGAAAAAACATTTTATGATACTAAGAATGTACAGGAGTTCAGACCTCCAGCATTTGCCAATTTACAGGGTCAGATACTGTGCTCCTTATTCAAGGACGAGAGAAATCAACCGCTAAATAGACCCTATATTTTATCCCTATTTGATGTGATACCTGAATTGAAACTTATTACTTCAACAGACATCCACCTTGTGGACTTTATACACAAGGAAAGATTGGATTTTGTAAGATTGGTTATTCCATCTCCCTTGGTTCGATCGATGTTACTGAAGGAGGCTGAAGCCCTCCAACGTATGGGGTTTGACCTCTTTCCTTTTAAAGATCACACGACTCCAGTGCAAGCCCCAGATAGAGGTGGGTCGATAGCTCAGGGTAGTCAAGAGAAGGCTGACTATTCGACTAATTACAGAATGAAAGAGGTGCCAGAGAAACAGGACTGGAGATGGTTGGCCCCATCTGTCAGGTTGCTTGATTGTCGTGAAGAGTATTAAAACCTCCGTCCCCAAGTACCACAGAGAGAGAATACAAGAGTACTCCCTATGCGATCATTGAGGCCACAGGTGGGTAGTTCTTGCAGCTCGGATCCACGGGAAATGTTGAAACCCAAGGCAGCTGCAAAGAAAATCTTACCTAAACTGATGGGTGAGGAAGCCCAGAACCTAAGATAGTTGGTAATTCCGTGGATGGGCACGTGAGCTGCTTTCCCCGATGACAGTAGGGAGAAGAACTGTAGGCTGGGTTAAAACCCAACTTGCCCTCCTGTAACTTGATGAAACAAAGGACCAAAATCCAAAGTACTTGATAACGTAATGCAGTGAAGAGACCAATGCCAAGTCCAATTCAGGGTAATCCAAGACAGTCCAAAAGGCGTTCTGAGTTCGAGATGATCCAGCAAACAGAGCCAAAGACGTGAGAAAAAGCAAGTACAAAAACAATCCAAGAGTCAAGAAGCCCTGAAAACAGAAGGTATCCAAACGCTGTACAGAGTCCTCCAAAGAACAGCTGTGAAGCGCGGACGTGCAGAAGTTCAGCGCTTAAATAGTGGAAGCTTCAGCGTCACCTGATCTGCGACGCGTCACATGACCCGCGGAAGCGACACGTGAGCGTGGTCTCCATGATCGCGGACTTGACTTTCTGCGAGCAGCGTCCTGTAGCTGGCGTCTGCGAGCTCCCTCTTGCAGATGCCATGGCAGACGCCAATGAAGGAGCGGAGAACCCCTGAGTCTGCATGTGTGGCCCTTGGGGTAAACCCACTCACGTGACAACCTTCCACTGTGAGGGACGTGGAGTGGAAACCTGACTGGGGTAACTGGTGTATTGTGAGTGTTGCCTGTCCTATTGTCTGACCCTGTCCTATTGTCTGACCTAGATGTTTGTGAAAAAGGGACAGAATGAGAGGACAGCGTGACAGAGCCCCCCCCCCCAAAGGCCCACGACCCCGTGGGCACAATGGATTGTCCCTATGGAAACTGGAAACCAAACGAGGGGCATGTACATCACCCGCAGGAATCCATGAGCACTCCTCCGGGCCATAACCCTTCCAATCCACCAGGTACTGCAAATCCCCTTTGAAGAAACGAGAACCCAGAATAGCAGACACTTCAAAAACATCCGGGGAGGAAGGGGAAACTGGAGCACCAGGGAAACGAAGACGGGTAGGACCAGGGCAAGGTTTGAGAAGAGAGACATGAAAGACGGGGTGAAGCCGCCATGAAACCGGGACTCGAAGGCGATAGGCCACGGGGTTGATCACTCGGGAGACCACAAAAGGACCAACGAAGCGCGGCAACAACTTGCGGCAACCCTGTAGATGCAGATGACGAGAAGAAAGCCAAACTCTATCCCCCCACAGCAAACGAAGGGGCCACAGAACGTTTCCGGTCTGCGGCAGCCTTCATGGAATCCTGGGCCCCTTTGAGGTGCATCAAGGTCTGCGTGTGGACAGCCGAGATGTCTCTGATGCAAGAAGAGGCAGCCGGATTACCAGAAAGCGAAAAATCCGGGATGGGCAGGATTTTAGGGTGCTGACCATACAAGACATAGAAGGGAGAGAAACCAGTGGAAGAGTGCACCGCGTTGTTATAGGCGAATTCAGCCAAATGCAAGATGCAAAACCAGGATTGTTGATGCTGGAGAATCAGGCAATGCAGATACTGCTCCATGGTTTGATTAACCCTCTCGGTCTGTCCATCCGTCTCCGGGTGGTAGGCCGAAGAGTAACGTGAATCGATCCCCACTAATCTAGTCAAGGCGCGCCAGAAACGAGAACTGAACTGAGGACCCCTGTCGGATACCAACACTGATGGTAAACCAAAAAGGCATACGATGGACTTGAAAAACAATCCTGCCAGAAAAGGAGCAGAGGGAATGCCCGAGCATGGAATAAATCGTGCCATTTTGGTGAACGAGTCTACCACAACCCAGATGGAATCAAAACCTTGAACCCGGGGAAGGTCTGTCACGAAATCCATTGTCACGGTATGCAAGGTCCTCGGGGGTATGGGAAGAGGCTGCAGGAGACCCAACAGTCGTCCTTTCCTATGTTTGGATTGAGCACAAACAGAGCAAGTGTTAACATAGCATTCCACATCCCTTCTCATGTAAGGCCGCCAACACCAACGTTGTAGAAACGAAATTGTTCTTTGCTGCCCAGGATGTGCATGAACAGGGAGATCATGGGACCATTCAAGAGCCAGATTACGAATATCAGTGGTGGGTAGTAACAACTTGTTCTGAAAGAAAGGCAGACCGTCTTGTAATACCAAATCCCAATCTGAAAGTAAGGATGGGTGTGTGGAAACCCACTTACGGACCATATCCAACAGAGTCAGAGAAGGAGTACAGAGGCATATCACATGTTTCTTATCTAGCAGTGACTCAGGATAGACTGGCAATGAAACCCCCCCAGGAGAGCGAGACAAAGCATCAGCCTTACCATGAATGTTACCCGGACGATGCATGATCTGGCAATCGTAAGCGGCAAAAAACAGATGCCACCTAACATGTCTGCTATTCGAGCATTTCAGAGAAGCTAAATCACGTAGATGCTGATGATCCGAGAATACCGTCACCCGATGTTTTGCACCCAGGAGATGGTGACGCCATACTTGGAAAGCCTCTTTGACAACCAGAATTTCTTTTTCAGTCACTGTATAGTGACACTCTGTGGGTGTAAACTTCTGGGAATGAAAAGCGACTGGATGCAAGCGTCCAGTAGAGACACATTCTTGAGACAGTATTGCCCCTAAGGCGAACAAGTACGTGTGCGCCTCAACTATAAAAGGGAGATCACTGTCAGAGTGTTGGAGGACAGGAGTAGTGGTAAATGCAGCTTTTAGGGTATCAAATGCAAGTTGTTGATCGTTGCACCAATTAAATGGAACTAGAGGACTGGTCAAAAGAGTAAGAGGTGCTGCTATGGAAGAAAATCCAGAAAAGAATCTTCTACAGTAGTTAGCAAAACCCAAAAAAGACTGTAATGCTTTAAGGTTGGTGTGGGTTGGCCACTCCAAAACCGCTTTGACTTTGGCATGGTTCATAGTGAGACCATCAGGAGTGATGTGAAACCCTAAAAATTCAATGTTGTCAGTGTGGAATTGACAGTTTTCGGGTTTCGCAAAAAGGGAGAACATGCGTAAGCGTTTTAGTACCTCCCTTACGTGTCTGATGTGTTCCTCTTGAGAACGTGAAAAAATGAGAATGTCATCCAGGTAGACCACCATAAATACATCCAGAATATCACTAAATATTTGATTCATGAAGCGCTGGAATGTAGCAGGCGCATTGCAAAGGCCGAAAGGCATGACCAAATATTCATATAATCCGTAACGAGTGCAAAAGGCCGTTTTCCACTAATCACCCTTTCTCACACGTACTAGATTATATGCACCTCTGAGATCTAACTTAGTGTAAACTGAAGCATGCATGAGGCGATCCAATAGGGGCGTGATGAGAGGAATAGAATACCTGTCCTTTTTAGTGATGGCATTTAGACGTTGGTAATCAACACATGGGTGAAGGTCTCCCTCCTTCTTTGGGACAAAGAAGATAGGGCTGGCTGCTGGAGATGAAGATGGATGTATGTGACCCTTACGTAGGGACTCTTGAATGTAAGTTTTCAAGGCGTGTTCCTCAGTAGGAGATAGCGAATACATACGACCCTTTGGGACTACAGAATCTAGTGGTAATTCAATAGGGCAATCGTACAACCTATGAGGAGGAAGGATTTCTGATGATCCCTTATCAAAGACATCCATGTAGTCTCGATAAGGCTCTGGAATTGCCTCAGCTACAAGACCAACAATGTGCGTGTCTGCCAAGGTAACAGGAGAAGGTTCCAAAGTGAGTTGTGAAACAGTACTGAGAAATTGGGCTGGAGTGCTCTCAGTAGAGGGTGTAGTAAGGCAAAACTCCTGGCAAACTTCTGACTCAAAGAACACAGAACCAGTCTTCCAATTGATCAAAGGGTTATGCAGACGCAACCAAGGGATGCCTAAGATAAGGCCATATTGAGGCATGGAGATCAAGTCAAAGGTAATGGTTTCTTTGTGGTTAGTTTTTATGACCAAAGTAAGAGGTGCTGTCTGTTGTTTAACTGGGCCAGAAACTAACAAACTCCCATCTATGGTCTGTACGGGTTCTGGTCGTGTCTTGGCGATAAGAGGGAGATTAAGTGTGTGGGCCATATTGATATCGATATAATTGCCAGTGGCACCAGAATCGATGATGACAGTTACTGAATGTGAGACCTCAATACTGGGTTGTAACAATGTATGCACCATCACGGGTCTGATGGTGCTAAACGCAGGTACCTGGTCCGGGGAGTGACTTATAGCGCTCGAACCCACCCCCGGGTCTATGGTCGAACTGCCCGAAAACCCTGAGCTTTAGCCTTTGGGCGACGTGGACATTCTTTCACAAAGTGACCAATCAACCCACAATAATAGCAAGCATTGTCCACCCTCCTGCGCTACCTTTCCGTGGAAGTTAAAGGACTACGTAGACCTCCCATTTGCATAGGTTCAGGAACAGACTCGGAATGAGAGGAACCTGTAGAAGGGATAGAACCAGAAAACCCAACTTCAGCTTTCTGTTCTGAGCGCCTGGCATCAACCTGGAGAGCCAGATCTACTAAATCGGGGAACGCTGTGGGCAAGGAAGGAACTACTGATAAAGCGTCCTTCATAGCGTTGTTCAGACCTTTGTAGAATACCACAGCCCTCTTGCTCCCAGGCCATGAAGTCTCGGCTGACAGTTGGTTGAATTTTATAATATATTCAACGAGTGTTCCCCTGCCTTGATGTAATTCTAATAGTTCTAGATCCCTGGACTGAGCTTTGTGACGGGTGTCAAAGACACGGGACATTTCTGTGACCAGGAGATCAAAATCGTATAATGCTGGGTTATTGTTCTCAAGAAGTGGGTTGGCCCAGGCAGCGGCTGTTCCAGATAAATGTGATAACAGAAAGGCGGCCTTAGAAGTAGGATCGGGGAAGGAGGTAGGTCGACACAAGAAGTGTAGCTTGCACTGATTTATAAATGTGCGGTACTTGGTGGGATCCCCCTGGAATCTTTCAGGTGCAGCCAATGGAAAAGGAGTGGGTAGAATCACAGGAGCAGGAGTGGTTGGGGCTGGGGAACTGGGGCAGGTGATGCCGCGTCCCCGAACTCTGCATCTGCAGGTAATGGGTTACGGGTACTCAGAATAGCATCTAAACGTTGGTGAAGGGCTGTGGTGGCTGCAGCCATGTCCGCTCTTAGTACTGTGATCGCTTGAATCATAGCTGCCATGGGGTCATCCGCGGCACCCTGCATACTCTGCACGACAAAGAATGGCTTCACAGTCTGTCAGGTTGCTTGATTGTCGTGAAGAGTATTGAAACCTCTGTCCCCAAGTACCACAGAGAGAGAATACAAGAGTACTCCCTATGTGATCATTGAGGCCACAGGTGGGTAGTTCTTGCAGCTCGGATCCACTGGAAATGTTGAAACCCAAGGCAGCTGTAAAGAAAATCTTTATTAGCAATCAACTGAGCACAGTACAAGCAAACAGGTGAATAAAGAACAGGGCTTACCTAAACTGATGGGTGAGGAAGCCCAGAACCTAAGATAGTTGGTAATTCCGTGGATGGGCACGTGAGCTAGTTTCCCCGATGACAGTAGGGAGAAGAATTGTAGGCTGGGTTAAAACCCAACTTGCCCTCCTGTAACTTGATGAAACAAAGGACCAAAAACCAAAGTACTTGATAACGTAATGCAGTGAAGAGACCAATGCCAAGTCCAATTCAGGGTAATCCAAGACAGTCCAAAAGGCGTTCCGAGTTCGAGATGATCCAGCAAACAGAGCCAAAGACGTGAGCAAAAGCAAGTCCAAAAACAATCCAAGAGTCAAGAAGCCGTGAAAACACAAGGTATCCAAACGCTGTACAGAGTCCTCCAAAGAACAGCTGTGAAGCACGGACGTGCGGAAGTTCAGCGCTTAAATAGCGGAAGCTTCAGCGTCACCTGATCCACGACGCGTCACATGACCCGCGGAAGCGACACTTGAGCGTGGTCTCCATGATCGCAGACTTGATTTTCTGCGAGCAGCGTCCTGTAGCCGGCGTCTGTGAGCTCCCTCTTGCAGACGCCAAAGAAGGAACGGAGAACCCCTGAGTCTGCATGTGTGGCCCTTGGGGTAAACCCGCTCACGTGACAACCTTCCACTGTGAGGGACGTGGAGTGGAAACCTGACTGGGGTAACTGGTGTATTGTGAGTGTTGCCTGTCCTATTGTCTGACCCTGTCCTATTGTCTGACCTAGATGTTTGTGAAAAAGGGACAGAATGAGAGGACAGCGTGACACTATCCTTGCGCGATGCAATCAATAACTTAAAAGAATTGGGTAAACCAGTATAGCAAGAAGTCACAAGTTGAAATTTATCTGCTGGAACTCTCGCGGCAATTTCAATCTTTTTAATGAGTCCCTTATGAAAGATTTACACTCCTTTGACTTAATTCTGTTACAAGAAACATGGTTGACCACACATGTGGGTTGGGAAGGTTTTATTGTGGATGACCTATGTGCTGCAAAAGGCTTGAGGGGTAGACCAAAGGGTGGCATGCTTACGGCCTCTAAAGAATCTTCAGGACTGTTAAATAAAGGTACTTGGAAGCAAGGACAATCATTCCTCTCAACCGCTTATTTGGTTGGTGAAGGCGAGAATGGCTTCCCTTTATTGGTGATCAATGTTTACTGGAATGCAAATGAATTATCTGACCAACAGTTAGAAATATATTTAATTGATTTAGGCAAACAAATAGATCTGTGGTCCATCGATAACAAATGTGGTCCAATAATCATAGCGGGAGACTTAAATGCAGACTGTAGCGTGGACAGGCTGTTGGGAGAAGATCTGGATCTCAAGATGGCGATCTGTAGAAATGGCAGCCAGAAACTTAGAGGATTTCTATGGTTAAGTTTTTCTGAACTGTGGGGGCTCAAGCTGATTGTAAATGATCAGTATACATGGAACGCCAGGGGTTGTTCGTCTACTATAGACTATATTTTTCTAACTGCAAAATTAAGTTTCTATGTGTCCAATTTTGAAGTGAAGACTGTTTTGATAAGTGATCATTGTATGTTGATGGTTGAGTTTGAAGCCAAAGTCCTCATGAGGGCTCAACAGAGTTATAACAAGGATCTTTTGCTCAACTCCGCAAATAATAGAATAAAATGGTGCTTTAATTCTACAAATGGGGGGGCGTGGCCAGCGCGCATGCCGTAAAGACGTGCATCTGCAAAGCTCCTGTCCGCGATCCTTTGGACTACTGCAACAGGCAACTACGGCCAAGAAATTCCCTGCAAAAATACACGACTGGAAAGAGAAACCTCTCCCTGCTGCAGCGATCCGACCTCCGAACAAAATCGGAGTCGACAACACCCTGAACGAGGCGAGCAAAGAGACGCCCCCGAGGATCCAAGATGGCGGCGACCGTTGCGATCCCAAGCGCCCCCTTCTCGACGAGCTAACTCCCAGCTCCTGGGCTCGCTCTCGGCCCCCTGAAGGAGACACTGTGCAACGCCGCGACCTGCAGACCGTGGACCGCCGATTGCTTGGAGTGAGCAGGGACCCTGCGCAGCCGGAGACGAGGGCCTCCTCTCGCTGCCCGACAACACAGGCGCTGGGCCCCACTAGTGATTGAACGCGAGGAGGAGGGAATCGACCCTCTTCAGAGGCACGGCTCTGGGTCCAGACCTCAACGGACTGAACCGCAGAGACAGGCCTGCGACACAGAACAACGACCCCCAACGCCGATAACAGTGAGTGGCTGCCTTGTGCCCACCCCCCGTGCTGCTATGGAAATATAACAAGGGCACCAGCCCAGCCGTCGGGGCCTGTGGGAGGGGGGACCAGGACCAGCTGCCCTGCCCAACATAAGACATCCCTGATTACGGCGACACTGAACTGCTTGAACCCGGGGGGTACCACACCACATGGGGGCAAGACTCAACGCTGCCAGGATCACCCCCCTAACATCACCGGAGGCTGAATCTAACTAGACGCGACAATAATGCGCGAAGAGGGGGGGCCCCCAGCTCCGGTTCCTCACCGAAACTTAGTACCGGGATAGGCACCCAACGAACAGTGGCGGCTGGCACGGCGGCCCAGAGGGAAAGGATGTCTCCGCCTAGAACCAAACCGAAATCCATGACAATGGACACCTACACGACGGTCAGGCCTAAACAGCTGCCACAGTCAGACCCTATACCCACCGATGAACCATCACACACGGCAGCGGCAACTGGTGATAAACAAGTCTTTCAAGCCATTGCAGCGCTCCGCGCCTCCATTGAAGGCAAGATTGACGAAATTAAAGTGGATATGCAGCTCATGCGACAAGACGCACGCAATCTGACCGAAAGAGTCAACGCCAATGAAGCCACTCTACAGGTCAATGTTGAGAACACCACAGACCTGAAGAAGCGAGTCCTAGATTTAGAACAGCAAGTGGCAAGGCTGGAAGCGCGATCCGAAGACGCAGAAGGCCAAGCACGGCGCAATAACATCAGGATCCTAGGTGTTCCTGAAGATATGGAAGGCCCGGATCCCACAGAATTCATAGAGACAATGCTGCAACAAGAAATTGGCGCAGGAAATCTCTCGCAAGGGTTCTCAGTAGAACGCGCCCATAGATCCCTTCAAAAGCGCCCTCCACCGGGCTCACACCCACGCCCGATCATTGCAAAAATCTTAAACTTTCGAGACAGAGAGACAATATTGCGCTATTCCAGGGAAGGAGGTGAAATCAAAAGACAAGACGCGTCAATTGTCATATACCCAGATTACACCCCCGCAGTACAGCGTGCCAGGAACTCATTCATAACAGTAAAAGCGAGACTCCGCAAACTTAATCTGAAATACATGCTGCTCTACCCCGCTCGCCTCAAAGTCCTTTACAAAGGGAAAGCACTCTTCTTGGAGACTCCAGCCGCAGCAAACATGTGGCTCGAGCACAATAACTTGGCGGATGATGGAGAGGGACTGCCAAGGACTAACAACGGATAAAGCAGGAAGCCACGAACGCCATCACCAGCTGTCAGCTCCACACAGAGGTACACCTCAGCCAATTCAGACGTAACACAACAATAGCAATATCGGGCAGAAGCACGAGGCACCACACACAACCACGCAAATGGGCGCCCCACAAAAGAGATGTGTGAGTCAAATGCTTGCACGCAGCCCGCACCGGAAGGCCTGGAGAGGCCCAGAAGGCTGGGGAGCCCCCGAGCGCTGCAAGTTCTACGCAACTGCTGGGGTTAGTTCACAGTTAAATGGTTTAGTTAGCTCATTCATTAGAATGACAGTTGAAAAAATTGATAAGTCTCCATACTACATTATGCCAACTGCAAGGAGGGAATCAGGAGGAGGGAACATGCTCCAGGAACCCGGGCGCATAGACAAAACTCCTTACCAGAAACACACCGACCTGGAAAACTGCGACCACCACAATACCCCACATGACATGGCGATGAGAATAAAAATTATGACATGGAACGTAAGGGGCCTCTGCACCTACCTTCGAAGGAACAGAATTAAGTCCTATCTACACAGAAAGGGGATAATGATAGCGCTCTTACAGGAAACACACTGCACTGCAGAATCCACCACCAAACTCCAGGAACACTGGGGTGGGCAGGGCTACGGAACTGATTACTCCAAGTACGCTAGAGGGGTCTATACCTGGATCCATCCCCAACTCCCATTTCAATTAAAGAAAGCAGTAAAAGACCCAGAGGGCAGGTTCGTGATACTGCTCGGAAGCATAGAACAGCAAGATGTTTGCATAGTGAACTCTTACCTCCCCAATAGTAATGTCCCAGCCCACCTCGATTCAATGTACGCTAGAGTCACACCACACAGAGATGGCCTTTTTATTTGGGGAGGGGACTTTAACTGCACCCACAATCCAGACCTAGACAGATCCCAACCCTTGCCTAGGATCCCATCAGCGGCTACGACCTCACTAAACGCAGTAACGGATAGACTAGATCTGGCAGACATATGGAGGGAGCTACATCCACAGACATGCACCTATTCTTACTACTCGTCCCCCCATGGCCTCCACACGAGACTAGATTACGTCTTCGTAGGAAGGGAACACCTACCCCAGATGGAGGAGGCACGGTACCTGGGTAGGACGATCTCTGACCACTCTCCATTGGTGATAGAGTGGAACCATGCTGGCTCACGACCACCCATTCCCATGTGGCGAATGCCGGTGGAAGCCCTGAGGGACCAAGTTTTTAAAGATGAACTCCAGGACTCAATAGACAACTACATAGAGCTAAATACAGGGAGTGTAGAACACGCGAGCACCATATGGGAAGCCCTAAAAGTAGTAATACGGGGTGAAATTATAACAAAGGCCGGAGGCATGAGAAAGAAGTTGAAAGATGAACTAACACAAAGAGAAAGGGAGATAGAGAGGCTCAATAACAGTCCCTTAAGCCCACAACAACGGGAAGACAAGCTCAAAGCCCTTAGAGTCGAATGCACGAAGGCCTGGGATAGACTGGCCAAGTTTGATTATACCACCAGAACGAACAGAGCACACACGGAAGCTGACAGGCCTGGTAGGCTGTTGGCTTGGCTCTGCAGGAAAGAACACCCCAGGCACACAATTACCTCTTTACAGGACAAGGACGGCAACGTACATCAAGCCCAACATAACATAAATGACACCTTTAAAAATTATTATGCGCACCTGTACTCACACGAAGCTGAAATCCCCCTAGACCAGATAATGGGCACCCTAGACGAAATAGGACTACCCAGGTTCTCCCCTACACAAGCCGAAGCCTTAGATGCTGAAATCACTGCGGAAGACATCGTTGAGGCAATTAAGTCACAGGCTACATGCAGGCCCCGGGCACTGATGGGTTGCCCTCAGAATTTTATAAGTCATAAGACTCCTCCCTGGTCCCACTGCTACACAAAGTCTTCCTGGAAACATACGAGCGAGGTATCCTACCTGACAGCATGAGGGAAACCCTCGTGATCCCAGTCCTCAAGCCAAACAAACCGGCGGAACACTGCGAATCATATCGACCCCTAGCCATGCTTAATTATGACGTCAAATTACTGACCACAATTCTTGCCAAACGACTTTCCAGACTCATAGGCGATATTATCCACACAGACCAATGCGGATTTATACCGGGACGCAACACAACCATGAATTTACGCAGACTACAACACATAGTCGAACAAACAGACGCGAATCCCAAGCCCTATGCCTTGCTGTCGCTAGACGCCATCAAGGCATTCGATTCTATATATTGGGAATGGTTACTAGCAGTCCTACAGGAATTCGGTTTTGGTCCAGGATTTGTTCGATGGGTCAAAATACTGTACACCAGACCAAGGGCTCGGGTGAAAACTGGGAGACATGTATCAGCAATATGGGACATATGTAGGGGCACAAGACAGGGATGCCCACTGTCTCCCATGCTTTATATCCTCGGGTTGGAACCCATTGCAATCTATTTCAGGAAACAGTTCTTTGATGCAGGGATAAGACTTGGTGGGACGGACCACATAATTTCGCTCTATGCGGACGATGTCCTATTGTACGTCAGGGATCCGCACCTTAACATTCCAACCATGTTGGAGGTCCTCGACAACTTCTCCAAGGTCTCGGGCATACGATTTAGCAGAGCTAAGTCCTGCCTGTTCCCACTGGCAGGACTGAGAAGCAGAGACATGGAGGAGCTCCCCGCACTAGGTATACAATGGCAGACCACGACATTCTGCTACCTCGGAATCCAAATAATGCACACCCCGGAGCTTATGCATGAGCACAACACGGTGGCGGCGATACCCGCACTACGCAAATCAATGAGCTTCTGGGCAAAACTTCCCCTATCAGTGATGGGCAGGGCCTCAGTAGTTAAAATGATTGCCCTCCCCCGGTTCCTATACAAATTCCAGAACGTACAATACCACATCAAACCTAAGTTCTTTCGTCTGCTTGATTCAATCGTTCGTGGCTTCCTTTGGGGGCAGGCCAGACACAAAATAGCACACTGTACCCTAGTATTAACATACGCGCAAGGCGGTATCCAGCTCCCGAACCTTGAAAAATACTATGTAGCTGCTCAACTCAGCTTTGTGTCCAAATGGTTAGCCGACGACACCACGTCCGAGACACCCCTATTACAATCCATGATCTCCCCTATATACCTGAGAGAACTCATATGGGCCCCACAACACCTACTGAGCGACATACCCTCCATCGCCACCCTGGGGAGGCAAATATGGCAAAGGGCGAAGGAGATAACCCAGCTGAAACACCCGTACTCTCCCGAAATCCCACTGATCCAAGACATGTGCAAATCAAGTACGGACCTACTCCACCTTAGACACTGGGAGAGGAAAGGTGTCTATACTTGGGGGGACCTGTACAACGAAGGCTCCTTCAGGGAGTTCGAGTCACTACAAAAAGAGGAGGACATACAAGCTGGCCAATTCCTCTGGTACCGCAGGATACGGGAAACGGCTAAGGAAAAATGGGACATTTAGCCAGAGGAACCAGAGTCAGCCCCTCTTATAACGTTGTTATATAACCTGGGAGAGGGACAGAGAGCGGTCTCTCAGGTATACAGCCACCTCAGCGACATACCTAACCCAAAAAGTGAGACAATGAAAAAGAGATGGGAAACAGATCTGAGACGGGAACTCTCAGAAGGTGAATGGAACAGAGAGCTAGCATACCCCAAAGTTGTGTCCAGAAACCACAGATTCCGATTTATACAACTGAGCATGCTACATCGGACATATCTGACCCCCTGCAGGCTAGCAAAAATCAACAAACAAAAGGAAGCTCACTGCCCATGGTGCAACGCAGACGGGGCAGATCTACTTCACATGTTCTGGGAGTGCAACAAATCACAATCCCTATGGATGAGAATAAAACAGACCTTTGAAAAAGCGGGTTCCCCCAACTACAAGTGGTCCCCCGAGGAGTGCCTTCTGGGAACACACCCCAGGCAAGCCAAACTCAAGCACTGGGTGAAACTCAAGGACTTGACCTGTATACTGGCCAAAAGACAAATTGCCATGGCCTGGAAAAAACCTGCAGGCCCGAATCATAAGGCATGGCGTAATGAACTAGACAGGTGGATTAACGCGGAAACAAGAGCATGGGAGGACAGCGTCAACAGGTCAACTGACGAATCAAGCTCTACCTTGGAGGCATGGAAGGAAATAACCATTAGCATTAGCATGCTTTCCTCCCCAGATGATAAACCCCCATGAATGACAAAGGACCCGACCACACCGCGTCGCAGGAACACAACAAATAAGGTATTAAAATAGAATCCTCTTTTATGGGCAAGAATCTTATGTATTCTCTTCAGAGAAGTGTGTCTATTTAAAACTATTCCGCAATCCTGGAGGGTTTCTGTAGTGATTCTGGTGTTTAAAAAGGGCTCTAGATTGCTGCCTTGTAGCTCCCGCCGTATAGCTATTGCGGACTCTGATTCTAACATATTTGCTTCTTTGTTATTGAATGATGTACAGAGCTGGATTGATGATAACCATATCCTTAGCATGAACCAATTGGGATTTAAAAACAATTGTGGCACGGGGTGTGGTGCTCTGGTCCTTCAATGCTTACAAAGTAAAACTTGGGTCAAGGGGATGAGATCCATCTTTGTTGCATAAATGGACCTCAGTAAGGCATTTGATTTAGTTGATAGGCCAACTTTGTGGTACAAATTAAAATCATTAAAAATGCCTAATCATTTGCTGGACATCATCATCGAGCTCTACATAGATACCAGGTTAGTGGTACGATTGAACTCTTTTGGTGACCTCTCCTCCAAGATAGAAACTAACAACGGTTTACGACAAGGCTGCATGTTGGCCCCCACTATCTTCAATCTTCATGTCAGTGGAGCGCAAGTTGTCTTTCATAATGGGGGTCTGGTGTCACCCAAACTTAATGGGAGGGCTATCTCATGGTTGGCTTATGGGTCTTCAACGCCTAATTAAAATCTTTGAATTGTTAATACGCAATCTTTATCTAAAAATCATTCCTTCAAAAACGATCATAATTCGAATGGGATGTGCCAATAAGAAGCAGGATGCTTTTTCATGGTTGTGTGAGGGCAAACACATCAAGTCCCAGAAAGCTTTTAAATATTTGGGCTACTGCTTTACAGGAACTGAATCTGCTACCCTATTTTAAAACCATCACAGGGCTAAAGCCGAAGTGGCATTAAGGCAGACGAGACTGCTGGAAAGGAAGTTTGGAGGTTTTACGATGAAACCCATCATGGACTTTTATTTAAGAAAAGTGGTCCCAGGGATCACTTATGGTCTGGAATTGTTTCCAACAGATATTGCGGATTTTCTGAAAACCTTAGAAAGAATCATATGGAGGGGGCTACTATTCTTTTTGCCCAACGGTACCCCGACGGAGGTACTGAGGTACGAATTGGGTTTGCAGTCTCTCTACTCGGTGGTTGCAACTAAGAGGCTTATGTTATGGAGAAAATGCAAGTTATCTGGGTCTAGTAATTTCTATGCGGAAGCAGGTTCGGAGCGTACATGTCCGTTCATGATTTCTTTAAACAATGAAATTGAAAAGATGATGGTAGAAATAGGCATAGCCAAGCGTACTGTATTGAACAAGCTGAAAAAATGCAAATTGATTATAAGTGGAATGGATTGGTCTCTGACAAAGAGCAAAGTTTTAGCGTCTAAATTGTATAATCAGGCTCACTCTTTTTGGAAATTTCTGCCTGATATGGAGATGTACTTGACAAAATATCCATCAAGGATTTTTAGAAACTCTTATATGAGATTTAGATTACATGTTATGCATACTCATTGTATACTAAACATAAGAAATCCTTAGAAAGATAAAAAATGGTGTAGATTCTGCAATCAGTTTGAAATGGATGAGACCTTAGAACATATTATGCTAAAATGTCCTATGCTGTTTAAACAAAGAACAGAATATTTTGCAGATCTATTTGACAATAGCTTTTGAATCGATCCGAAATATATTTGGTATAGAATGAGAAATGGACATTGATCTATTTTGATTATTCGTGTAATTTCCTTTTTAAAAATAATATGTGAACTAAGTTAGATATGCTTGGGTTTTGATGGATGGAAAAAAATTTAAAGTTGGTATTCTGTGTAATTCCCGTTTCTAGTTTCCTTATGATTTTAAAGAAATGTTTATATATGGAATGCGAAATCCTTGGTTGTTTTTACAGTCTGTTTTTCATGAATATTTTGTAAAGGTTTGTGATAAACCATGAACAAATAAACAAATATTTATAATGCGCCTATACACACGTTTCAAGGCGCTTTCAACTCCAAACACGACAAAAACGAATGAACAACACCCATGTACCATTGATTGCTTAATTTGGTATTTATAATGTGCCTATACATAAGTGTTTCAAGGCGCAACAAGACAAGGGAGGGGAACAATGGAAGGACAAGACAAACAATCCTGTTAGACCTTGTGCCATTTGGTTCATGCATGAAATCAAAACTGCAAAGGACTGGGGAGTAGGCCAGACTGGAGTGGCGCGCAGGGAAGAGATGTATCTGAAAGGAAGGGAGACCTAGGTGTACACCAGTCCCGATAGGGGGTGAAATGGAAGAGAGGGATGGGTGTGACTTACTTAGACCATAGATAGAGGGCCTCAAATGAAAAAAAGGGGACAGAGAGATGTACCAATCTCGGAACTGATAGACCGCAGGTAATACCTCCTCGCATTGAGGAACCCGTGTGGGTGGTAATTAATGCACACCACAGTATACTAACGGGGAAGGGCTATGGTGGCACTTACTCTTAACACTCTGGGTAGAAAAGGTACTGCCACTGAATAACTCTATAGAGGACCCACACTTCTGCACACAACATAGGAGTGGTAGTTGTAGCACACCAGAATGTACGACAGGGCAAGGGATATGGGCCACAGTCAAGCAAAACAGGGAGGGTAGGATAGGGTACGCCACTAACCAACCATACAAAAAAAAATCTGTTTGCATACACCTCTCAAACTCTGAACTAAACACAACCATACATCTACAGCACAAGAAACCGCACACACTTTACTAAACAACAACAAAATAAACCACACATAGCCCAACAACAAATGGCGGCTACCAACCTACGCTCAGTGAATGGTGTAAATCGAACTGAAGCTGCCACAACAGCACATCACAGCTCCCTTGCTCTTTTCTCCCACTCAGTCCTAACTTATCCCCCTTGGTTTACAGATCCACCAGAGTGCCAAGAAAACACACAAGTGGCAACAGTGCACGGTATAAGACTTTTTTTTTAATTTTTATTTGAACTTTACTCAGTTATCACTAAGTTTTGTCAAAACCTTCTCGGTTCCGCTAGTAGCGACAGGAAAAGGAGGGTCATGCAAAAACCTCCCCAGGGGAGGCTGGCCAGGCCTCAGTCGCAGGAGAGAAACCGCTGACATGGCGGAGTTAGGTCATCTTTCCGCTGGATCAGAACCCAAGACCGGGCCACCCTCAGGTTGTAGACTGTTTATCTGATCAAACACGAGTTCAATCAGTTTGGCCAGGGCGTGGCTCCATCTTGTGTTCTCACCAGAGATTAGTCTGTTCCATAGTTCATCTGTTTGAAAAATCCACAGGTTTTCAGCCAATGAGGGGAGGTATAGCTTTCTACTTTCTGTCGTGCTCGGGCACTCTATCACCAGGTGCTACAAAGTCTTGATGACTAGATCGTCTTTACATAATCGACAGCGCTTCTCAACACCATCTCCTCTGATTGTTATAATCTCTCTCGTAGGTAGGAGATTAAGTCTGGCTTTCATAATCGAGTTTCTCAGCTTCTTGTTTGGGAACTTTGCACAGTATTGCAAGGGTTTTTTTCCCTTGTTGAAAGTCGGGGGTAGATGTTTTAAAAGTTTATTCCCCACCGCTTTCTCTGTTGTCAAAATCCAGTCCATGTTTTCAATTTTTCTTTTAATTCGGTCCGGATTTTCTTTCAGGTCTTCCTCTGTACATTCGATTTTAGCCAGGCCATTCTTTCTGGCATTCACCCATTTGTTCAGGGCCTCAAATTTACCTAATTCAGTTTCTTCTCGAATGATGTTGTATATCGGTAACGTGTCTGATATGATGATTCGTCTGTACAAGCGCATAGCGCTTTGATCGACCATTGACACTAATGATATGAGGCCCAAGTCTCTCCTTATCGCCGGCATAGCAGTGGATTTAGGTAGACCTAAGACCGCTTTCCACAGGTCGCCTTCAAGTTTGTTCCAAGTATTCCGCCGGAGGTATAACGCCGCCTCTGTTCCGTACGTCAACGCTGGGACCACTTTTGCGTTATAGAATGTTATGGCCGGAATCAAGGAAAATGTTCCGTATTTGCGGTCCACTGCTCCTATTTGGGTCGTTAACCTTTTCGCTTTTTCCCATAGTTGGTTTAAGAGGCTCTTTTCTACTCCGGAGCTGTCCATTTGTATCCCCAAGTATTTGAAACTCGTTACAATTTCAATTTTGGTCGTATCCAGGTAGATCTTTAGGTTCTTCGTATTTTTGCTGGGGACTTTGTTGAGTTCAAGGTTGTTTTCCACAATATAGGACTCCAGATTGGAAAGTTTTCTTTGAAGGCCCACTTTCGTCTGATTGATCACAATAATATCGTCTGCGTAAAGCAGCCGAGGGATTTCAGTTTTCCCGATTTTAGGGGGAGAAGATCTAATTTTTTCTTCTGAGAGTTGGTAATCGCCCAAGAATGCCGTAAACAGTGCCGGTGCCAGAGGGCACCCCTGCTTAACTCCTCGGTTCACATTTATCTCCTCTGAGAGCGCGCCCTGTTGGTTTTGTTTGACTCTTATTTTAGTGTTCGAATAGAGGGCTTTTATGGGGTCCAGTATACTTGCAGGACAGTTCCAACCTTGAAGCTTAGCCCAAAGAGTTTGTCTGTCAATCTTGTCAAACGCCTTGGAGAGGTCCACGAAAGCTAGGTATACCTTGGGCGCTCCCTCTTTGGCTTTTGCTTTCAAGATGCTGAGTAGCATGAGATTGATGGAGGTGCAACCATTCTTTTTAAAGCCTGTTTGGAGTCGATCTGTAGCCTATCTTTTTCCCATGTTCAAAAATGAACAAGGAGGCGGGTAGCGTAAAGTTTGCCTAGAATGTCCAGGAGGGCGATAGGTCTATAACTCGCCGGTTCTTGTCTCGGACCCTTTTTATAAATCGGGACTATCACTGCTTTTTGCTATGATTCTGGCACCATGTTCGTTCTGCCACATTCCAAGAAGATTTTGCTGATCATTTCCGCCCATTTTTCTGGAAACATTTTTAAGTCCATATTCGTTAGTCCATCCGGACCCGGGGCTCTAGATGTTTTCAACTTCCGTATCGATGCCTCTATGTCTTCAATATTTGACAAGTCGCCCCACGATGTCTCCGAGTTCTGCTGTGTCGTTAGTATGTCGGTGGTCGGACCTTCAAATTCCGCAGTAAAGTATTGGATCCAATTTTCTTCTGCTACTGCATTAGGCATAGAGGCGGACTGGGTGCGTTCATCTCTTTTATCAACCTCCAGAATTCACTCGATTTTTTGGTTTGTAATTTCTGTATCATTGCTTCCGCGTCGTTCTGATATTGTATGGCTCTGTTGTTTACGCCAGTTATTATAGCTTTTGTTTTCCATGCGCCAGTTCTTCCAATCGCACTCAGCGTTAGATTTCTTTACTATTCTTAGCAGTCGACGGCCGACTTTTCTTTTTTCCACTAAGGCTTTGTCATACGTATGTTTGTTGTCTAGGCAATTTTTCGATTTCTTTGAGCCTTTCACCTGGAAGGAAAGAAGTAAGGGTAAGTAGTTCGGTCTTTCTTTCCTGTCATTCCGGGCATGATCGCCGACTCTCTTCTCCCAGCTCTGATTGATTTTCCCAATGTCTTGTTCCGTTAGACGAAGGCGGGTCTGCTGCAGGTTTGTCTCGATCGGCCAGTCATACGTTTTCGATCTCATGATTGTAGTACGCCAGGTACAGCGGAGTAGATTGTGGTCACTATGGATGGTCTTTTGGACCTTGACACCTGTCAGCCCGTGAATGAGGCCATTGGAAAGATGTAATCCAACGCTGCTTTGGATCCGTTGCGTTCCCATGTCGGACTGTTCGTTTGATTGGGGAAAAAAGAGGCAACATTTTGCACATTTCTTTGGCTGATTGCTTCATTCCAGGCTTTACCTCTTTCAATGGTTGGATCGAGACATCCCCGCTGCGCAGCAGCGCACTGTTTGTCACCCAGAGCTTCGGTACATTTAGCGTTCAGATCTCCGCATATGATGATCTCGATTCTGTCGAATTCTGCGTAGAGTTGGTCTATCGTTTCAGAGATGTTATCGCAGAAAGTTTTGGTTGACATTCTCTGGGGATTCCAGTAACAGTTTATTATGGCCACTGTCTTCTGAAAGCCATTTTCCCTCGGCTTTTCCCTGGATTTGCGAGGTCACGATGACTAGCATTTCGTAGGACTGTTTCCACTTTTTTGGTTTGCTCAGTCCCGTACCTGTTTTTATGGCAGTTAGAAGACCCGATGACGGTCTACCTAAAAGGCCTTTGACTGCGAGGGAGATAATCACAGAGAACCCATCGAGAACTGGTTGGTAGACGAGCCAGGTTTCTTGTAGGCACAGGATGTCGTAAGAACCCAGATCGACATCTCCGGGTGTTGTGAGATGCATATGACCTCTTGTGTTCCATGAGCCCAAAATATAGGATTCCTTTATGGGTTGCTCGCTGCTTTTATAGCGGAAATTTTCGCTGGAGTCGCTGAGGCAAGCTAACCCTGGTCGCTGCTATTTACCGTCCTTTTTCAACCAGTTTGTCATTAGCCACTTCCATGGGCCTTTCGGATGTCTTTTGTCTGCCATTTTTTCCTGATGCGGGACCTCTCTATTTGTCGTGTCCTCTGAACGGTCACGATCTGACCTGGTGTGGGCTCCGACGTATCCCTGTTCTTCTTTGTTGTAGCTTGTAGAATTCCACGTACAGTTGGACTGATCTTTAGTGCATTGGTAATGCCTTTGATTTGTGTGATCTCTCTCCATCCGGTCCATGGGCCCTTTTATGTTTCTGCCTTGATGGTATGGACGTCTATACGTCTCCTGCCTTTCCTGAGTCTTCTACTCTCAGATTTGCTGGTATAGGTCCTCTGTTTTAGATCTGTACTGGTGTTGGCGTTTAGGCTTTTCCGTCTTTCCCTCTTGAGGGGCTTGACTGTCCGTATTACTTTTATGTTCCATCAGGGAATAGCCCAGTTGATCGAATTCTTCGTAGACTGACTCGTCGATATGTTTGATGGCAACTGCTTTTAAATGTAGATATGCTTTTGCCTTCTTTTCCCTATGATAGGGTTCAACAAGCAGGAGGTCCTCTGTTCTGATCTTTTTCAAGGTTCTCATTCTCTTTGTTATTTGAAGTATTGTTGGTCTATTTAGAATGCAGAAGTTTTTCTCCACTTCCTTTTGTTCCAGCTTAAAAACTCGTATCTCTTCTTTGGATTCCTTTCTACTTCCGATTCATTTTTTTCTGGTCGGTACTTCCGCAGGCTTCGTTGAGTATCCGCTCTTTCACAGTGATCTCTCGACTGAGGGCTTCTTCTTATTCTTGACGCATAGGTCTGAAGCGTCTCGTTTTCCGGAGTTGCTTGGTTGCCCGTTCCTTGTGAAGCTGGCAGGCTTGGTACGCTCTTTTCCCTCTGGCTTGGTCGCTCCCTGTCCCTTTTGGGCTTGGCTGTGTGACCTTCTGATCGATCTGAGGGGTTTTTCACCCACACTACTGAGGTGGATTCCTTTTGTTCCAGTAGCTCCTTTTCTGAGTGAGTAGAGATGTTCATTAGGTCGGTACAACCTAGAAATTCCTTTATTGTTCTTGGAGATCTCGTGGGGCCGGTCTCCTCTGCGTTAGATCTCGAATCTTGTCGATTTTTGCTCGCTAGGGATTTGCCAAAACCCTGCACCCTCAGGTCTTCTTTGACCGACGTGCTGACTTCCTTTTTTGGATTTACTTTCCTTACGATCAAATCACTTTTCGGTAGCTGCATTTTTTGTACTTTGGCCAGTGGCCTCCCTTCTTTTTTTTCTTGAGTCAATATCAGCACAGTTTTCTTTTTTTCATTTGCCTGTGTCACGGGCTCATCTCCCACGTCTTTGGAGGCCAATGGGCTTGTTAAGGACCTTTTATTCAAGAGTTCCAAGCTCTCAATCTTTTTTTCGAGCGCTTCAATTTTGGTTTCCCACATTGTTTTCCGATTTGGCAAAATCTGTGGTCCTTCTATCGGTCTTACTGGGTTAAATCCGATCGGGTTTTCCATGTTCTCCATCTTTTCTCCAGCGCTGCAATTTTCCTTTCCCAGTGAGGTTTCTAATTGAATGGATTTTCAGCGTTTGTTGGTAGACGAGAGTCCATCTGGGCTAATTTTGCCATTATGTTGGAAAGAATTGCTGTATTGTCTTGTACATTTTCTTTAATTGTTTCATACAGCTTGCAGAAGGGAGCTAGAACAATGGTCATGGCCGACATGATGGCAATCATTTCTGGTTTCTTATTTGGCGATTCATTTTGTAGAGCCTCTGCAATTTCACTAAGTCGTCTCTTTTTCGGTGAGACTTGGATGTTCTCCGGTTTTTTCAGATTTACTGATGAGTTTATGCCCGGACCTTCCCCTGTGATCCAAATTTCCTCGATGACAGGGGTGATACCGAGGATAACCTCCTGGACAGATGTGGCTTTGTCCAGGCCAAATGATTCTCTGTCTTGTTGGGCCCGGTCCGTACAATTGAATCCCCCATCGGATTGTGCCCCCTTTGAGTCCTCTTCTTCCTGGTCATCATCCGAGACAAGGATCTCCTCTATAGTTTGGGGAACCCCATTAAGGGCATTTTGAGTTTGGGGGCTTCCGCTCCTCCCTCTCTGGTTGTCAATTGTGCTCGAAGGGACCGGTTCGAGTCGCTGGGCCCTTTGCTTTTCCACTGTCAATATGTGGATCATTTATGGGTATTGGGGCTTTTTCCTGCTGAAAACTGTTTGACCGGGCTTGTTTGTCTATCGCCACTTTGGAAGGATCAGTTTTCCTCTGTTTTTGTGCGGGCTGGGATTGAATTGCTATTTCCAGCATCTCCGCGTCTGATATTTCCGTATCAATGCTTTGTTTTCTTTTATGTTGCTGTGTAAAGAAAGCTTTTAATGGGTGTGATAGCAGAGGATTTGGCAGTCCTTTTTTGTTAAGTTTTCTTATTTTTTGATCCCCCAGCATGGTGTTTTTTGGCAATCTTATATTTGCTGTTTTTTTTTTCCCTGGTTGCAGTCTGGTTGTTGCTGGGGTATTCGATGTACCTCTTTTTTTTCTTTTAGGACCAGCTCCGGTTTTCAGTTGTTCACCGTCCGTTTCTTTATTAGAATCTTCTGTTTCACCCTCCGTTTGTTTTTCACTGTCCGAGTCCTCTTCAACCGAATCTATGTCTTTATCTGGATCGACGATTATCACAGTGTCTCTGACTTCTCTAGCAAGGTTGGGTAACCTTGCCCTATTGTTACTCCGGCCTTGCGCGGTTTTCTCGCTGTCACGATCCGTCTTGTGCATCATAGCTTGAATGGATATCGCATTAGGCATGGGGTCGGTTCTTACTGTTCCAGCTAGCAGATTTGCCACCCTTTTTCCTTCCACCACGGGAGCTTTTCTCTCCCCCTCAGAAGTATTTCGCTGCGTTTGGGTTTCTTTTTTTTTGGGTTTGTCCGTTGTCATTTCTTCAAACCCTGTCACCGTTCCCCCACTTGCACTTGCATCTATGTGGCCAGCAGTGGGATTTATGGCTTCTGTCCGCGTCTACTCTGTAACAGGGTCTCTTATGGGTGGAGAGAACTCTCCAAGGCGATCCCGATCGGGTTGTTCGGGTTCTGGTTCCATGTCTTTCTCACCACCGCGGGCCGATCGCCTCCAAACTGGGAAGGACCCAGGCTCAGGCGCCGGCTCGGGCACTTGCGCGTTCGGGAGCTGCTCCTCCGCTCTTTCTTCCCCGGTCTTCCCCGACAGCGACGCCGACTGGGCTGCCGCCGCCTCTCCGGGCTCCTCCGCTTGCCCTCGCGAGTCAGGTACGTTAGCGTTTCCTGGTTTGATGTTCGTCGGAGGCTCCTCCTCCGGTGCTTCAATGTTTGTCGCAGCCAAGCTTGTGGCCTGTTTGGGGGATAACTGAGCCGTTTGTAACAACTCTAGGATCGAGGGGGACGCCATCAGGGTGGTCCTCAGTCTGGGAGCCGAGTCAGACTTACTCCTCCTTTTTCCCGGGCTTGGTTTCCCTCCCGAGTGTGATGTTTTAGGGAAAGTTTTAGGACTTTTCAAAGCTTTCGGGGGACGTACCTCCGGCTCCATTCGGCTTTGCGTCTGCAGCGGACTGCTGCAGACTGGCTCACACCTCAGGCTCACAGCTCTGCGGTGTCTCACAGCAAAAATAGGCACTTCCACACAACGATATGGACTGATGCTGCAGACTGGCTCACACCTCAGGCTCACAGCTCCGCTCACGGTTCCGCGGTGTCTCACAGCAAAAATAGGCACTTCCTGGCGCTTCCACACAACGATGTGGACTGATGCTGCAGACTGGCTCACACCTCAGGCTCACAGCTCCGCTCACGGTTCCGCGGTGTCTCACAGCAAAAATAGGCACTTCCTGGCGCTTCCACACAACGATGTGGACTGATGCTGCAGACTGGCTCACACCTCAGGCTCACCGCTCCGCGGTGTTCCACAGCAAAAATAGGCACTTCCTGGCGCTTCCACACAACGATGTGGACTGATGCTGCAGACTGGCTCACACCTCAGGCTCACAGCTCCGCTCACCGCTCTGCGGTGTCTCACAGCAAAAATAGGCACTTCCTGGCACTTCCAAACAACGATGTGGACTGATGCTGCAGACTGGCTCACAGCTTAGTTTTTAACATAACTAAATTCATAAAATTATGAAAATAGGTCACGCGTATTAACCTTAACATGTCTAGGCGCGCGTCTAGACAAGGGGATCACACTAAGCCATGTATCATTAAGGTTACAGGTTGACACCATGAAAATTAGAAGAAAAACAAAATGGCATTCAGCAGTGTAGGAGTGAAATAAACCTACAACCTTTGCTCATGTCAAAAAAAGTTTAAATTAAGATTAGCCAATGGAAACTTGGGGGGGGTGTATACTCTGGGAGTGTCTGACAGTAGGCAAGCCAATGGAAATATCAGGCCAATCAAATAGTATGTCATATGGGAATATTTCACACTTTAAAAAGGCAGCAGTTGTTATGGAGGGAATTACGACTCTGGAAAAAGCTGCAAGTAAGTAGGGTTGCAAGTGAATTGGGATGGTGGTGGTTGATCAGGGGAGTTTTCTAAATAGTATAATTATGGTCAAATGCATTGTGCCTTTCACTACATGAAGGCCAAGTGAGACAAATATTGAAAATATACCATTCCTGCGCCCAAAGGAAGACAAATTATTATTCAGAGAAAGAGAATAGGATATTGTAGTTTGTAGTGTGAGTTGCAGACTAATTTCAATGTATTTAAGCCTGAGGAAGATTACATCTTAATAGATACAAATATGCTTTCTCTAAGTTATGCCGTGTGTAAAACCGGAAACACTTCCCAGCGCTGTCTGTTTAGCATTTAATTGGTGATAATAAAAAAGGACCCCAAGTACTATCAAAGATATAGTCGGTATTAGAGCATGGTTTGAGGGCCCGCACCATAGCCTAATCAAGATGAGTTTGATAACGTGCGCCTGTGAAGGCTGTAGCTACTTAAGCTAAATTTGGAAATGAGAGTAAGTTTAATTATGTAATTATGTCACAATAGGAATGTTGCAGTTATTCAGACCTCAATCTGTATACAGAATTGATTATGTAAATAAATGCTTGTGTGGGAAACAAGATAATGCAGGCAGGTGATTTTTGTAGACGTGTTATCTATGATTAAGTAACAATGTGGTGACTTCCCCTGCATAAAACTGAGGCCCACCTATGTCTTGATTTCACATTTATTAATTTATTTAAATAAAGTTGAGTTTTGACCAAACCACTGGATTCTTTCGCAGAAATGTGGGGTGGGACTGCATAAAATGGGGTGCCCACTTAATGAGCAAGCAAAAGTTCAAAATCATTATAGGTGGTATTGTCATCATCCTCTTTTGTGTTTCATTGGCGCCTGCGTTCCTGATCTCGCCCACTCCACTCCGGACTCGGTCGTAGCCGCCTGGGATTGCTTTTCCAGCGGATGTTTTCCATTTCCTTCACCACATACCAATGGCAGATGCTCGCCGCAATGTTATTCACCAGCATAGGTACTCTGAATTTTCAACACAAAATAAGATATTGCACATTTACTCCAATTCTTGCGGTCATAAGGGGTGTGTTGCTTTAAAGAAACATTCAGGGAAATACCTACTGAAGGAATATTTTTCTATATATTTTATTTTAAAAGAAAATGTCCGATAAACATTAAAATCCAAGACTGTAATGAAGAATAAATAGCAGCCCATCCAGCAACAGAGATCTATCTGCATTACATATTATAAATAGAAAAAAGGAAGAAAAAAAACCCAGTTCATTATAAAAAGACGAACACACAAGAATATCTGGGGTCCATGAGGAAAGCCAGTGATTATTAGAAATTATATGCCCAAGGAAAGACACAAGAAAGAAAGTGGCATCAGGGCTGACCAGACATTTCAATTTATTTTCTTTTTTTAAAATTGGCCTAAACCAGAATTCAATAGAAATTAAAAAATGTAGCAATAAAATTACATAAACAAAAGTTCACAACTGCATGCATTCCAACATACAACGCATTCAGGAGCCTACTCAGATTAGACACAACAAATACAAACAAATGGTGCGCTCCTTTACCAGGAAGCGGTTTGTCCCTGAGCAAAGCATGACAAAAGAAACAGATAAAAACATACCAATAGAGGCGCTAGTAAGAAATATTTTCTTAATGTTTTACATAGCGATAGATTAAGGCTTAATATCCATATCATTATCATTATAATTTCATTTAATTAAGCATATGAACTCTAGCAGTACTGTTTAAATTACATATTGGTCAGCTTAACATTGTTTTTTTTCCATTGCACTAATTTGACTATAGAACCCCTGTAACATTAAGCCAACCGCGATTTATCATTTTATCCAGAAATGACTATTTGATTTCTAAATCTGTAGGAGGATCAGAGTGCAGTGATTATTTTGAGTTAATTTCCTGCCAGGGAACTATCTGATAATCTCAAGTACTCCAATAACCGTTAGACAGTTTTCAGGATTCTGATGGGAGGAGGATACTAGAGTTGAATCATTTTCTGAAAAAGAGCAAATTCTGCAGAGTTCTGTTAGAAGGAATTCTAGACAAGGAAGACGTCTCAGGGAAACTGAGAGCAGCATTTTACATCTGGAGATTGTACATGCCCAGTGCAACACTTAACCCAGTGGTGAACAAATTCAATCGTATTTAGCAGGCCTGCAGACAACATGTTGAAGTTGCAATATTGTATTGCAAAATTTGAAAATAAAAGAAATTTGCCACTGGTAATACATGAAAATTAAGATGCATTTTTACCTTAAGGTTCCTCTTCAGCTCAGTTACAACTGTACAGCTCTTTTCACTAGCTCAGCACTGCTGGTACCACTAACAAGAACATATCCATTGAGCTCAGGGGTGAAAGCATAGGGCAAGCTACGTGCCGATTTGCCCTTTTTTGGCTAGGTGTAGGGTTACTTTTGTTTTTAGTAATATGTCTGTTTTTAGTGTGTAATGGGGCAAGTGTCTCCTATACCTGTAGAGATGGGATTAAAAGCGCCCTTCTTTTAGTAAAGTAGTTATTTTTCAAACCAAGGGTTCTTGGTTTCAACAGCAGATGGACATAAAAATATAAGTTTGTTTGTTTTTATTACTCATATTGCGCACCAGACCCAAGGGTAACTGGGCGCATTTTATAAGACAGTTCAAAACTTTGTTACAAGATCACATGGCAAAAATAGCAAAACTAGAGCAACAAGAATAATATACAACAAAATACACAGGAATATACACAAAATATACAGGAATATACAGCATGTAAAGTATAAAAGCATGTATTTACGGTCCCAAGCAGAAATTCCTAGGCTTGAATAAGTCCAGGCAGTAGCAGAACCGGCAAAGCAAAAGCAGAACAGCTGGGTTGCCAGCAAGCAATTGGAGTCCAGATTGTCTGTGGTAATGTGCAGTCTCAGAGAGGGCATTGCAGATAAGAGCTGCACCACTAGATCTAAATACGCCATCTGAGTTCGATCTGTATGGCACAAGGAGGGCCATTGGAATGAAGGCTGGCAAGCAAAGGGGTCCCTTGGCCTTTCTACTTCTGCATTCAATTCACCATAAATTAACTTTATCACATGTACCTCTTCATACCATACATTTACTTATTCTGCCTTTCCCTTTGCCATACGTTCACTTCATCATTACAGTGAGACCTCCTGTGCACCTCCCCTTCTTTGCTAACCTATATTCTTCTCCCTAACCCCTCCTTGACCCCAACTTTAAAGTAAAGGGGGATACTAAAATAAAACACTGCAGTAAGATAAAAAAATAAGATTGCAGGCGTCAATGTCGAGAAACCTGTGATCAGCCAAAATATCCCAATTCTTGAGAGGGCTAAGCGAGAACATAGTCAATTTTGAAACCCACATAAGCAGTGCGGCCACACATCTCAGAAGGGTACATGCCAGACCGTTTTATAAGAGTTCACATTTAGCCAGTGTGACCCCATCCTCTTGTTAATGGCTCACAGCTCTAAACATTCAGCCACACCAATGATGTGCTGCCAAATAAGCAGCACAGGATCTGTGAGCCATTAGCATAGGAGTAGAACCTGGAACCATGCGAGCAGATGTGCCTTGGGTAGGTGTCAAGAAATATCCCTGAGCTGCGCCACATCCTGCAGACACGAGCTGTGAAACTAAAGTAGGCATCATAATGGCATATGCTCCATCAGCCAGAAAGAATTGCAACCTTTAGTTGGGGTGCTGCCGATATCTACCTCTTAGTCTATGTAGAAGGGTCCGATGGCCAAAGGCAGCAGAGCCCCAGAAGGACAGTAAAGCTTTCCACACATTAACATCACTGATGAGGTTTCAACCATCTTTGTGTTCTCTAGACCACGTGACTACTAATTTAGTGTTCAGCGGCATCCTGGTACTAAATTAGTGGGACGGTTCCCTGCAGTAGCTGACAAGAGTTTATGGGGATTGATTTAACAGCTATGTCTTCAGGCATTTTCAAAATGTCCAGTGGTCATTAATTTGCCCAAGGTCCTCAAGCAGAGTTTCATAGGATGGGTACCTTTCTATAGAAGGCAGTCTCTCCTGTTTCAAGATCCCAGATAGAAAGCATTTCTAATACCAGTGCTTCGATCAATCGTAATCCTTCAATTCGGATCTGGCATTCACGATTTTAGTCGATAATATCTCAGTCTCAATTATTATTATTATTTTTTTTTAAAAGCTCCCTCTCTGATTTTTAATTTAAAATGTATTGCAGATGTGTTTTCACATGCATGTGTTCTCTTGTGGTGAGCAAGTTGTACCTTCCGAAAGAACCTTTCCCCACATTTAGTACATAGGTGACGTTTCTCACCTGTATGTGTTTTAAGGTGACGAACAAAAGATCCCTTCTCACGGAATCTTTTCCCACATTCAGTACACAGATGGGGTTTCTCACCTGTATGTGTTCTCTGGTGGCAAATAAGAGATGCCTTTTGACTGAAGCCTTTCCCACATTCAATGCACAGATGAGGTTTCTCACCTGTATGTGTTCTCTGGTGGTTAGTAAGGTCTCCCTTTTGAATGAAGCTTTTCCCACATTCAGTGCACATATGGGGTTTCTCACCTGTATGTGTTCTCAGGTGGTAAATAAAAGCTTGCTTCTCACGGAAGCATTTCCCACATTCAGTGCACATATGAGGTTTCTCACCTGTATGTTTTCTCTGGTGGTAAATAAGATGCCCCTTCTGAGTGAACCTTTTCCCACATTCTGTGCACATATGGGGTTTCTCACCTGTATGTGTACTCTGGTGGATAATAAGAGACCTCTTGTGACTGAACCCTCTCCCACATTCAGTGCACAGATACGGTTTCTCACCTGTATGTGTTCTCTGGTGTCGAGTAAGATTACTCTTCAAACTGAACCCTTTCCCACATTCAGTGCACAGATGAGGTGTCTCGCCTGTATGTGTTCTCAGGTGGGAAATAAGATATCCCTTCAGACTGAATCTTCTCCCACATTCAGTACACTGATGAGGTTTCTCGCCTGTATGTTTTCTCTGGTGGTAAATAAGAGATACTTTTCGACTAAATTTTCTCCCACATTCAGTGCACTGATTAGGTTTCTCACCTGTATGCGTTCTCTGGTGGTAAATAAGATGCCCCTTCTGACTGAAACTTTTCCCACATTTAGTGCACTGATGTGGTTTTTCACCTGTGTGTGTTCTCTGGTGTCCAATAAGAGATCCTTTCTGACTGAATCTTCTCCCACATTCAATACACTTATGTGGTTTCTCACCTGTATGTGTTCTCAGGTGATAAACAAGAGATACTTTCTGACTGAATCTTCTCCCACATTCAGTGCACAGATGAGGTTTCTCACCTGTATGTGTTCTCTGGTGTAGAGTAAGATTACTCTTCAAATTGAATCCTTTGCCACATTCAGTGCACAGATGAGGTTTATCACCTGTATGTACTTTCTGGTGGTGAATAAGAACACCTTTCATACTGTACACCTTTTCTTGCATTCAGGGCTCAAATCAAGATTCTCATCTGAAGATCTACTCTAGTGACAAACCAGACATGTTCCTACTGAAGATTTTAGTATCGGTGCACGAACATTCCATGTGTATTCAGAGGCGATTTACTAAATCCTTAAAAATTAACTACCGTTGTAAGCATGCTACAGATAAAATGTCACATGGGTTCTATCATGAATAACAGGCTAAACAAAAGACTTTTCTTGCAGGAAATAATGCACTTTGTTCGTATGATCAGTCTATCATTTGACTGAAAATCTTCAGGTATTCATTGGGTTTCTCCAATAACAGTTCCTCGTTACTTTGAAAAGCCAAGTAGCTCCTAGGCTTGTATCCTTGTAGAGGTGTAGCTAGTGCACATTTCCTCAATGAAGCTTTGTACTGTATTAATCCATCAGTGAAATGAACAGTCGCTCTTGGTGCATTTTTTCCAGGGCATTTATCACCTATAGAATTAAAAGATGCACATAATTAATTCAAGGTCGCAGGAATAACATTTAACAGGCAGACAGGCTCTGATTACTAGTGATATGCACTAATTAATTGCTTTTGTGTAGTAAATCATAGGATTTTGACGTCCCATCTATTGGAGACAAGTATCTCAATGGGTTGTAGAGAATAACTGCTCCAATGATTACAAAATAATGCAACACTGACAGAGCAGATGTTACTGGAATTTTGAGTTTTATTTATAGTTAAACCTTACTTTTAGTATCCAAGATTGTGCTACACAGGAAAACAAATTAGTAATGTAAAAAAAAAACACAACACTTACATGATCATTTACATAGAAGGACAGTGCATTTGTTTTATCTTCAATTAATTCTGCAAGGCCTCACCTAGCACATGACAGCTCCACATCCATAAATTAATGTTAGGCCATAAGCATCGCACTAGGTCAGCAGTTTGTCTCCAATTGATATACGTATTCGGACCAGCCTAGGTCAATCAATACATTTTTATTTGTTCAATCAAAATTGTTGTTTAAAACAATAATAAAAGTTCAAAAACTAGTAACAAAAATGTTCTTAAAATGGTTAAAACATTGAAAAGGAAGATATTTTAAAGCCCAAAGTCCTCTTCCAGACAAGTAGACATTCAAACATGCTGCAGCTTATCCCATTTCTACCCGATTGTCCATGCTTTCCAAATGTAGTGGAAACGCAGCCTCACCAAACGCATGAAAATTTTGCAATGGCACCACAATACCTTGAGAGAGGCCCCAGCTCTATCAATTGATGGTCCCATTTGCAGGTATTAGAAAATCTTACACTTAAATATTTGTACGAACAGACTTGCTTGATGGGTGACTATCCAATGTTAGGTTGCACAATTTTATTTATCGTTTCCTTGTAAACACCAAGCATTTGGTATTGCTAACATTGATGGACAGACCCCCCCTTTGATGCAGAATTCCTGAAACACATTAAGCTGCTTCTTCAGCCCTCTTGGTGTTGTGAATGTAAGCATCGCTTCATCAGCGAACAAGAGCATGGGATGTCTTTTGCCTGCAAGCGAGGGGGCATCTGTCGGAATGGCCATTACTTTAGCAGTCCATTGATATAAAGTTAAACAAGGTTGTAGCCAGCACACAAGCCTGTTGCACTCCTTTTAAAATGTTAATGGGTGCTGTGGTTTTCCCTCCAATCCCAACCTCACCACAGCCTCATTCTTCCTCTATAGTAGTACGATTGCTGATAATAAAGCGTGAGGAATCCCACACTCCAACAAGACTTCCCAAGGTTTTGCATGAGGAACTGTTTCTAAGGCGGTACGAAGATCAAAATACAGCACAAAAAGTTAACATTCCTTAGTGTGATGTGTTGATCAGAAGATCGTACTGATCGATCATGCTTACCCCTTCTATAAGCCCTGCCTGTCGATGGTTGATCAATGCAGGATTTCTGTTCCAAGTATTCAAATGACCAAGGACAACTCTAGCAAAGATTTGTCCAGAGGAGTCAAGAGGTGAATTTGGTCGATGATTGGTAGGCAGTTCATGTCCTCCCTTTTTATGCAAGGGAACGATTTCAGCAGAGGACCTGGATTTAAAGAGTTGTAGCAGATAAGGTGCCCAGATATTCAATTCAGATTTAAACAGATCACCGGGGATCTTGTCTGGTCCAGTGGCTTTGTTACATTTGTGGGCTTCTATAGCCTGCGTTACCTGCCGTAAAGTGGAAAGATGTAGAAGCTGGAAATTCAAGATATCCAACATCGATCATCCAACATCAATCTCAGAGACTGGAAAAGATCTTGGCTCATTATAAAGTTTGCTGAAATGTGTACCATATGTTTTGTGGAAAATTCCCCTGGAATACTCCGTCTGCGTCTTGGTTGGCCACGCTATTAATTTCCAGAATGTAACAAGATCTTTAGAGGGAATGGCTTCAAGGATGTTCTCCCGAGTTTGCTCAGCATGGCCTCTTTTCTTTTCATGTAAGAGGTTTGTGTATGTAATCCCAGCTTGGCCCAATGCATCTCTTTCTACACTATTTACATGTTTGACCAGGTTATTAGGTAGTTTTTGCCTGCCTGCATTCATCATCGTACCAAAGCCCTGATCTTGGTACCAATCACCTGAAAACATGCCACAACATCCTAGTTCACTGGTGTTGTATCCCCCAAGACAAACTACAGAGGTTCTAGTAGGTCTCCATATAGTTTTGGTAATATAATGTCAAGATCTATATTTACCCATTTCAGGTCCCATCTTGAGTGTCCTTCTACAGTAATATCCATTCAAGGGATATTGTCCTCAGATCCAAACTGTGGAAGGATCTAATTTTTTAAGGTTTCTACGAGGGGGCAGTGATCGCTTTCACATCTGGGAATAACCTTGCCATGCTGCAAGAGAAAACAAGAAGCAATCAATATGACTGGATCTTTTGCATACAGCACAAGTTGGGGCATCACTCTTTAATCTACCTTTACATGCCTTATAATGTATGCTGAGCCATAAATGTGCAACATCCAAGGCAGCCTTATGATGCCTTATAGGATAAAATGTAACTATGTTGGGGATGTTCCATGGAAGGTCATCATCTCTTGATAAAGCACTGGTTAAGTGAAGAGGTTCAAACCGTAAGTTCAAGTAATCTACACTAACTGTGGTGAGAATTCTACAGTTTTTCAGAATCCAGGCATTCACATGTCTTTCAAGGAGCAGTATTGTGTCCTTCTCCTCACCTGTGCCTGCCTATTATATGTATTAAATAGAAGAAGCCAAGTGCAGCCTTGGAGTTCAATGAAGAGCATTTGGGAGTGAGGATCAACACTCCCACTATCTAGCACTGTGGATTTGTTCAATGTAGATGGGTCAATCCAAATCAGAAGGCCACCACTTGGTCACCCGCCTTTTCCTTTACTAGAAAAGACATTAAAGGAAGTATACACTTGTAGCAGACAATTGCATGTTGACCAAGTCTCCTGCAAACAGACGATTTAATGCAACCTGATGAAGTTGCACCAATCATTATCCATGCTTTAGAACAGATACGCTACATTACACCAAGGTACACACACTTTATGAGCCACGGGTAAGGCCCCCAGCAACAGATGACTAGGGATCTCTGCGGGACATGGGGTGCGCAAAGGGTAATTTGACTCCATCTAAATTAGGTGACATGGTACCTGATTGAGTTCTCGGATATTTGCATCTACTATGTGCACGGGGAAAAGCTCTTTTGAGAACATTCCCTCCTTGTGGAGGAAGCATTCTAAGGTCTAGGAAAAAGAGGCCTTATGCCAATTGACTGTCAAAGAATGTTACTCAAATGGTATCTTTACTAGGGCCATCAGCAGTTGTCAAATGATACATTCCTCAATATCCTCTCCAATGATCAAGCAACAGCCCATTTGAGACCTAATCCAGTGGCTAACCTTGCTTCTCAACGTATCCTTAGTTTCTCGTGAATTCTGGGTCAGTTTAGGGACATTAGTCAAGTACACAGTGTGCATCAGGGGCTACAGTGGCACCATATCGCGCTTATCGATAGACTGATGCCGACTATGTAAATTTGACAAGTCTCTACTCTGTACTGGTTTCTCGTACATTTCCCCACCCATCCATCCATGTTCCACCTGGATTTTCCCATTCCCACTGTTTAAGCCATTCCTGCTGCCAACACTGTTTGCTTGCCTCTTGATATTATGTTCTTCGATCACACTACTAATTCTAAAGGCCAGCGTTACACCAGGCAATAAACTATTACTCGTTCAGCAGTTAGTTTTGCAGAGGCCTAGTTGTTACACAATTGCTAGTCTCTTTGCTAGTTGAAGAGTTCTTCATTGTTATATGGAGCCGTATACCCTTGGTCCCCACCCATCGTGTGTGAAGATATAACTGGTGGGGGACTTAGTTAGCACCAGGAATACTACTAGGGTTAATCTTACCCATTAATAGCAATATACTTTTTTACAGGCCTCACAAATAATTACAAATTTCACTAGAAATCCAGGGCTAGTTACTTCCTCAACCTACTTGTCTCAAAAAACTATTCGCCACTCCCAAAATGTTGAAAAAAGAAATATCCACTTTTGTTGTTAATGGTGCATTAATAAATATCATATTTGGGGCAATGCGGCCAACCACGCACCGTGAAAGTTTATTTGCGATGTACTGTGTTAGGAAAGATTTCTAATTGTAGGTAATTTTCCTTCCATGTGGCAACCCCTAAACTTTTTGCTGTTGTTTTACACCGTGATCTAGACTTTGCCAGAGAAGCGCAGCCTTATGCAGCACTCCTCTGAGCTTTCGCTCACTTCTTACGGGGATACTGACATGCCTTTAAAACAGTCAGTACCGGGAGACATCGTTTTCCATAGTTCTTTATCATGTTGCAGCTTTCGCGCACGACACGAGAGGGCACTGTAAGATAGGTTACCGCTCTCTCGGGTCTCTAGTCACTCTACAGGCCCTAGATACTCTCTTTGGATTGTTACTGAACGGTGCAAGTGAATCACGGACGGGACTGGTGGCAGCGATCGTTTCTTTGTGTTTTGAACTCCCTTTTGCCCTGTTAATCGCGCTTCTCGCGTTTGGCCAAAATGGGTGGCCTGGCTTTCAAAATGGCCAGACCACGAGGTTCTTTGTCCTGCCAGCTGACCGTCTTGCTCCCTTCACCTTCCCCAGGTCGAGCCGACCCAGGGCCTTCCTTATTTGGGCATGTACTTTCCCGCGAAAAACAGATGCTTTCGCGGGCTTCTACAGGCCTGGTGTGAGCCTCCAGGATATGGGCTGGGATGTCTGGTCCCAATACACATCCTGGGTGCCAGAGAGTCTAGTGTGTCTTGAATGCCTGGGACCACCGTGGTCCGTGATAGGTCCACGTATGGTGTGAGTGTTTTGTGAGCAGATCTCCTATTGGGTCCCCTCTGTTTTGGCGCGAAGGGAACCGTGGATAAGAGGAGGCTGGAAACACCACTACCATGTCGATCTCCTGAGGTCTCGCGAACAAAGGATCAGGAGCCAAGTATCCTGCAACTAAGAGGCTGAACCGAGGAATCGCTGGTGACCCGCTGAAGGACTGCTCCTCTGCACTGCTGTCGCCCTCTGAAACTCTTCTGCCTCTGATCGAATGAGAAGGCCTGTACTGGTACTTCGACCCTTTGGAATAGTGGAAACAACTATTCTCGGCATCTTCATCATCTCCTGCACGTAAGCCTTCGGAAGCGTCCCTGGGCCATCCAGCGCACTGACCAGATTACCCAGGAGCCTTGCTCTGTGACCGCCATCTGGTGACTGCTAAATCCGGCGTCCTCGGTACTCTCACACGATTCGTACACTTGGCATTCCCAGGTCTGAAGTGAGAAGTGTGCCTTGGGACTGGAATACCTGCGGTTGCCGTGTTGCCCTGTGGTGGTAACAACCCTGTACGTGTTCGCTGCATCTTAAACACCCTCGACCCTGACTCCTGCTGTCGCGGAATCTACACGGCGTTGAGACGTTCTTCGAATCGCATCTGAACCTGCCAGGACTGAACTGAACCGGAGAAGCCTGGGTCTGCCTGCATCGGGGACCGGTGAGTAGCAACGCTAGGAACCGGTCACCCTCCTGCAGTAGCCTGTAAGCTTTTCCCCGCTGTGTTATACAGCACACTTTTTTCGCACTCGCGCTCTGCTTCTGCCTGCAAGTGCAGGCCGTGCTTGAGTAGCGGAGATCTGTTCGTCCGCATTTCTTCACCACACTGAACTGCCTGATTTCCTCGAAGAGACTCCCCTTGGCCCGTTGGCACCAGAGCGTGCAGGTACTTTTGAGCACAAGGCTCCACTCTTCGTAGGGCTCAGACTTCCTTCTAGTTAGGTGGCCTCTGAAGGCGAACTGGGTCTATTGATTATTTGCACTGCCTGTTCCCCCCCCCCCCATCTAGGTGGTTTACACATTTCGTGCCTCTAACGCTTTAGACCTTTTTTGGTACTGTATATATATTGTATTGAGTGTGATGTGTTGGTTTGCTTGAGTGTTATTGTGATTCTTTACTGTGGTCAATATTACAAAGGCCTTGTAATAAATGTGTTTATATTTTTAATATAACACCTGCTTGGAGTACTTTGTAAGTGTTCTTGTTTTGTGTGCTCATTGCGGGCTTTCAGTCACCCTCACCCCTCTTGAGACCTAGTCTTGACCGCAGTGATCGCTACCTTGATTGGTCTGGCTTGTCCAGAGGTTACCCTGGTCCAAGAAACTAGGCTGACCTTCTGAACCTCTGCGCCTCCAGGACAGAGTTCAGAAATCCGTCTTAACATACTGCAAAGTATGTTGCTTTGCAGTAAATATCAAATTAAAAGTTTCTACATCCCTGTACACGCCATAAAGGGTGAGGGCAATGGAAATCTCCTTGCCCATGCGAGTGGGCGAGGAGATTTTGCAAGCTCCTGTTTTATAAATCATAAAATCAAGATGTACCTTTCCCAAAGTTGTCACTAGATCATTAATGTATGGGGTAACACCCCTATTACAAGTACATATACAAACACAAGATATTCTCGAGGGAATATGGTCACAGATAGATTCTGACTGTGTAAGGTCAATATCAGTCATATCAATATCCCTGTCAGTACAGATGACGCATCTGGGACTTTGTACAATCTAACTTGATGCATAACGCTTCAAAAAGGAAAAAAAAAAGAGTCAGTATTGCCCTCGACTAGCAGCATTTCAAATCTATTCCATGTAGGTACATTAATCAATACTTTCGATGTTTCATTTTGATCACTGCCAGATCTTTTCTGAATTCCCTCATGAGTTTCCACCGGGACTGCATAATTTATCCCACCTAATTGGACATCATTTTTAGGTTCCTTTAAAAGGTTGGAGCTCATCGCCCAACCTTGCCAGTGGAATAGAGGTAAAATCGTTCTGCTGAAGAAGGAGACCCTTAGCACTAATAGCTAGGTTCCCTGCGGTTGGAGGCTTGACGGCTCGATGGCTGGTACCTCCTGAGATGGTTAAGTCAATTCATAAAAGCTCATCAGTACCATTAATAAAACAATTAGAAGCATCAGATAAAGCCTTTGGGACGGTAGTGCTTCGATTTCCCCAATAAAAACAATCACGTCTTCTGCACTCAGCCCCAAATTTTAAATACCATAAAGGTAGCAAGGGAGAGTGCTATGTCCAACGTCAGGAGGAAGTATATGGTGCAGGTTTCATTAAAATGTACTGAAAACCAGGGCGAGGTTTGGGGGATAACTCCCCTTCCCTACAAGGCACATGGGGTGAAATTGTACCAGTTCGTAGCTTAAGACTACATGCAGAAACATTACACTGGTAGTTCCAGTTCCAGGTACTATAGAATGCTTCACACACTTCGCTCCACCTTTTGGCAACCACTGCCAGCTCCTTTAGCTTCACTAGTCAAGTGTAGTGCAGTAGAAACTACTTGTGTATGCCTGTTAAGACTTAACCAATGCAACACATACATAAGGACTCCAAGAGGGGTACAGCAAGCATTTGCTCCAAAGATGGCAGAAATAAAAAGGAAGCAGCAAGACCAGGCTTACTCACATAGCACTTTAAGAGCAGATTAATTTCTGAGTGTAATGGGGATCAAATGGTCGCATTTGCACATATCTACATGAAGTAATGGGTGGAGATGCAACAACCATAACCAGATAATATTCAAAGTTTTCTTCAGGTCTTCTTAGCAAGACCCCCAGCAACTCACAGTAACGGGTACCCCAGCTAGAGGTAGCTCAACCCACCTAACTAAACAGCCAGCTGCACCCTTACGTTGCAACCCGCCAGAACTGAAGTACTCTTTCCTTCCTCCTCACTCCCCAAGCGGGACTCCGGCTCTATGGTGCGAAGCAAAATAGAAGGGAAGCCAGCGGCACCCTGCCGCTTGTTTGCAAGATGCCGGGGCAGCGGGTAGCAGGAGGAGAGGACAGAGGCTGACGCCATTGTCAGCCCACAGCAGCAGTCTCCTGAGAATAGTAAGGGGGCCCACTACCCACCATTACTGCTGCCAGGCTGACAGGGCGGCCTTTGAAAACACCCACCTTTTGAATATAGGGACAAATTCCAGGGGTCCGGAATAGTCCCTGTTGTTAAAATCAAATTAAAACAGGATCACGGCACAAGGTACCCAAACCACTGTTATCACAATTAGGTTTGCTGGAACACAGTCCTGGCTTTGGGCCTTCCCCAAAGCCTGATATTCTAGAGGCTTCCTAATCTCAGTAAGAGAAGAATTGTGGGACAGAAAATGGAAGGGAATTCAAAGTAACCGCTCCTTTTTCTTAATCCCTGCTGTGAAATGCGATACATCTCCACTTCAAGATAATGTGGTCTTAGCAGACTCGATCATGGCCCAATTGACGTTTTCCGAATTGAGTGAATTTTTAATTTTGGTTAATTTTAATTAAATATAGATGTGAGGTGGGGTAAGGGAATAGATTAAGGAGGGGTGGGGGTGTCTCCCCATGCATTTCTCGAACACAAAAACGATCAAAAATTATTTGGTCAAATGTCAATTCTTTTCGATCAAATAGACCTAAACCAATAATGTGACCTCCAAGTCTTGCTGGATATATTACTCTCGAGTAGCCAAGTATTGACATGATTTTTATGACTGTTACCTCACAGAGCCTTCCCCGCCCCTCAGGGGAGTGTCCAAGATCCCCCTAGCAGTGGCAGGAATAGAAGTAGAGAAGAGCATATTCCAGTCACTGTGCATCAGTAAAGAGAGTAAGCCACAACCCCATGCAGTGGGCGACTACTCTCATTCATCTGTCACATTATACTTTATTGATGGTTCACTACTTGTACCTTCCAGTGACCCTTTGTGTGTGTTCTACAGATGGAGAGACGGGCATGGCATCAAGAGAGACACAGACTCAGATATATCCGTTTCCAAAACCTTTATTTTATAAAGTTCTGGGGTTGGTGTAACACCTAACTGGCCCCAACACTAAAGGGATGGTTCCCTGAAATGATGTTTCTAAGGGCCGTTGATGTCTGAAAGTACAAAACAAAACTCAGCCCGTGTCTAAACCTATGCTTGCCCTGACTCTATACAAATGTGTTAGGAAGTCTTAACGAAATGAAAAATAGTAGTTCAACAGAAAAATAGGAAACCAGGGTTGGTTTCCGGTGGTCTTCATGCCAGTTGTGGTTTGATCAACGTCACAAAAATGAGTTTAATCAAAAATGGGTGCTTGTAAGACCTTCTCCATAGGGTCCTTGCAATAGTCTCTATTACTTTCACGCTGTCTTAGGTTCCTGGGGATTCTTGCGTCTTTCTCCCGTACCGCTTCAGTCAACTGCACGCTCTGGAGTTTCTCTCTCATTTTCATGAACCTCATCAGGCAGCGTTGCTTTGACAAGCAGTTCTCTCTGGCTTCACAGGATCGAGGTCATGGTCTCACCATCTGTCCCTCAGATATCCTTGTGACAGGCACACATCCCAAAGGAACGAGCAATCTTCCAGCCAACACCAGCAGAGTGCAGGCTTCCTCGCACCGGCTCCTTGGAGGCACAGCTCCTTTGCCACGATGCAGCCCCTGAACCACACTGGCCAGCGTCTCGGCACGCCGCTCTCCTCCAGGCCGTCAGTCCTGCTGCTCTCTGCTCCTTGGCTTCTCTGGTCTGAACAGCATCCCCAGCTCTCTCATTCACATGTGAAAAACTACACCTTTTATAGGTGAACAAATAGTCAAATGGGGTCAAATGTGAGTGGTCATTAGTAAATGCCTGAACCTGCCTGACTCTTAGTGGGCCAACTCAAGTTCTCTCTAGAGTAGGTTTCCCTTACTTTACCCCTGTTGTTCCTATGGGTAATCTTTACTGCTCCTAGTTGGCTCTCCCTCGTCCCTGTTTTAGGTGAAAATGGGGAGGGGGAGTTAAAATGTGACTGTGGGTTAGGTTTATTAAACAATGACCAGTGACTGACGGGGGATATAGGAACACCCTCTAGCTTTTATTTAAAGGGATAGTTTTCCCTCTCAGTAGGCCGCTTTGTATTCCTGACCCATTGGCATACATACATGGGACCTGATAATATTCCTTGTGGTCTAGAGTATGGGGGTGATAAATTGATACTTCCCTTAAGACCATGTCTTAGTCTTACTTGTCTCTTGTTTTCTCTTGGATTGGGCTTAGGGAGGTAGGTCTTGGTCAGGGATGACAGACCCAACTTATCCCACAAAGGTTTCCTTGATTTCCTTTCCTTCCCTTGTCGTATCGTTGGGATACTGCGTCTCACCTAGGGTATTCTCACAAGAACAACCCCAGACTCCCCTACCTAGGTGATCCTCCCTCGCTCATCCACCGCCAGGGTAGGGATCCAAGAGCAATGGCCCTCCGCTGGCCACCTGAATAGAGGGCTCTCGGGTCTAAATGGGAGAATACTCCTAGGTTTATCACAAGACATGTACCATATATAACACCTCAATACACAATACATTTAGATATATGCCCCCACATCATGGGGGCATCTATCTTCAAATGCTTCTGACAAGATTCTCAGTAATGATCACTCAATGAATGCCCTTACACTCTTTTGTATAGTATAAATCTTTTAATTATGAGAAATAAGTACTAAAGAAACATTGTTACTATTATCACCACTAAACATAATACACTTAATATGCAAAACATGATTAATGAGTAAGCAGCTATCAGTGTAACTGCCTCAAGATCAATCATTACGAAAGCATAATAGCCACTTAAAAGTAACTGTCTACCTCATCAGTTCTCGCAAGGCACCTCTTAGAATGACCTGCCCTCTCAATGCTCAATACCTCTCTCCTCTTTCCCAATATGATATTAAAATATTGGTAACTTCAGCAAAACAAAAGAGGTGATGGCTGGACAGTTTAGAATTAATCTTAACCTCTGGTATTGCTCTGGGCAAGATTAATCATTACGAAAGCATAATAGTCACTTCAACAGTAATTGTCTCATTAGTTCTCGTTAAAAAACTCATAGAATTACCTGCTGTTTCAATGCTGAATACCTCTACTCTTTCCCAATGTGATATTAAAATATGGGTAAAACATTCATTCTCAGTACTCTCTAGAGGATATATGGTAGGGGGATAAATGGAGGTCGGAGCCCGGAAACCTGTTGAATAGATGGTGAGCGGGTCACCAGGGGTAGGGATATTCCCCATACTATTCCCCATACAGCTTGATCAAAAATAATGGTTCATCTCAACAGCAAAGAGTAAAAGTCCTCTTGCTGCTGTAAGGGTATAAGACACAGTGGACTAAGTTGGTCGTTATAGAGTTTTATTAAAATTAAACAAGAAAGAACCCCCAATCTCTCCTGAAATCTAAGCAGGGTTTCCCTTCCTCAATCAAAACTAAGGAATCCATCAGGATGTCCAGTCTAAAATAAATAGTCCTCTGTCCTGTGTCCAAACACTGTTTCCATCCCTCACGCTGTTAACTAAACTATAAAGAACGAAAGATCTTCTTGATTCAGAAGATGTTGTAGCTCCAATTGAGAGAGAGGAAGATTTAACCTGAGAGAATGGTGCCCTTTGCCAGGTCATGTTTCCCTTTTCCCCAAAATCTTTTAAACACCCAAAGTTCCATAAAAATGTTCTTACGGCCAAAGAAAAGTTCCATAGATTTCTCAAGTATCATATGAGGCCAAGAGAGTCTCTCCCTTCTCTTGGCGGATTACGTTTTCCAACACCAGGAGGAATAGCTTCCTTCCCCTGACTTGTCCCAGGTTTCACACAAGGCCAAGAGGATGTCTTCTTTCACTTGGCTGAGCACAATGCCCAAAAGCAGGGGGACTGACTTGTCACATGACTTTTCTGAAATTACACAAACAGCCAACATAATGCCTCCCTTTTCTTGGCTGAGTACAGTGTCCATCACCAGGGGTAATGACTTCCCTCACCTAGCTTCTTGCAGCTTTATTTACAGTTTTAGATTTCCCAGTCTCCACAGTCTATCTGGTCTCTCAATTTCACCAGGTACTGTGACTAGGCAGATGATGTTGGATGTTGTTTGCAATCACAAGAATTTCATAAGCTCTCCTTGGCTTTCTCTTGATTGAACGGAGTGCACCTGGTTTACTAACCTGCCAGGTTACCTCTTCTTTCTACTTGACAGTCTCTCACGTCCTAGACCCCTGCCAACTGATTGCGTTTGCTTTCACTCACTTGAGGCAGATCTGGTTTCCACATGTGATAGGTTCTGCCATGAAGGAACGTGTCCCTTTGTATTGGGTGTGTCTCTACCCAGTTTATAATATTGAGTATTCTTTCAGGCCTCCCAGTCAGCGCCCCGGTGTTCCAACCCTCTGCCGTGGGCTCACCGGTTTTGCGCAGCGGCTTCTGGTTCTCCCGGCCTGGATGGTACGTTTGCTCTCAAGGCTTTGCAGCAACTCAGCAGTCCCTTCCAGTAGTCGGGCGGTATTCCTTTGGCGTCCCAGCTGTCTAGACTGGCGGGGAATGCTCATCGTCCTTCCCGTCTCAGAACAGCCACTCCAGAGCTTTGCCAGACATGCCTGTTGCTGGGGATCCATCTCGTCTTTTTCTGCTTCTTCACCATTGGTCCGCACGCCGGTTGGCGAAATCCCAGTCCATACCAGCAGGAAGTCTCTCTCTCTCTCTCTCTCTCACTGCTTAGCCCACCTTTTACCAATCAGCATAAGAAGTAAAACGCTACTAGGGTCACTTTCTACCAATCAGCCTTAAGAGCAAGAAGCTGCTGCAGTCACTGTCACTTTCTACCAATCAGCGCCAGCAGCAGGTCTCAGTTTATGTCATTCTTTTCTGTCTGCTTTTAGCAATAGCCATCAAGGCCAACCACGACTTACTTCCCCTTTCAGCCACTTACGAGTTGCAGGAAGTGCTGTAGTTCTTCCAATAATTGCTATTTTAGCTTTGTTTACTATTAACGAGACACTTGCCACACTCACCAGAAAGTCTGTAGTGAGTCTTAGAAATATGGTTTACATATTTGTTTGCAATGTTCTATATCATTAGCACACATACCAGATCTTCAAACAAACATAATGGTCTGTCCTTCATTGTGCACTATGAATTCTTTCGTATTGCCTGTCTGAATGTAATTCAAATGCTTTCAAAAATAGTGCTTGCATTTAAGAAATATGAGTTCATACTTGCATTAAAATGTTAATGGCTTGGGAATATCGCTCAAATAACCTGACCTTAAGCACGGCTAAAACTGAAAATACATGTCAATATAACGCTACATTCCCCAGGTTATCAAGGCCCAGAAGGACAGAGTGTCCTTAATCAGTATTACCTGAGCCATATCTCTCCAGGCTATTCCCACATGCTGGGCTTTCTTACTTCAAATAAGCTCCCCGTACTGCCTCCCTACCATACGTACCAAATGACAATATGTTGGCTTTCCTACGACTTTCATCTTCCTAATTCGATGAGACTGTTCCCTTTTCTTATTCCTACAGTCCATATCAAACCAAATGGAGCCCTGAAGTCCAATATTCTTAAAAGAACTAGGGGGAAGAGACAAGAGTCTTTTAATAACCCAAGCCGCATCAGTAACAGCATTACATTTTGCTGAGGGACTTGTACCATGATACAAAATGCACTCAGTATTACAATATAATCAGACTATATAACTGGTAGAAATGTGGATTAAGCCACGGCATATAACGGTGCCTTTTACATGAACCGCTGGGCACAGAGGTTGACAGTGGGCATGTTCCATCATCCTTATTTCAACAGGAGTGGAATATGGCAGTATGTCATAAGTAACAGATGACGTCAGTTTTGATACTGATTTCTCTGACATATTTGATAGGCTTACCGACCCGATGATGTCTGTGTTGTCCTTTGGGGAGAAGTGGGGACATCTCGGGATTCGTCACAGTAACCACAGAATTCCTTACCGACAGTATTTCACCACTAGTGGATTTTAACAATTTAATCCTGTGTAGCCACGCCCGGTCAATAAAGTGCGCCAAGGGATATACAACATTCAAATCCTCACTCCCTTTAGAGTACTTCAAAGCTTCTACAGATCAGCGAATACCGTCCGCCCTGAGAAGGGGTCGCGGGGGGCAAGATCTCACCAGCCTGAGCTCGTCACATATAAACATAAAACGAGTTGCTGTTTCATCACCCTTATTGCATAGAGGGCAAATTCCTGTACTGTTAACTCTCCATGAGCTAGTAAAAGAGACTAGCCTTAATGTACCCATCCTAGAGCCAAAGAACAGGGCTCTAGCATGCAGCGGATTGATACCATCAAGATAACTTCTATAACCAAAATCAAGTTTGATCATGAGGTACTCTGGGACCAGCCCGAGTCTGTGAGCAGCATTTTCCATTTAAATCCTAGCCAGTATATATATGATCTCTTAATACTCCCATGCGCTGCTTTGTTGGCACTGGCTGGGTTCTCGAGTTGAGAATTGAATATATTTACAAATAATATTACATGCGACAAACCTCCCAGACACTTCAATGTTAATAGCTAAATGGATGAGTGACGTGGCCTGAGCCAATGCGGTAAGACCTAGCTGTGTGGCACTCCCGCTGAGATCCTGATCCGATCCTTACAAAGGCAGCTAAGATCACACGATTCAGCACAGAAATGCGCTCCCAAGCGGGGTAAAACAACGCCGACTAATAAACCTTAGCCTGGAAGAAATCGGAACCGGGACCGGAATAAATCAGGAAGTAACCAGAGTCCCCCTGTCCACCAAGATGGCGGCCGCAGCGAAGGGAAGAAAAGAACATCGAAGGTCCAAAATACTGCAGGCTCCGACCACCCGCACGGATCCAGCTCACCCTGCGGTCCGCCGGACGCATGTCTACACAGCACACCCTGACTGCCACCTGGACAGTGTTGATGCGACCTGTCGCCGGCCCTCACAAGCAACGAGGGGTACGGCCCGGGCCTTGGGACCTTACCCGGCAGAGCCAATCACAGTACACGCGACACCTGACGGGACACTGCCTACGTGAAGTGCCACCTGGCCTCTCCACGTGTGCCAGCTGTAGTAACGATCGATAGCCCAAGACTGTGGATAACTACTCGGGGCACCATTTCCACTGCCTAACCCCGGACCCACTGCTCCTCACTACAATGTAGGTGCCTCTTGCCGCTGTGGTATCCCAGGGCCCATAACCTATGCACAAACACGCGTGGCCCCAACAGAGACACCAGTCTTCTGCGAAACACGTCTTGCGGCTGGGCTAGGGTGGCTCAAGTGTGTTCTACCCCCAGCCCCATCTCCCATCTCTTTTTTTCCCTTCCCTGGCTGGCTGCTGCACACCGGCCATCATTGCGCCCGATAGTCCAAGAGTGTGGAGAACTACTCAGAGCACCATTTTCACTACCTAACCCCGGATCCACTGCTCCTCACCACGCGGTAGGCGCCTCTTGCCTCTGTGGTATCCCAGGGCCCATCACTCGCGCACCAACACGTGTTGCCTCAACAGGGACATTAGTCCTCTGTGAAACACGTCTTGCAGCTGGGCGAGAGAGGCTCAAGTGGGTCCTCCCCACCCCATCTCTCTTTCCCCTTTCCTAGATGGCTACTGCGCACCGTCCACCAGTGCACCAACAGAGTCAGACCATGCTGCTTCTCCGCTTCTGGGGACAAGAAAATAGAAATCGGATTATTGCAGCTGTAAACCGGACCCACTTCAGAGGACCGTTGGCACTCGCACCCACCCAGAACAGACTGCCAGAGGTGCGTGCAACTGCATTGGGCACAGACACACAGATCAATGAAACCTGAACACCCAGTGACAAGATCCTACAAAGCCCATTATTGAGCTAGCAAATTGACCCCCTGGAGGACGGGCACTAATCTGAGAAACCCTATTGCTTACATCCTGGTAATGTGCCCACCAGGAAACCTGCCTTTCGCTAACTACTAACAAACTGCGATGCCTCAGACTCCACCACTACAAAGGTGCTCGGCCGGGTAGTGCCAGGAGACACCCTGCAAATACATCAAGGTCCCCCCGGCTGTGTGACACAACGCAGTGTACCAAACATTACCCATGAAACAACACTACAATATGTCACCCACCAAAAATAAGAACAAATCTATGACAATGGAATAATTTATGGTACAGGGTAAAAGCTGCAACACCACGCAAGCGGAGAGCACAAACCAACAACCAGTCCCTGCAACCCCACAAGACAACCAGGTTCTTGCAGCGATAGTGCCCCGCGATCATCCTTGGAATCAGGGATAGAAGAGGTCAAAATTGATATGTAGCCCCTCTGACAAGACGTCAGACAGCAAGCCGAAAGGGTTACGTCCGCTGAAGTGCTCCTCCAAGAGACATCACACTCTACCAAGGACCTAGAAAAGAGGGTCAAGGAGCTTGAAAGACTACACTGGAAATGTGTGCGGAAGATGCGGAGGGCAGGTCACGTAGGAACAATGTGAGGTACTTGGTATACCGGAGGGAAATGAAGGGCCAGACCCCACCTCTTATATTCAAAACCTGTTGCTCTACGAGATTGGGCCAGGCAGCTCTCACAAGGGTTTGCTATTGAAAGGACCCACAAACCCTCCAAAAAAGACCCCCACCTGGATCGCATCCCCAACCAATGATTGCCAGGATCCTCAATTTTCGAGACAGAGAAGTCATCCTACAACACTCTAGAAAAGGGGGCGAGATAATACGAGGTAGCTCGAAGGTTGCTATCTACCCAGACTATACGCAAACAGTTCAAAGGGACAGGAACTCGTTCATCCCCATAAAAGCAAGGCTAAGACAACTGGGTCTCAATACATGCTTCTATACCATGGAAGACACAAAATCCTCTACAAAGGCAAAGCGCAATTTCTAGACAGCCCAGAAACTGCCACCATGTGGATGGACCACAACGACCCATCTAGCAAAAAACGACTTGGATCCACAACATAAGAGGTGCACAGTAAGTTCTTCCTAATAACTGGGGAACCTGGGCTGCAGGCTTTGACGCCCTCATGAAAACTACACATGGTAGAGCAGAGATCTATACGCTTAACTCATCTTTGAGGGGAACTAACTATTGCTGCCCAGGGCTATCCGGACTCCCTTAGCTACACACTATCAGTGGGGGCAGAACCCAGCTACTCACTGCTGGTCTTCACCACCCGCCCCAAAGTTATAAAAAGGACCCCAGCCCTTTGCTGGACTGTTCTTGTTGTTTTCTTATGTAATCCATACAATACGACCCTTGGGAGACCCCGTCTGGCAGACGAGACGGGCACTGAAACTTTGGACCTGGTGCATCTGTAATATTCATGCTTGTGCAGGGACCCTGGCGAACTCTGAGTTGCACCATGGGAAAAGATACTTAGGCCACGGGAGGGTCAACCGATACACAGTACAATGACGACTATCATAAGAATAATGACATGGAATGTGCGAGGCCTAGGTTCCTACCTTCGCAGAAACAGGGTGAAATCCTACATACAACATAAAAACATAAACATAGTACTACTCCAGGAGACACCTGCTCCCCGAGGGACAAGAAGCACTACTGACCCACTTGGCCGGGACGGGATACAGATCCGCCTATTCTAAGGGCAACCTATTTCAAGTTCGCCAGAGGAATGCTCACCTGGATGGACGGTACACTACCCTTAAACCTTTTGGAAGTAGAAAGAGATAAGGAAGGGAGATATCTAATTGTTAGAGGGTAGCTTGAACATAGGGAGATCTGCATAGTCAACGCATACTTCCCAAACCACACAATCCCGGCACATACGCACACTTTAAGTAAACTAATAGCAGCCATAAGTGATGGCTTTGTCCTATGGGGTGCAGATTTTAATTGTCTAAGAAAACCTGCGCTTGATAGATTGTCCCCTCCAAACAACAGCCCCTCCCCGGCCTCTATTGCCTTGAATACGATGCTAACAGACCTCGACATGGTTGATGTCTGATGAGAAATACACCCAGACAATAGGGGTTATTCCTACTACTAACCCCCTCACAAGCTGCAAAAACAAATTGATTATTTCATTTTGGGATCAGTACATCTTGCAGAACTCACCAGTGCAGAATACATGGGACGCACAATGTCCGACCAATCCCCTCTGGTGATTGAATGGTGCCTAGACCTCCTATTCTGATGTGGATCTTGCCTACCGGGGCACTAACCAATGTAGCTTTCAAAAGGCCACTATCAGACTTCCTACTTAATTTCCTCGAGAATAATTTTGGGAGCGTAAACAGTTGGGGCACCATCTGGGAAACCATGAAAGTAGTGACCAGGGGTGAGGTTATAGCTAGTGCTGGGGGCATCCACCGGGTACTAGGTAAGGCCCTGGCGTTCACAGAAGAGGAAATTAAAGCACTAGAGACCCAACACCTGGGCCAGCAATCCACAGAGGAGAAACTGACTGAGGCACGATTCAGGTGTCACAACGCCTGGCAGAGACTGTCTAAAAGTGATGGCCCGGGAGACTATTGGCAGGGTTCTGCAAACGGGAACATCCCAGCTCACAGACCACGTTGCTTTACGACGAATGTGGGGCTCCATGGAGATCCCAACCACGATTAACAAGACCATTACCTCCTTCTAAACACAATTGAACAGAGACGATAATCCAGTTCCCCAAGAGGATCTGGATGAGGTGTTCTCCCAGATTCACCTTCCGAAGCTCTGACAGTCAGCGTGACTCCCTGGACTTGGCTATTACTACTGAGGAACTAGGTGAAGCTATAGCTTCCTTACACACTGGTAAAACCCCAGGCACCGATGGGCTTCAATCAGAATTTTACAAGGCATATGCTTCTACCCTGACCCTAACACTGAAGTGTTTGTATACGCGTATATCCCCGGCATACTCCCAACAGGCATGAGGGAGACCTTGTCTGAGCTATAGGGGATCTCTTTCAGTGAACAAAAATGTTGCCCCTTTCCTTGGGCTGGTATCCGCGAGGTGGACTCGGCTGCCTTACCCGATTTGGGACTCCCTTGGGAGACCCAATCGTTTAGATATCTAGGTATCCAGATCACACTCACACCCATAGAAACACACAACTGCAACTCGCTCCGGGTATTGAGGGACTTTGAGAAATCTATGGTCTTCAGGTCCAGACTGCCGCTATCAATCATGGGTAGAGTCGCCATTATTTAAATGATAGTGCTCCCAAAATGTCTTTATAGCACTACGTAGGGACAGCTTTCTTTCACCGTCTTGACTCAATGATCAGAGACTTTATATGGGGCACAGGTCACCGCAAGCTAGCTCTTGGCGTATTACAATTACCTTATAAAGATGGCGGGGTATAGTTACCTAATCCCGAACTTTATGATTTAGCCGCCCAACTAAGTTTTGTCACAAAATGGCTGGCAGAACCTCCCACATCAGAATCACGGATGCTGCAATAGTTGGTGATCCCAGCCAGACTCAGCAAAATCCTATGGCTCCCAGTGAGCTGTGCGAACACATTCCCAATGTTGGTGAGACTGGGCAGGCAGATCTGGTGTAGGGCAATAAAACTACTCAAAATACAAAACCCATGCTCACCTAATGTACCGATCATCGTGGATGTGTGCGTAAAGAGAGCAGCCCTGGGAGTCTCTAGGCTCTGTGAGAAACCTGAAGGTGTCTCCCCGACTAGTCCCCAGGGATCTATCATGCAGGTGGCCAGGACACGGCTATCGCTTTTGGATCCAGTTCCTCAGGCTGGACCAGTGAGGGAGGGTCACCTGGATGGAGGGTCCTCGGGGAGTGGAAGTGGGTCAACCACGGGTGAGACGCAGTATCCCCCTTCTTTTTTTTAAACGTGTTTATTTTAAACAGGCAGGTTATGGCAATACAACGCTTAATCACTTGCGACATGTAGCATACAGTAATACCATTTGACGCTCCTCCCACCCCACCCTTCGGTCTCACGTTCCGTCTTCACTTCCCCGCAGGGGATCTCCATACTGAATAGTTCTCCTGGCCAGTTGGGGTTGAAAGTCAGGGCTGGGAACCTTTGGTCAAAATCCAATACCGGACCCCAGATGTTGTGAAAGCGATATAAAGTGCCTGCCCCGGCAGCCGTCACCTTCTTGGCGATCAGGATGTCCCAGACTTTCATCCACCAGAAAGGCATGAGAGGGCCTTCCGTCGTTTTCCAGGTGCGGGCTATCACGTTCCTGCCCGCAAGTAGGCATTGCGATAATAGTTTGGCCTTGGGACCAGACCTTGGGTAGATCCCGGGGATCGGTGCTCCAAGGAGGATAGGTTTGGGGGCCAAGGGCAGTCGCACCTGAGTGATGTCCGCTATCGTCGCTAGGCATCGTTTCCAAAAGGCTTGAGCCTTGGGGTAGGACCACCACATGTGGAAGAAGGAGCCTATTTGGCCGCATTGCCTCCAGCATTGAGGGTTGAATGTGGAGTTCATATGGTGAAGTCTTAGGGGAGTGTAGTACCACCGGAGGAGGATCTTGTAGACGCACTCTCTATTTGTGATGCATGGTGAGGAGGTGTGAGCCCGGGATCAGATGTCAACCCACTGTTGGTCTTCAATCGGATGGCCCAGGTCCACCTCCCATAGGGCCATATACCGGGTCTTGGAGGTTAGGAAATCCGTTTGGAGGCGCTTGTATAGGGTGGAGATTCTTCCTCGGGGCGGGAGCTCATTAAGGGTCAGTTTGATGGCTGTGGGGGGACGAGTAGCTGCCTGGCGAGTCTGTGGGTGGGTGCACCAGTGGCATAGCTGGGTATATGTGAATCTATCTTGTTCCTGGATTCTAAAGAGTTCTTTGCATCGCTCAAAGGTGCAGGGTTGGCCCTCTTCAAAAAGTTGACCCAGGGTCTCTAGGCCTCCTGCAATCCAGGCCTTAAAATTCCGGGGAGACAGACCAGGAGAGAAGGTCGGGTTCATAAACACCAGGGAGAGGGGGCTGAGCCCCGTCGGGATCCTCTTCTGTTTCAACGCCTTGTCCCACAACGAAATTGTGTGTTTGGTGGATGCCAGAAGATTCCGCCACTGTCGCCGTTCCGGAGGGGGCATATGTGGGAGAAAGCGTAGCGTGAGGGGTAATTGCGCTTGTTCGAGGTCCACCCATCTAGGGCGGTTGGTGCGGACTTGCCATGATTGGATACAGGACAGTTAAGCCGCCATTTGGTATTTCTGCAGGTCAGGGACCCAGAGGCCACCAAGTTTCGCGTTGCCCAGCGTCGTGGATTTAGGGATCCTGGGCTTTTTCCCCCTCCAAATAAACTGCAGCATTTTCTTCTGTAGGCGTTGAAGGGCTGGCGGCGGAACCGGCACCGGGCGTGTGGAGCACGCATACAGAAATCTCGGTAGTAAGTTCATCTTACAGGCTGTAATGCGGCCCATCAGCGATATCTCTTGTGCCGCCCAGTGTCTCAAATCTGCCTCCAAGTTTGTAAATAATGGAGGAAAATTAGCCCGATAGGTCTTGCTTGGGTTGGCCGGGATCTGAACTCCCAAGTAGCTAATTCCTTTGGTCGTCCATTGTATTGGGTACAGCGGAACTAGGGCTTCTCGGTCTTCTCGGGTCAAACCCACTCCCATGGCGGCTGATTTCCGGTAGTTGACGGTGAAGCCTGTGACCTTGCCATAGCTCGTTATCTCAGCCAGGGCTTGAGGGAGGGAGGAGCGGGGTTTCGTGATAGTCAGGAGGACATCATCTGCATAGAGAGCCAGCTTGTGGTGTGCCGGGCCTGATTGAAAGCCTTTGACTGCAGGGTTCAACCTGATCCACTGGGCAAACGGTTCCATAATTAGAGCGAAGAGAAGTGGCGACAGCAGGCATCCCTGTCGGGTTCCGCAAGTTAGGTTGATGGGGGAAGAGAGGGTGCCATTAACTCCGAGAAGGGTTTTGGGAGCTTTGTAATTTGCCAGCGTCATAGCGCGGAATTCCGGGTCAAATCCAAAAGCCTCATGGGTGAGCCTCATGAAAGTCCAATCCACTTTGTCGAACGCCTTGGTCGCGTCCAGGGCCAGAAGTGCCAATTCCCGGGAATCCCGGGAGGCAAGTTCCACCAGATCCAAGGCTCTTCAATTGTTGTCGGCCGTGGAGCCGTGTCTGAGGAAGCCACTCTGATCCGCACTGATTATCTCCGGCAAGAACTGAGATAGACGTGATGCCAGGATTTTAGAGTAAATATTAGCATCTATGTTGAGCAGGGCAATGGGTCTATATGATGCAGGGTTCTTCGGATCGCCTCCAGGTTTAGGTAATAAGACCGTAATTGACTCCTGCATGGACGGGGTTACAGTGCCTGTGGTCCTGAACGAGTTAAACAACTGTACCAAAGGTGCTAATAGTTGGGGTTTGAAAATCTTGTAAAACCTGGTTGTATAACCATCAGGGCCAGGGGCTCGGGATTTAAGGGCTTTTATTGCCTCGTCCACTTATTCGTCAGTATTCAGCGCCTCCAGAGAGTCACGGGCTGTTCTTTTTAGCCAGGGAAGCACTGCACCCCGTAGGTATTCCTTCTGTTCCTCCATGTCCCGCACTGGAGCTGTCATCACCTGAGTCAGGTGGGTCGCAGCGAGCTACAGTTTGTCCTGGTCAGCGTAATGGACATTGCCTCGTTGGTCCCGCAGGCCCACAATTGTATTGTTCCTCTTCGCCTTGGCAAGTTTGGCCACTAGTAGCTTATTTGCTTTGTTGTTTTTAGCATAATAAAACTGTTTTGCTTTTGTCATTTGGTGGGCAGTGTGTTCGGCATAGTGGGCCTAGATCTTTTTATTTTGCTTTCCGGGTGGCCCGCTGAGTTTTAGGGGTCCAGCCCTTCTCCATATGGGTCCTTTCTGCATTTTGACGTTTGTGTCTATGATAGGCCGCTCCTTGCGCAATCAGTTCACCCCGCACTACTGCTTTCATTGTGTCCCAAGTATTGGTGGTAGAGGTGTCTTCACTGGGGTTCTCCTTAAAGAAGTTGGTGATCGTGGTTGCGATCGCGTCTCTGAGTGGCATCTCATTGAGAATCGGATCATATAGAGTCCATCTTCACTGTTGGGGGTTAGCTGGTTCCTGCACTCGGATTTCCAGGGTCACCGGAGCGTGATCAGACAAGATTCTGGAGCCAATTGTCACATTGTTGGTGAACGTGAAGATTTGTGGGGACACTAGAAGATGATCTATCCTGGAGAAGGTTCTGTGGACATAAGAATAAAAGGAAAAGTCTCTTTCGGATGGGTGGAGTACTCTCCATGAATCCACCACCCCCAAAGTTCTAAATAGTTGTAGGAGAGCCAGGGCTATGGTGAGGTCTCCGGCGCTGGGTGGGTGTGACTTGTCTTTCGTGGGGTCCGGGACCCCATTGAAGTCCCCTCCAATCACTATCTGGCCTTCCAGAAACGGGGAGAGAGTTGTACTCAGGGATTCATAGAACAGCGCCTGGCCTGAGTTGGGTGCGCATACGGAAATTATAGAGTAGAGTTGTCCTAGTAGTAGGCATTTCACCGCCATGTACCGCCCCTCTGGGCAGCTTATAGAGTCTAGAATTTGAGGACTCAGTCCCCTCCCAAATAGGATATCTGTGCCACCCCTCTTGGAGTTCCCAGATGCGAAAAGTTGCTTCGGAAAGTTTCGGGACCGTAGGCGGCTATGGTCTGCCGGCAGCAGATGGGTTTCTTGTAGCATAGCCACTGCTGCACCGTCGTTCCGAAGCTTCTGTAGGATGGACTTGCGTTTGGCGGGTGAATTTAGTCCCTTGACATTCAGGGAGACGAACCTCAGAGTTCGATGTTCTGGGGCCAGTCCTGGGGGAGAGGGGGCGATGTAGAGGGATCAGCCATCATGTCGCGGAGTGCGTGGCCATTCCCCAATCTGCCTGTGGGTTTTTTTCTAGGGCCGCCAACGGGAGGGCCGAGTTTTAACTGAGGGTGGCTGACCTTTTGCGGGTCTAATGCCTCCCTTGGCCAACGGGGGCATAGAACAGTGTGTAGCCAACATGGCTAACCTTACAGGTAATCTTAGTGGTTTGTTCCAAGGACTCATAGATGGACTGTGCCTTGGAACAGGGCATGGACCGTGGAATAATGCCCGCTGCTTTAAGGATGAAGCTTATCTGTGTTCCTGAGGGTGTTGATCGGATCATGGTGCCGGGCTGCGAGCCGGGATCGAGGTGGAAGCTCCATCATGGGGTTGCATCCGGCTATTTCCTCTTCCGGAATCTGGGAACCTTCGACCAAGAATCTTGTGTGGGATTAGGGGAGGCCACCAGGTTTGAGTCAGCTGTTGCTTCGGAGGGCAGGAAAGACAAAGGTTTGGAAGCATCTGGGCGCAGGATGTCGATAGCATCTTCCAGGTGGCTAATTTTCCTGAGTGAGCCCTTGTAGGAAAATTGCAAAGCTGTGGGAAAGAGCCATCTGTAGCAGATTTTTTGAGCCTGAAGAAGGGTGGTTAGAGGACGAAGGGCTCGCCTCTTTTGAAGAGTAAGAGGAGAAAGGTCCTGAAAGATCTGGAGGGAGGTCCCTTGGAATGTAATTTCGTCTTTGGAGCGGCTTATCGCCGAGATGGCTTCCTTCGTGCTAAAGAAGTGCACCCTAGTGATGACGTCGGGTGGAGAGGGTACATCCGATTCCACTCCGCGTCGGGGGTTCAGCCTGTGGGTGCGATCTAGGAGAAGCTGTGAATCTTCGAGGTCAGGGAGGAGAGATTGGAAAAAGAGGCCCACATATTCAGCCAACCCCTTGTCTGGGATCGAAGTGGGAACCCCTTGAATACGGAGGTTGTTGCGCCGGGCCCTATTTGAGGTCCTCTTGCTTGTATTCCAGGATGTCGTACTTGTCCTGCAATAGTCCGATTGAGCGTTGGACCTCAGTTAGCGCGGAGGCATGATCTTGGATATGATCCTCAACAACTCCCACTCTTTGTTCAACCTCCAAGACTTTTTTATCTGTGCTTTCCAGTTTAGTTGTGAGTTCCGCCATACAAGAGCGGAATTCTGATTTGATATCTGCCATGAATTCACGTATATCTTCTTTGGTCGCCAAAGGTCCCTTGTTATCTAGGGATTCCCGTGAGATAGACGGGCAGGAATCTTGTTTTTTAGCTTTGTCGGAAGCGGTCAGTAGAGTTGCTATGTCTGAAGACTTGGTGGTATTTTGTTGCTTGGTCATCGCGCTGGTTGTCAGCGGCGGGACAATTGCTGCTGGGAGCGATGTAGCGGTGAAGAAGAGCTGCTATGGGAGCTGCTTACGGGCCTCCATAGGCTAAGAAGCGCTGCCCGTGCGGGATGTAGGCCTTATCCGCGGGCAGCAGGGCCATGGGCCAGGACGCCCCAGGAAGGGCTCAGGGAGAAGAGCATGCGGGCTAGGCCTACCTTAAATCTCTCAAGGGGCTCCTGTTGAGGGCTCCCCCCGGCAACCGTTGGGGGGAGGGTCTCCCATCTCCGCTCCAGGAAATTGAGTCACTTCAAGGGCCGTTGCATATGTCCATAGGCCGGAAGGTAGGCCCCACCGGGCACCCAGGTGAGCCACTAATGCAGCCCGCATAGATCTCCGTCCGCTGGATGTGTAGCTGTAAGGCGGCGTGGGCCGGGGCGCCCCAGGAGGAAGAGGGAGAGGGTGCACAAAACGGGGCCAGTGCATGCGGGGCTCCTCGCCGGTTCCAAGGGGGGGGGCCCGAGCCGGCCTCACCGGCTGATGGAAACAGTCTCTGCTTCTTTTCTGGATATCCGGATGCTCGTCTGTCCCCTCCGGCTCGAGTGCTACGGGGAGGATTGCCTCCACTCCAGACTGCGCACACCATCATACGTTTGCCCGCCATCTTGGATTCCCCGAGCGGCAGAGGGGGGGACCGGGATTCAAGCGACGAGTACGGACATAGTGCTCCTTCTCCCGGCTTTCATCTTTGAGCTGCTAGTGCCCCATCGGTTCCAGTCCACATAGCTGGCGTCGATGGATCGTGTAGGCCACAGGAACCACACAATTTTAGCTATAGCAGCGGGCAGTCCACGGGCGGCTTTAGAGGAGCGACTGCATCATGTCGGCTCCAAGCCACGGCCCCAGTATCCCCTTTCTTACACCTTTTCCCCATTCTACCCCATAGGATACTCCAACACTCTACCTCCCGCCTTTTCCGAAACGAACACTCACAAATCAAAAAAGATGATGGATAAACACCAAAGCCATTTGCCTGCCATGTCCCAACGCCAGGAAAAGTCAGGCAATTGATCAGAATCACACACACCTGACGACCCTTTCCCCTCCCACAGGGATAAAAGTTGGAGCATGAGAGCATAATACGAGCAAGGCAGACCACATGGCGAGAGAGCTAACTCAGCAAGGTAGTTCAAGAGGAGGAGAAAGACGGCGCAAACTGAGAGGGTGATGAGGATAGAAGCAACCTTGCCCTTTCCGAGCCAGTCTCGTGAAGCCTCCACAAAAGGAATCGAAGACCGCAAACAATAGCCAGATGTGTTGCAGTAGGTGTAAACAGTACACAAGGCCCTCCTCCCCTGATAACCAAGCTCAGGGGTGACGCTAGCCACTGTGGTACCGGCGTTGAATCGGGAGACAAGAAAAAGTAAAGCGGTTCGTCACAGCCGGTGAGTCGAAGGGAGAACCGATAAGAAACTGAACTGTGTTTGAACAAAGGTAGCAAAGCGGCTAATTGAAGAAAATACAAAGAACTGTTTGATTGATAGGAGAGGGGAAAACAGCTTTAGAGCAGGCAGACACATTGTGGGTGTTCCCTTGAGAAACGCTGGGCGATTTCCCTATGGTTGAAACTACCTTTACGAGAAGGCATTCTCAGGTTGGTGTCCGATGTATTTAACAGGGTCATGGTTTCTGCAGAAAATGGTTTAGGGAGTTCCTTCCCGGAACAGGAGCCCTTATCCCCATGAGGGGAGCGTCTCCCTGTGAGGTCCACTTTCCACCACTCCTGGGGGAACTACTGCTTAGCAGCCTCACCTCCCTAGCCTCACAGGGAAGGGATCCCTCTGGGGAGACGTGATGAGATCCTGTGAATCATCACAGCAGTAACCAGTGAGCAAGAGCTACCACTGGGGAACGAGAAGCTATTACAGAGTTCCACAATCTAACTTCCACATAAGCTGCAAAATGTATCATTTTGTCAATAATGTGAGCCCTTGTGCTTTTGATGTTATACAGAGCTTTACTAATGTTTATATATTGTCACAGTAAATTGACAATGGTGTGTTTGTTTGGCATCGGTGCCCTTGGGAGCCAAAGATAGCTCCTGGAAGCTGTTGGGTTAAGCTAGCCACAAGCAGGAGCTATAGTGCTCCCAGATCCCTTAAATTTCGAATCTTGGGTTGATGAAAGGGTCTGTTTGGCAGGATACATGATATGTGTGCCTGAAGGGACAGTAAAGATTTCCAGAATGTTCTTAGGTTTCAAAACTACCAGGGGACCAGTGACCTTAAAAGGTGACAAGTCGCAAGGACGGGTTAGTTTAGAGTTGTCAATTGCAGATAGATGTAGGATGCGGTTCCTTGGTTTGCAACATAAACAAAGCTGGATCTGGTTTTTCATCCCCGATGTATGAGCACAGTTTCTTGATATCAAAGTTGTATTTGCAAGGACAGACACAACCCGAGGGAACACCATACCGGCTCCCGATTGTAAAGATAGACCCACGAGGTAATCAAAATGAATTGAGCACACAAAATCCAAGAGAAAGGCAGTTCATTAACAAATACCACTGGGAGAGTCCGACAGCATCACGGAAGTGAATGGAAAACCATCTCAACACGCCCACTCTGGCCCAGAGTATTTAAAAGGAAATACCTCAAAATTAACCTATCACAAAAGAGCAACATCAATTCATAGCTTTACATTTTCATTGTCTAAATGCTATCAAAACCCTAAAGAACACTATACACCTCTTAACTGCAGAGGACGGGTATGCTCGCCCTATTTGCATAGACATGCATAATAGCCCAGCAGTTAAGGGTTAGGCAACATAATTGGATGATGCCCTCCCTGCAAACATCTACTGTCCCCCACCCAAAACGACCCAATATTCTAGATAACACAAACCTAACCAGTTAATTGGCCAATCCCTGTTAACTGTTGCTAAAAAGAAGTTACATTATTGTCATTGGTCCCCAGAATTCTGGCAACCTGGTCACGCCTAGAAACACTGTGTACAGGCACGTACACAAGTGCCTGTACCGATTGCCCACCCTGCTGAAGTTTAATTTAAACTTCGGGTCATCTATGAAAACCCTTGGAACGTTACACACCTGGAGTCCTTCCGGAATGATGCCTGCCTTTAAGTATTTTAGCATCAGATTTCCATGAAGTTCAGTGCGGACTAGCTTTTTCTTCTTCTGCTGTCATGATGCCTACCCCCAGGCATCCAGACCCAGCCCAGCAGCCTTGGGAGCAGGCATCCAGACATTTATTGAGACCCCAGTAGCCCCGACTGGGTGCTATCTGGGTTCAGTCCGGGCTCCTTAAGCACCAGGCTCATAATAGACATCAGTCCTGGTGCCATAGGCGCCAGGCTCATAGAAATTACCTAGCTCCTGCAGACCATGCTGCAAATGAATCAAAGCCAACGTGAGGCCTGGATGGGACTATTTTATTACAGGGACTATTTTTTACTCGGGTGTGGTTCTGGGGAACTTCTTACCTGGAACTACTTTGGAGGCTATTTAAACCACGCCCGAACAGCAGCACACGCTTTGCATTATTCTGCACTTCAGCAGCGTGACGCTCACCGTGCCTGCAGCATCCAGTCTTCTGCCACGCCCGCCACGCCCGCCTCGAACCTGCACATCATCCTAGAAGGAAGATAAGAACAAAAATGTACCTTTTAATCTTCATCTGTTCCCGAATTCGCCGCACTTCCGAACTGGAAAAAAGACTTCAGAAATAAAAACATTGCATCGCTTGCAGCAGCGCCGTGCCATACTTACCAGTCTGCATCTCCACGATCCAGCGCTGCTGCCATCATTTCGTCACTGCATCCGTGGCACCTGGAAGGGACAAAGAGAACAAGGTGAGTCGGGTGCCAACCAAGACAATCAAAACAACCATATTATATTCACCAGAGTTACCGCCCCCCTAGGCACCTTTCATCAGCGCTCCACCTCTTTAACGCCGCACCTGTGGGAGGAAAGAACACTTGTTAAAGACATTTACTTTACTTTTACCGGACAACGCTGGGTAATACAGACTCTTACCTACGCGCAACCTGCAGCACTTCAGGTGAACTCTTCTCGGATCAAGCTGGAAGACAAAAGGGGAAAACGAGTGAATAACAGACAATTGAACTCTATAGACATTATACTTACGGCTCCTTGCCATTTACCACGGAGTCCACCACGTCTGGAACTCGCCCAAAATCTTCAAACCAGTGAAGCAACTGGAATTCTACGCGCCCCTGCGTTCGATGCAGGATGGAGAGCTCATCATTATAAACAATAAGGTGAGACAACAAAAGGGAATATCGGAGGTGCTTAGAGGGAACGAGTTAAGCAAGTGTTTCCTTGCATCCACTGGGTGGCTAATTCCCTCCTCCTGCTTTTAGGAAACTACTTTTACGAATCAAGCAGACGAAGCTAGAAGGGCCGGTCCAGTCAGCCGTATCTACACTACGAATCACGCTGGTGGAGACCTTAGCAGTCCAGTTCCGATCGACGCCCCCGTGGGAACCTGGTGAGCGTAACATCTGCACTATTATTTCAGCTGCACTTTCTCATGTTTTTCAGGTGGTATAATCGAGGCAGATTCAGCAATGAGGGCTGTTCGATTAAGCGCTGGAAATATTCATCTGTATAGGAGAGGATGTTCCTTTTTTCCATTTTTATTTTTATTATTGCTTGTGATCCAAGTTCAGAATCAAATTGTTGAACCTTATGTATCTGATTTACATTAGATTAAAAGTTTATCTCTCCTGAGGAAGGCCTCTGGAAATACCTTCTCTAGGATGGGCTTTGTTCTACGGAAATAGGCCGAAACGCGTTGACACAACATCGAGGATACTTTAGTATGAGAAAACATCTCTTCCGTATTTAGTAATTGTTGTGAAGTGCTTGTTTGAGTCTGCTGTAGCTCGTCATGTGCTTGGTGATGTCACGTGAGTGTCAAGTGGAATGTTAATGTATGAGTGAGAGAATGCTGTGCTGAGTGTTCCGTATAGAGTCAGTTGGTCACTCCCTCCCTGGGTGATGGGTGCCGGTGCTTCTGTTTTATACCTTATGTCTTAGTGTCTTGTAACAAGTAACTTAAGAACTGGAAGTAAACTTATTAAGAAGCAATCTAAGCAAGTGTGGATTCTGCTTAATTACATTGGCAACGACAATCTCTGGAAAGAGGAACCCTGGTGTAAGGAAAGCTGGAGAGGAAAGACAGAGACTGAAGAGGACTGCTGCGGGGTGCAGGAATCATCAAGATGAAGGAAAGAAATGGACATCACCACCCCAGAGTAAGAAAACCCATCAAGCAGGGCGGGTAAGGGAGGAGGCTTAATGGACAATAGCAGATTGGATCAGCAGCCCATGGGTTCTTGGGAGTGCTGGGTCCTGGGACATAAATAAGGAGCTTGAAGTGGTCTATGTGAGAAGGGTGTCCCGGGCTTATTTGGACAGACCAGTAGCCCATAGTTCTTAGTAGTGCTGGGTTGCAGGGGCCTCTAGAGGACGAACTGGTTAAGGGACCTTGGTTCCAACGTGAGCAGAGTAAGCGATGCGCAAGTCTTATGAAAGGACTGGATGCCCAATGTGCATAAACATTAGTAGCGCATTTTCAGACAAGCCTGTTCGGTATGGTTTTTGAACACTACGGGCGCTTAAGTGGATTGTGTTTGCTCCGTTTGTAAGCAGAAGAAGATCCAGAAGCGGCCCTCGTTTGAGTATCAGTAAACGCTGAGCTGTAATGGTAGCGTTAGCGAAGAGAACAGTGGGCCATTAAACTGAGTAGGAGTTCTTTCGCCTTAAGTTACCGGTTAGTGATTGCTGATGTCATCTGACTAGCGGAGTGTGTCGTTGAGGTGTTGGAATTCGGTGTCCTCTGCGTTCTGTGAAGTACATGACGAGGGATAATGAAGCGGGTCATGGAACTGCTTCTAACGCTCGAGTAAAGGACTACTTTAAGCGGACGCACTATGACGTTGTCACGTGCTGGTATCCGGAAGAGAAGGTGCGCTGATCAAGGGAGCCGCTCTGCCTGTGATGAGGTTGAAGGCAGTGGCGGGTGCGGCAAAGAATGCTGCTCTGCCCCGGTTAGCAGGGCGTCCAGTAGCGGCCAACGCGGGAGGTGACGTGTCTTAGAGCCCCAAGTAATACTGCTTCACCCTGGTGAGTGTGGCAGTCATTACCTGAAGATTCAAGTTATCTGCATCAGGTATGCTGTGCACCGATTTCTCGTTTGTGTGAAGGCTCACAGCGAGTTATCTGGTATCCGATGGCAGAGGAAAGCTTGCCAGTGCGGTACATTGATGCAGCTACGGCCGGCATATGGACCTTTAGAAATGGTTACTATATATATATATCTGTAGCGTGTTGGGAGATTAAGGTTGTGTGAAACTGAATTTCTTTTCCAGCGTCAGAAATACATTGTGAATGCGATGTCAGTTAATGATCTGTGGTAGGGTGACATTGGACATGACATTAATGTTTTGGAGAAATGTGTTGCTGCGGATGGTATGAGGTATGCGTGGCGAAGGCTAAGCCATGACGTAGAACTGTAACTTTCTTGAGGAATTTCTGGTATATGGACTATGTGAGAAATGTTGAAGACAATGTTAAATTGCATATATAACTAAAGGTGAAGAGCTGTATATGTTGAGGTTAGGACTCAAGTGTGGGACTTATGCAGGTGAATGAGCTAGATTAACATCTTAAGGAATTTTAGGTGTTAGGTTGTTAAATAACAACATGGAATTTTAGGCATTTAGCTGTAGTATAGGCCATGGACAAGGAAATAGACTGTCAGAGATGAAAACAGTCTATAATTCGTATGTTGAAGAAGTGGCGCATTATATATATATATATATTCACCTAGTTCAAGAAGTATGGGAGTGAATTTTATGCTATGTGATGTCTTAAGTATGGGAGATCAGTGCGCAAGTTTGTATGCATGTGATTAGGTATCCGCCTAGGAAGGGAATATGTACTCCACTTCAGTGTGTGATGTGAGGAGATCTTGCGTGCAGTATGCGTCTATTATAGTGGGTGATAGGCACTTATAAGGTTAGGAGGTGGCACCCTCTTTGAAATAAACCATGGTTAGGTAGCGCCTTCTTCTGGTTGTCCATTGGTGTTTGAGGTGAGTGCCTGAGGTAGCGCCTCCATTAAAGTTGACAGGAGGTAGTGCCTCTGTTATGCTGTATAACTGTTGCTGGGTGGTAGTGCCCCATAGTAGTTTGGGATTAGGTGTGGTATGCACTACTGTGTTTATGGAGGTAGTGCCTCCATATGAGCTAACCGTTGTGAGGTAGAGCCTCTTTTGGTTATAGTGGTGAGTGAGGTAAGTGATGGGGGTTGCGCCTCTGTCAGGATTATGAGTGAGTAGTGTTTGAGTTGTGCACTAAGGAGAATGGGAAGGTTGTATTCAAGAGGTAGTAGTGTACGGTTAGGAGAAGTTGACTCTTATTTTATGTTAAGGGACAAGTGGTTCTGTATAGTTGAAGTTGTGGTACTGGTTGGGGACGCCCGCCAGTAAACAATGGCAAAAAGGAGAGTCGCTGTCCAAGATGAAGAGTCGTCTGGTGATTTGTTTATCTTTGTGCGTTATCTGTCAATCCTGGTCATTATGTTATGAGGTCAGGGTTTGATTATGGGACTTGTTAATGCTGCCATTGAGATGCGTGGTTAGGTCAACCCCATGTTTTGTTGGTGGTCTTGGAGATGGCTGGCCAGCATCTTCAAGTTGTTGGAGGATTTGTATATCTTGGTGTCGTTGGGTGTGCTCGATTGGCTTAGTCCATTTACGTATCTGTGTATGTGTTTGTGATGCATGCGTATTCAGTGATATTTCTTGGTGGTGGTTTTAGTGTTTCGCTGAGTTGTCTCCTTCTAGCTATGGTGATTCTGTTGTGATTCTGGATGTCTAGTAATGCGTCAGGATGGCAAGTTGTGCTTCAGGGTGGCAGCCTGGAGGCTCGCCTGTGGCAGGGGCGGGCAGAAGGATAAAAGTTATGTTAGTGGGTGTTTGGTTTGTAGGGACGTTTTAGCCTTGGATCTGGGCTGGTATGTGTCTAGAGTGCGAGTCTAGAGTGTTTGTGGCAGGGACAGACAGAAGGTGATTTATGTTATTATTGATGGTGATCTGGATAAGTGTTGGGGAAGTGTTGGAATTGCATAGATGGTGGAGTATCTTGTGAAATTTGCACAGTGGTTTGGTCTGGTTGTGATGCGTGCAGGTCTTTGTGTGAGTACATGCTGTGTATGTGTGTGTTAAGGAGGGAGATGTGTTGTTACGTGCCAGTATGTAAAGTGCTTGTTATTTGTGTAGGTGTTTCGGTAAGGAGGGAGATGTTTTGTGAAGTGCTTGTTTGAGTCTGCTGTAGCTCGTCATGGGCTTGGTGATGTCACATGAGTGTCAAGTGGAATGTTGATGTATGAGTGAAAGAATGCTGTGCTGAGTGTTCTGTATAGAGTCAGTTGGTCACTCCCTCCCTGGGTGATGGCTGTCGGTGCTTATGTCTTAGTGTCTTGTAACATGTAACTTAAGAACTGGAAGTAAACTTATTAAGAAGCAATCTAAGCAAGTGTGGATTCTGCTTTATTACAGTAATTTTGTAATAAAATACTGCAAATATTGTGCAAGTAGATGAGAGAAGATAAAATTCACTGATAACCCTTGAAATGCATGTTTTGAGATATGTCTTACTATTTGATGTTTTTTGTATAAAATGTTGAAACCGAGGAAACGATTTTTGATCAAATATAAGAAAAATGTGTCCAATTTGATATGAGAATTCTGAGTTGGGGTGATTCTTGAGCGATTTAAATATGACATGATGATTTACATGCCATAGAGTGTGGTGCTCAGGTACGTTTGCTAAAACAACAGGAGACATGGGTAGTCTGTGTTTCACCCATTAGTTTATACTAACCTTGCCCTATTAAAACACAGTCCCCTCAATAACAGAAAATATTGGGCTTGACCTATGTTTTATGCCTGCACTTACTCAGAGCAATAGCAGCCCTGATTGCACTACCCACCTCCTTCTCCCTGGTACTTCCCCCCTCTCCCTATCCCCTGCACTTTGCGCTGTCGCACTTGCACGATCTGAATGACACATGGCCTAGTAAGATCGTTTGTCTTGTCCTTCTGTCTTCCCTACTTTGCCCTGTCACGCCTGAAACACTTGTATATAGGTGCGTTATAAATGACATATCATAGGAGTCAGACCGTACACTGGAGAGGCCAGAGCAGGATCATAATAGGAGTCACACTGTTCACTGGTCCTGCCAGAGCAGGGTCATAATAGGAGTCACACCGTACACTGGTCCTCCCAGAGCAGGGTCATAATAGGAGTCACACTGTTCACTGGTCCTGCCAGAGCAGGGTCATAATAGGAGTCCCACCGTTCACTGGTCCTCCCAGAGCAGGGTCATAATAGGAGTCACAACATATACTAGTGCTGCCAGAGCAGGGTCATAATAGGAGTCACACCGTTCACTGGTCCTCCCAGAGCAGGGCCCTAATAGGAGTCACGATGTATACTGGTGCTGCCAGAGCAGGGTCATAATAGGAGTCACACTGTTCACTAGTCCTCCCAGAGCAGGGTCATAATAGGAGTCACCCTGTACTAGGGGTGTCACGGTATTAGTTTTATGACGGTACAATAACCTTCTTGCCAAATGACGGTATATCATGGTTATCGCGGTATAGCAGGTGGAGTTAACTAATCTTAACAAATATTTTCTAAAAGGTCATAAATTGTCAGATTTATCATCACAAACAAAACCAGGCACCCAGGGCCAGAATTGGGCTTTTCAACATACTTTCCACTGAAATGCCACCCCTTGCTTCCACCAAACACAAACGCACGTGTGGAGAGGAGGGGGAGGTGGGGCCCTGCTGCGACTGGCAAAGCAAACTGAACAGCTTTTCTTAAGTGGTCATTTAGGCTTTTAGCTCCCCCACTGGCTACTGGTGAAGATGAACATGTTGCCATATTGATAATCTGCATGCCACAGATCAATGGAGTCTGATGGTAGTATACGCTTGTGCGCATATACACACACACGCACACGCACTCTCTCTTTAAGTTACAGCCTTTAGTTTACTTCTGGGCCAAAAGGTGTTCAGTAATCACGGACATGTTACCCTTTGGTATGGCAGCAGGGAATACCCACAGAGATGATTAAATTTCGCAGTGTGACTTATTATATGTAAATTCAATGATAGAACCAGGGAAACCCGCCATTGTCATATGTTTAGAAAACATTATCCATTATAAATATATAAACCCCAAAGCCGCCAACCCAAAGTCCCGGGAGGATAGCTCAGCGGCAACGTGCGTGCCTTGGAAGCAAGACGACACAAAGCAACACAGGTTCGATCCCTGGGTCCACGCTTAGAAACCGCTGGGTGTTTAAGCACGTTATAAATACGCAACTAAGACAAAAACAATTATGCAACAAAATAAACAAAACCAATTTCTTTAACAGCGCCTCGATGCCCTGGGGCTGTGTGAGCGCTTTAAAAAAAAATGTAAATAAAAAAAAGTAAACCCCTTTCCTTCTTGGCACTGTATTTATTCTTCCTATTGCTAACATGTTGATTTTGTGTCCGGTACGTGTGGTTTATGGAATGGCATTAAAAACTGCTCAAACTGAAACTACTTGGCAGACGGCACATCCAACAATGCAAGACCAAGACTGAGCAGAACTTGCTTACGGCAGCCTTTCCAAATCAGATTGAAAAGCACACTTAACGGTATGAACGGTATACCGGTATAAACAATGTGACGGTTATTATTGTTCAATTAAGTGGTTCACGGTATCTTTAACGGTATACCGTAATACCGTTACAACCCTACCCTGTACACTGGTGCTGCCAGAGCAGGGTCATAATAGGAGTCACACCGTACACTGGTGCTGCCAGAGCAGATTTTATTTGGTACTGAAAAATAATAGAAAGTGTTCATAGCATACAACTTCACGGTACTCAATGTATCACTCCCCAGAGGCCAACCGTATTCATTTCGAGATCCCAGCAGCAGGCGTTTATGTCACTGAGCTAGCTGGTTGGTCGTGCAGGAACCTATTCCGCAATGCCAAAAGGGTTTAGCCCTTGCCCTTAATAGGAGTACCAACTTGCTTCAGTGCTCTAGAGGGACACCATATGTGCTGGCATAGCCAGCCATCTCTCTGTTAATGGCCATTGAGGCCCCTCCCTCAATTATCCACCCAAAGAAAAACACTGCTGTGCACGGAGGCAGTGAACAGCCCTCATGAGCTGAAAGATGCGAGTGCTGCAGAAGTCGATGCCATTTCCCAGGCACTCAGATTGAGGAATCCTTTATCCATGCCCGCTCTCTCCAAGTTCACCAAGAACAGGCAAAGATGGCACGTCCCAGCTAGGGAGGTGCAAGCCCACAGACAGGGACGGAAGTGCTAAGTGATGACCAATCACTCCTTAGCATCTATGCCACCTATCAGCAACTACACTCAGGGTGCAGGCTAAAAGTCAATAGCATATGCCTGACGAGTGACGTCACAGAAACATGTACATTTCATGTAAAAGGATTCTAAAGTTGCTGGCAAAGTATAATGGGTGCTTTGCTCTAGAAGCTAAAAACCTGCATTTCAACAGTCCCCACAGAGCAAAAGATTTAGCAGCACCCATGTGAGCCAATGATTCACGTGTTCATGTAGCCTTGAGGGATAAAGCGCAAGGTTTGATGACGTGACAGCCTGGGCTCGAAACCACAAGCACACACACAGTCAGCAACTTATCATGTTTATTTAGATGCCCTACAACTTGCACCACCTGGCTTACACCTCATGGTGTCCGCAACAGCAAGGCACTGAAGAAGATATACCCATATGCCGTAACAGTGTGGACAACAATGATAGTCATCAGGTGGCCGGGGGGGGTCAGTTACACCGTTGACACTACTGACCCAGGCACTATCTGAGACCCCATAGTAGCTGAAGGCCCTTGGTGGCGGTTCAACATTCCAACAACAGCACAGCTTTGCCCATATGAGATACAACTAACACATGATACAGGCTTACTTGGCATCCAAGCAAGGCTCAAACATAACCACCAAGAGCCCGCAACAGGCAGGCACATGATGAATAACGAAAACACATGCCATGTACCTGCCGCTCATTACGCAATATAGACATACACTTACAATGCAAACCTTTTTTTTTAAACTGCACTTTTTTATTTAAACATTATTTCTCAGGTGATGTTAAGACAACTGGTAGAAAGAGAGTGGGGTGGGGGGGATAAAAAAAAGATGGAGCATGGCATGTCAAACAAGCCAATATGCATGTACTTCAAAAGAACTCCACCGGTCACATGATATGAATAAAAGAACCGGAGGCTTTATCCACCCTCCTATCCCCCTTTTATACAGGACTTTGGAGGGATCAGAAAAAGGAGGCTGTATATACATAAACAATACATTAACACAATGTAGATCCCTGCGTGGGGCTGGGCCTGAGCCACAAATCAGCACTGTTACTTAGGGCCGGCCCTAGGCATGGCCTATCTTTGCCATAGCCCAGGGCCTCGGGCTGCAGGGGGCCCTGCAGCATTCAGCTGCCACGTGTATATGAAGTAACATGCACTGTATTACAGAAGGGCTGTGCTGCTTTCAAGCACAGGGGTCTCTTTTCGTACTTTCCCCAGCAAGGCACTGCAGTCAACATCCAGTCCCACACGCAGTCTCTTAAGTCTCTTCAATCTGCAGCAACTCGGCAGGGTTAACACATTATACAAGGCCGAATGCCTCTACTTAAGTCACGGCCGAAAGTCACAGCCTTAACGTTCAGTGCTCCAGGACTCCAGCGCTCCCAATTTAGGTAACATAGCAGTGAGGCACAACTGTGGGCACAAGAACCAGAAAAGAAATCCAGGGAAGACCAGTCACCTTTCCACCAGACCCCAGAACCCCAAAAGCTACCTGGTATAACTGTAGGAGCTGCTGGTGATAACCAGAAGATTCCTGTTAGATGGTATCAGCAGAAACCAGCCCAATCCATGATAAAATCGGGTAGGACCACCTTCCCTTCCTTTGAGCCCCGCACTCACAGGCCGTAATCCACAAACTATCATGGGAATACAATTGGTCAATAGTGAGCTTGTTTTCCCTCTCCTCCACCACTTTACGTGGGCTGCACCGCTTCACACTGACAGCAAAGCCTATTTGTTCAGAGACTAGGGAGGAGCAGGGGAAGCTGTCCTGGAGACGGGAGAGGTTGTCTTGCCATGTCCTGTGAGGAGAGGACAAGTGAGTGATGGCAATTTGCCAGGGATGTGGGAAGAGAGGTTGATGTCCTGGAGATTGGAGAGGGTGTCCCTCCCCCCCATGTCCTGTGAGAAGGGCAAGCGAGTAATGAAAATTTGCCAGGGATGTGGGAAGAGAGGTTGATGTCCTGGAGACTGGATAAGGCATCTTCCCATGTCCTGTGAGGAGAGGGCAAGTGAGTGATGACAATTTGCCAGGGATGTGGGAAGAGAGGTTGATGTCCTGGAGACTGGATAAGGCATCTTCCCATGTCCTGTGAGGAGAGGGCAAGTGAGTGATGACAATTTGCCAGGGATGTGGGAAGAGAGGTTGATGTCGTGGAGACTGAATAAGGCATCTTCCTTGTTCCTGTGAGGGGAGGGCAAGTGAGTGATGATGATTTGCCTGGGATGTGAAAAGAGAGGCTGCGGTCTTGGAGGTTGTTGAGGGCAGAATCAGTGGTAGATTGCTTGTTATCCAACACCCTTGACATTCTTGCCCCAGTCATGAGGATCTGCCTGAAACCGGCCTCCAAGCGTAACACCTGGCACAACTCCAAACTTGCAGACCAAAAACGTATGTGCAGGGCTGCAGAAAGGAAGTGGCATACCTCAGGTGCACCCTATGACAACCTGGCCTGCCGTCTGTCCCAGAGACACTACCGACTCCCCATCCGTGCCCAAAAAGATCCCACATTCTGGCACGAGTGTCCAATGCGTCCAACAACACAGCTGAACTATTCAGAATCTGCAGGGAACTTGCCAACCCATCCGAAGTGTCTTCTGCCCCTACTCCTTCACAGGCCCTATGCAATTCACTCGCCTCTCACTTCATTTCCAAAACCCAAGACATACTCAACAGCCTTGTCATGCACTCTTCCATCTCAACCCTCCTGCCTCTGCCCCCCTTACCACCCTTCCTCCTCCTTTCCCTGTTCTCCTCCTTCGCTCCTGTCCCCCCTGAGGAAGTCACCAGAGTTGTCAACTCCATGAAGGTCTCTTCCAACATGAAGGTGATCCCATGTTCTTCCAGAACCATCAAGGACAACATCTCCGCTCTCGCTGATCTCTGCAAACACTCCTTTGCTACTGGTTCTTTCCCATCCTCCCTCAAGCACTCCCTTGGTGCCCCCTCCTTAAAAAAACCCCTGCAGACCGTTCCTGCCGAGCCAACTACCGCTCCATTTCCATCACCCCCTTCCTGGGGAAATTGCTCGAGAAGTTGACCCTCCCTCAACTCAACACTCATACTGAACTTGTTGTCGGCCTACACAACCACCAGTCTGGATTCCAAGCATCCAGTGGCAAGGAAACTGCTCTTCTGAACACCCGTGAAAAACTTCTCGCATCCCTGGACTCCAACTTTGCTTCTGTCCTCATCCTCCTTGATCTCTCTTCGGCTTTTGACACAGTGAACCTTTCCACCCTCATACGCAAAACAGAAAGGGGGTCTGGGAGTCTCTCTACCAGCACGAACACGGCCCATTGACCTGTTCTTGGGTGGATGGCCCCTGGGAGAGTCTCAACCAAGTATTTAGCTCACTGTCCCTTTCACAGGGGAGAAATATCCCTGCATATCAGTCTTTGTCCTTCCCAGGGGCAGTCCAGCACCGAAATGGTAGGCAATTCTCCTCTGAACAAGAGTACCAACAGCAACCCCAGACACATGTTTCGGCCTAGTGAGCTAAAGACTTGGTTGAGACTCTCCCAGGGGCCATCCACCCAGGAACAGGTCAATGGGCTGTGTTTGTGCTAGTAGAGAGACTCCCAGACCCCCCTTTGATTTGCATTCCATCCTCATAAAAAGGATCCATGATACCCTTGGTATCTCGGATCGGGCACTGGACTGGCTCACCTCCTTACTCCATCACTATTCTGGGCCCTTTCTCCCCCCCTACTTCCTCCTCCACCTGTTGTGTTCCCCAGGGCTCCATTCTGTCACACTGGCGCTATAACATTTACCTTTCTCTACCGGCACATTTCATTTCCTCATTTTCACTCAGCTTCCAATCTTCTTCAAACTTCCTACTGACACCCTTGCACCTTCCTTCATCCCTGACTGCCTCTCTGGCATCCAGGCCTGGTGCACTGCTAATGACCTCTGCCTAAATGCCAGCAAAACTGAGATTTCCCCTACTGGTTCCCATGCACCCTATTTCTTACCCTCACTCTGGCCTTCCTCTATGGGACCCGCATACCCCCTCGTCTGTTGCCAGAAATCTCAGAGTCATCTTCCATCCCTCCCTCTCATTCATCCCCCATATTCAGGACCTTGGCAAGAAGTCTTCCTTCTCAAAGTTACTCTACCCTTCCTCACTTTCCCCCAAAGACTCAACGTTACCTGTGCTCTGGTTCTTTCCAGGCTGGACTATTGCAATAGCCTCCTCTTTAATCTTCCTGCGTGCACCCTGCAACCCCTCCAGCTAACCCAGAATAGGACAGCGAGACTTCTCCTTGGCCTCAATCCTAGGGACCGCGTCTCTCCTGCCCTGTGAAGGCGTTTGCTAAACAGAGCTGGTGGGTGATCACTTTCCTCAACAGGCGCCCTCCTTTGGAACAGCCTCCCTCTTCCTCTGCAGCTTGAGCACGACCTCCTTAAGCCTCAAGACCTTTCTCTTTACCTCCTCCTTCTCCGCCTCTCTCCCTGCTAATCATACAGTAGCATGACTGATGTGCAGGGCCCTTATGTACCCTCGGGCCCTGATCCCCCCCCACTGCCTATTCAATGCACTTACTTGGCTCTCCCTCCCCACGCGACGTTGCACTTATGTTCTTGCCTTCTAGCACTTCACCCGAGCACTGCGCCTTAGCACAGCAGCACCTATCGCTTCCCCCTGCACTTGCAGGTTCTGTACACTCACAAGGCTTAGTAGGTTTGTCTCCTCTGCCCCTTAGTCTCACTGTTTGTTTTTATTCTACTAATTCAATTATTTATGTTGTAATTCTTTGTCGTCCTCCCCTGCCCCCACCATGTCAACCTGCGGGCGCTTTGAAAAAGTTTTGCTAATTGTATAAGCGCCTAACAAGTGACCAATAAAATAAAACACAGCCATTTCAGCGGTATTACCACCGATGGTAATTACACCAAACTCCCCTATGGAGTCCTATGGACTAACTCTGCCTACCACAGTAAATCCATCTGGTGATATCTCAGGGGATGTAGCGCCGAGATACCACTGAACTTGTAACGAGGCCCAGTCTCTGGTCCCTGCCCTGTCCTTGGATCTGCGGTCACAGGAGGAGACATGGGTTTGTCGCTCATTTAATGGATTAATAATAATCACAGGCATTGCTGGGAGATTGGTATTTTTGGACAGGAGACATAATCCTCGTCTGCATCTTCTGAATTAAAAGCACTTTGATAGTTTGGACAAAATAGCCAAATAAATACAGCATAAAAATAAAAGCAATCCTGAAAGTGCTACAAAAGCAGCGCTTCACACTTCTGGGCGCTGTATTCCGCCTGCAGAGGATTTAAAGCTAAAGTTGCTGAAGGAGGTCTGTAGGGGGGAGGGGGGCGAGGCGCAGAGTGCGCTGCACTCCCGGGGGCTGCTCTGCGTTTAGGGGCGCGGAGCGGAGGAAAGGGGGTACCAAAGGGGCGGGATCAGTCAGCCCGATTCTTACCGGGGGTCTGCGGGTTACTCGGTCCTCCTCTCTGGGATGTAAGGGAGAGGGGAGTACTTTTATTCCCGCTTCTCGGCGCCCCCTTTTTCCTCGGGGTGCAGACCTGTCCCCCTGTGCCGGGTTCGGTTGTTGTGATTCATCCACTTCCGGTGGCGACTCCTGGCCTCTGGACTAGAAGCGGAAGCGCGCGTGCAGCCCAATTGGGATTGAAAACTCGCCCAAATCTAGCCCAACGGGGCTCTGCACGACGGTCTCCCAGGGGAGCAAAAAAGTGCTCAAATAGCGCCTCCTGCTCCGCGTCCAGGCACTTCAGTGCACTGGCAGACACGAAAAGGCCGTTTATGCGCTCACAGTGCAGGTGGCACTCATTAGATAACCACATATCTTTTACCACATTCCTTTCAAGTTTTAGATTTTTCTCCAGTTACTTTATCATATTTTGTGCATTTTTCGCAGACATTTCTATAAAGAAATTGAAAGACTATAGAAAAGCACATTAATGGAATAATATCTCTCCAGCTCTAAATAACACTCATAAGTATGCGTGGGTCATCACAGATCCATCTGGCGAAAGTGATGACCCGGGGCAGGATCTGCGACACTGGGAGGCCTGAGGAACCATGTGTGGCTGGAGCCAGTGCCCCTGACGTGGCGACACTGGGAGGCCTGAGGAACCATGTGTGGCTGGAGCCAGTGCCCCTGACGTGGCGACACTGGGAGGCCTGAGGAACCATGTGTGGCTGGAGCCAGTGCCCCTGACGTGGCGACACTGGGAGGCCTGAGGAACCATGTGTGGCTGGAGCCAGTGCCCCTGACGTGGCGACACTGGGAGGCCTGAGGAACCATGTGTGGCTGGAGCCAGTGCCCCTGACGTGGCGACACTGGGAGGCCTGAGGAACCATGTGTGGCTGGAGCCAGTGCCCCTGACGTGGCGACACTGGGAGGCCTGAGGAACCATGTGTGTCTGGAGCCAGTGCCCCTGACGTGGCGACACTGGGAGGCCTGAGGAACCATGTGTGGCTGGAGCCAGTGCCCCTGACGTGGCGACACTGGGAGGCCTGAGGAACCATGTGTGGCTGGAGCCAGTGCCCCTGACGTGGCGACACTGGGAGGCCTGAGGAACCATGTGTGTCTGGAGCCAGTGCCCCTGACGTGGCTACACTGGGAGGCCTGAGGAACCAAGTGTGTCTGGAGCCAGTGCCCCTGACGTGGCTACACTGGGAGGCCTGAGGAACCAAGTGTGTCTGGAGCCAGTGCCCCTGACGTGGCTACACTGGGAGGCCTGAGGAACCATGTGTGGCTGGAGCCAGTGCCCCTGACGTGGCGACACTGGGAGGCCTGAGGAACCAAGTGTGTCTGGAGCCAGTGCCCCTGACGTGGCGACACTGGGAGGCCTGAGGAACCAAGTGTGTCTGGAGCCAGTGCCCCTGACGTGGCTACACTGGGAGGCCTGAGGAACCATGTGTGGCTGGAGCCAGTGCCCCTGAAGTGGCGACACTGGGAGGCCTGAGGAACCATGTGTGGCTGGAGCCAGTGCCTCTGATGTGGCGACACTGGGGGGCCTGAGGAACCATGTGTGTCTGGAGGCATGTCCCTGACGTGGCGACACCGGGAGGCCTGAGGAACCATGTGTGGCTGGGGGTGCCCCTGATGTGGCGACACTGGGGGGCCTGAGGAACCATGTGTGTCTGGAGCCATGTCGCTGACGTGGCGACACTGGGAGGCCTGAGGAACCATGTGTGGCTGGAGCCAGTGCCCCTGACGTGGCTACACTGGGAGGCCTGAGGAACCATGTGTGGCTGGAGCCAGTGCCCCTGACGTGGCGACACTGGGAGGCCTGAGGAACCATGTGTGGCTGGAGCCAGTGCCCCTGACGTGGCGACACTGGGAGGCCTGAGGAACCATGTGTGGCTGGAGCCAGTGCCCCTGACGTGGCGACACTGGGAGGCCTGAGGAACCATGTGTGTCTGGAGCCAGTGCCCCTGACGTGGCGACACTGGGAGGCCTGAGGAACCATGTGTGGCTGGAGCCAGTGCCCCTGACGTGGCGACACTGGGAGGCCTGAGGAACCATGTGTGGCTGGAGCCAGTGCCCCTGACGTGGCGACACTGGGAGGCCTGAGGAACCATGTGTGTCTGGAGCCAGTGCCCCTGACGTGGCTACACTGGGAGGCCTGAGGAACCAAGTGTGTCTGGAGCCAGTGCCCCTGACGTGGCTACACTGGGAGGCCTGAGGAACCAAGTGTGTCTGGAGCCAGTGCCCCTGACGTGGCTACACTGGGAGGCCTGAGGAACCATGTGTGGCTGGAGCCAGTGCCCCTGACGTGGCGACACTGGGAGGCCTGAGGAACCAAGTGTGTCTGGAGCCAGTGCCCCTGACGTGGCTACACTGGGAGGCCTGAGGAACCAAGTGTGTCTGGAGCCAGTGCCCCTGACGTGGCTACACTGGGAGGCCTGAGGAACCATGTGTGGCTGGAGCCAGTGCCCCTGAAGTGGCGACACTGGGAGGCCTGAGGAACCATGTGTGGCTGGAGCCAGTGCCTCTGATGTGGCGACACTGGGGGGCCTGAGGAACCATGTGTGTCTGGAGGCATGTCCCTGACGTGGCGACACCGGGAGGCCTGAGGAACCATGTGTGGCTGGGGGTGCCCCTGATGTGGCGACACTGGGGGGCCTGAGGAACCATGTGTGTCTGGAGCCATGTCGCTGACGTGGCGACACTGGGAGGCCTGAGGAACCATGTGTGGCTGGAGCCAGTGCCCCTGACGTGGCAACACTGGGGGGGCCTGAGGAACCATGTCCCTGACGTGGCGACACTGGGAGGCCTGAGGAACCATGTGTGGCTGGAGCCAGTGCCCCTGACGTGGCGACACTGGGGGGCCTGAGGAACCATGTGTGGCTGGAGCCAGTGCCCCTGACGTGGCGACACTGGGAGGCCTGAGGAACCATGTGTGGCTGGAGCCAGTGCCCCTGAGGTGGCGACACTGGGAGGCCTGAGGAACCATGTGTGTCTGGAGCCAGTGCCCCTGACGTGGCTACACTGGGAGGCCTGAGGAACCAAGTGTGTCTGGAGCCAGTGCCCCTGACGTGGCTACACTGGGAGGCCTGAGGAACCAAGTGTGTCTGGAGCCAGTGCCCCTGACGTGGCTACACTGGGAGGCCTGAGGAACCATGTGTGGCTGGAGCCAGTGCCCCTGACGTGGCGACACTGGGAGGCCTGAGGAACCATGTGTGGCTGGAGCCAGTGCCCCTGAGGTGGCGACACTGGGAGGCCTGAGGAACCATGTGTGTCTGGAGCCAGTGCCCCTGACGTGGCGACACTGGGAGGCCTGAGGAACCAAGTGTGTCTGGAGCCAGTGCCCCTGACGTGGCGACACTGGGAGGCCTGAGGAACCAAGTGTGTCTGGAGCCAGTGCCCCTGACGTGGCTACACTGGGAGGCCTGAGGAACCATGTGTGTCTGGAGGCATGTCCCTGACGTGGCGACACCGGGAGGCCTGAGGAACCATGTGTGGCTGGGGGTGCCCCTGATGTGGCGACACTGGGGGGCCTGAGGAACCATGTGTGTCTGGAGCCATGTCGCTGACGTGGCGACACTGGGAGGCCTGAGGAACCATGTGTGGCTGGAGCCAGTGCCCCTGACGTGGCAACACTGGGGGGGCCTGAGGAACCATGTCCCTGACGTGGCGACACTGGGAGGCCTGAGGAACCATGTGTGGCTGGAGCCAGTGCCCCTGATGTGGCGACACTGGGGGGCCTGAGGAACCATGTGCGTCTGGAGCCATGTCCCTGACGTGGCGACACTGGGAGGCCTGAGGAACCATGTGTGGCTGGAGCCAGTGCCCCTGACGTGGCGACACTGGGAGGCCTGAGGAACCAAGTGTGTCTGGAGCCAGTGCCCCTGACGTGGCTACACTGGGAGGCCTGAGGAACCATGTGTGGCTGGAGCCAGTGCCCCTGACGTGGCTACACTGGGAGGCCTGAGGTACCATGTGTGGCTGGAGCCAGTGCCCCTTAAGTGGCGACACTGGGAGGCCTCAGGAGCCATGTGTGGCTGGAGCCAGTGCCCCTGACGTGGCGACACTGGGAGGCCTGAGTAACCATGTGTGGCTGGAGCCAGTGCCCCTGACGTGGCGAATCTGGGAGGCCTCAGGAGCCATGTGTGGCTGGAGCCAGTGCCCCTGACGTGGCGACACTGGGGGGCCTGAGGAACCATGTGTGTCTGGAGCCAGTGCCCCTAAAGTGGCGACACTGGGAGGCCTGAGGAACCATGTGTGGCTGGTGCCAGTGCCCCTGACGTGGCGACACTGGGAGGCCTCAGGAGCCATGTGTGGCTGGAGCCAGTGCCCCTGACGTGGCGACACTGGGGGGCCTGAGGAGCCATGTGTGGCTGGAGCCAGTGCCCCTGACGTGGCGACACTGGGGGGCCTGAGGAACCATGTGTGTTTGGAGCCAGTGCCCCTGAAGTGGCAACACTGGGAGGCCTGAGGAACCATGTGTGGCTGGAGCCAGTGCCCCTGACGTGGCAACACTGGGAGGCCTGAGGAACCAAGTGTGTCTGGAGCCAGTGCCCCTGACGTGGCTACACTGGGAGGCCTGAGGAATCATGTGTGGCTGGAGCCAGTGCCCCTGACGTGGCTACACTGGGAGGCCTGAGGTACCATGTGTGGCTGGAGCCAGTGCCCCTTAAGTGGCGACACTGGGAGGCCTCAGGAGCCATGTGTGGCTGGAGCCAGTGCCCCTGACGTGGCGACACTGGGAGGCCTGAGTAACCATGTGTGGCTGGAGCCAGTGCCCCTGACGTGGCGAATCTGGGAGGCCTCAGGAGCCATGTGTGGCTGGAGCCAGTGCCCCTGACGTGGCGACACTGGGGGGCCTGAGGAACCATGTGTGTCTGGAGCCAGTGCCCCTGACGTGGCGACACTGGGAGGCCTCAGGAGCCACGTGTGGCTGGAGCCAGTGCCCCTTAAGTGGCGACACTGGGGGGCCTCAGGAGCCACGTGTGTCTGGAGCCAGTGCCCCTGACGTGGCGACACTGGGGGGCCTCAGGAGCCACGTGTGTCTGGAGCCAGTGCCCCTGACGTGGCGACACTGGGAGGCCTGAGGAACCACGTGTGGCTGGAGCCAGTGCCCCTGACGTGGCGACACTGGGCGGCCTGAGGAACCACGTGTGTCTCGAGCCAGTGCCCTGACGTGGCGACACTGGGGGGCCTGAGGAACCACGTGTGGCTGGAGCCAGTGCCCCTGACGTGGCGACACTGGGAGGCCTGAGGAACCACGTGTGGCTGGAGCCAGTGCCCCTGACGTGGCGACACTGGGAGGCCTGAGGAACCACGTGTGACTGGAGCCAGTGCCCCTGACGTGGCGACACTGGGAGGCCTCAGGAGCCACGTGTGGCTGGAGCCAGTGCCCCTTAAGTGGCGACACTGGGGGGCCTCAGGAGCCACGTGTGTCTGGAGCCAGTGCCCCTGACGTGGCGACACTGGGGGGCCTCAGGAGCCACGTGTGTCTGGAGCCAGTGCCCCTGACGTGGCGACACTGGGAGGCCTCAGGAGCCACGTGTGGCTGGAGCCAGTGCCCCTGACGTGGCGACACTGGGAGGCCTCAGGAGCCACGTGTGGCTGGAGCCAGTGCCCCTGAAGTGGCATCACTGGGAGGCCTGAGGAACCATGTGTGGCTGGAGCCAGTGCCCCTGAAGTGGCAACACTGGGAGGTCTCGGGAGCCACGTGTGGCTGGAGCCAGTGCCCCTGACGTGGCGACACCGGGAGGCCTGAGGAACCACGTGTGTCTGGAGCCAGTGCCCCTGAAGTGGCGACACCGGGAGGCCTGAGGAACCACGTGTGGCTGGAGCCAGTGCCCCTGACGTGGCGACACCGGGGGGCCTGAGGAACCACGTGTGGCTGGAGCCAGTGCCCCTGACGTGGCGACACCGTGTGTCTGGAGCCAGTGCCCCTGAAGTGGCAACACTGGGGGGCCTGAGGAACCACGTGTGGCTGGAGCCAGTGCCCCTGACGTGGCAACACTGGGGGGCCTGAGGAACCACGTGTGGCTGGAGCCAGTGCCACCACTGGGGGGCCTGAGGAACCATGTGTGGCTGGAGCCAGTGCCCCTGACGTGGCGACACTGGGAGGCCTGAGGAACCATGTGTGCCTGGAGCCAGTGCCCCTGACGTGGCGACACTGGGAGGCCTGAGGAACCATGTGTGGCTGGAGCCAGTGCCCCTGACGTGGCGACACTGGGAGGCCTGAGGAACCATGTGTGGCTGGAGCCAGTGCCCCTGACGTGGCGACACTGGGAGGCCTCAGGAGCCACGTGTGGCTGGAGCCAGTGCCCCTTAAGTGGCGACACTGGGAGGCCTCAGGAGCCACGTGTGGCTGGAGCCAGTGCCCCTGACGTGGCGACACTGGGAGGCCTGAGGAACCACGTGTGGCTGGAGCCAGTGCCCCTGACGTGGCGACACTGGGAGGCCTCAGGAGCCACGAGTGGCTGGAGCCAGTGCCCCTTAAGTGGCGACACTGGGAGGCCTCAGGAGCCACGTGTGGCTGGAGCCAGTGCCCCTGAAGTGGCGACACTGGGGGGCCTCAGGAGCCACGTGTGGCTGGAGCCAGTGCCCCTGACGTGGCGACACTGGGAGGCCTGAGGAACCACGTGTGTCTGGAGCCAGTGCCCCTGAAGTGGCGACACTGGGAGGCCTGAGGAACCACGTGTGGCTGGAGCCAGTGCCCTTGACGTGGCGACACTGGGAGGCCTGAGGAACCACGTGTGTCTGGAGCCAATGCCCCTGAAGTGGCAACACTGGGAGGCCTGAGGAACCACGTGTGGCTGGAGCCAGTGCCCCTTAAGTGGCAACACTGGGAGGCCTGAGGAGCCATGTGTGGCTGGAGCCAGTGCCCCTGAAGTGGCAACACTGGGAGGCCTGAGGAACCATGTGTGGCTGGAGCCAGTACCCCTGAAGTGGCAACACTGGGAGGGTCTCAGGAGCCATGTGTGGCTGGAGCCAGTGCCCCTGACGTGGCGACACCGGGAGGCCTGAGGAACCACGTGTGTCTGGAGCCAGTGCCCCTGAAGAGGCGACACCGGGAGACCTGAGGAACCACGTGTGGCTGGAGCCAGTGCCCCTGACGTGGCGACACTGGGAGGCCTGAGTGTCTGGAGCCAGTGCCCCTGAAGTGGCGACACCGGGAGGCCTGAGGAACCACGTGTGGCTGGAGCCAGTGCCCCTGACGTGGCGACACTGGGAGGCCTGAGGAGCCACGTGTGGCTGGAGCCAGTGCCCCTGACGTGGCGACACTATGGGGCCTGAGGAACCACGTGTGGCTGGAGCCAGTGCCCCTGACGTGGCAACACTGGGAGGCCTCAGGAGCCACGTGTGGCTGGAGCCAGTGCCCCTGACGTGGCGACACTGGGAGGCCTGAGGAACCACGTGTGGCTGGAGCCAGTGCCCCTTAAGTGGCAAAACTGGGAGGCCTCAGGAGCCACACGACACTGGGAGGCCTCAGGAGCCATGTGTGGCTGGAGCCAGTGCCCCTGACGTGGCGACACTGGGGGGCCTGAGGAACCATGTGTGTCTGTAGCCAGTCCCCCTGAAGTGGCAACACTGGGAGGCCTGAGGAACCATGTGTGGCTGGAGCCAGTGCCCCTGACGTGGCAACACTGGGAGGCCTCAGGAGCCATGTGTGGCTGGAGCCAGTGCCCCTGACGTGGCGACACTGGGGGGCCTGAGGAACCATGTGTGTCTGGAGCCAGTGCCCCTGAAGTGGCAACACTGGGAGGCCTGAGGAACCATGTGTGGCTGGAGCCAGTGCCCCTGACGTGGCGACACTGGGAGGCCTCAGGAGCCATGTGTGGCTGGAGCCAGTGCCCCTGACGTGGCGACACTGGGAGGCCTGAGGAACCATGTGTGGCTGGAGCCAGTGCCCCTGACGTGGCGACACTGGGAGGCCTCAGGAACCATGTGTGGCTGGAGCCAGTGCCCCTGACGTGGCGACACTGGGGGGCCTGAGGAACCATGTGTGTCTGGAGTCAGTGCCCCTGAAGTGGCAACACTGGGAGGCCTGAGGAACCATGTGTGGCTGGAGCCAGTGCCCCTGACGTGGCGACACTGGGAGGCCTCAGGAGCCATGTGTGGCCCTGACGTGGCAACACTGGGAGGCCTCAGGAGCCATGTGTGGCTGGAGCCAGTGCCCCTGACGTGGCGACACTGGGGGGCCTGAGGAACCATGTGTGTCTGGAGCCAGTGCCCCTGAAGTGGCAACACTGGGAGGCCTGAGAAACCATGTGTGGCTGGAGCCAGTGCCCCTGACGTGGCGACACTGGGGGGCCTGAGGAACCATGTGTGTCTGGAGCCAGTGCCCCTGAAGTGGCAACACTGGGAGGCCTGAGGAACCATGTGTGGCTGGAGCCAGTGCCCCTGACGTGGCTACACTGGGAGGCCTGAGGAACCAAGTGTGTCTGGAGCCAGTGCCCCTGACGTGGCTACACTGGGAGGCCTGAGGAACCATGTGTGGCTGGAGCCAGTGCCCCTGAAGTGGCAACACTGGGAGGCCTGAGGAACCATGTGTGGCTGGAGCCAGTGCCTCTGATGTGGCGACACTGGGGGGCCTGAGGAACCATGTGTGTCTGGAGGCATGTCCCTGACGTGGCGACACTGGGAGGCCTGAGGAACCATGTGTGGCTGGGGGTGCCCCTGATGTGGCGACACTGGGGGGCCTGAGGAACCATGTGTGTCTGGAGCCATGTCCCTGACGTGGCGACACTGGGAGGCCTGAGGAACCATGTGTGGCTGGAGCCAGTGCCCCTGACGTGGCAACACTGGGGGGGCCTGAGGAACCATGTCCCTGACGTGGCGACACTGGGAGGCCTGAGGAACCATGTGTGGCTGGAGCCAGTGCCCCTGATGTGGCGACACTGGGGGGCCTGAGGAACCATGTGCGTCTGGAGCCATGTCCCTGACGTGGCGACACTGGGAGGCCTGAGGAACCATGTGTGGCTGGAGCCAGTGCCCCTGACGTGGCGACACTGGGAGGCCTGAGGAACCAAGTGTGTCTGGAGCCAGTGCCCCTGACGTGGCTACACTGGGAGGCCTCAGGAACCATGTGTGGCTGGAGCCAGTGCCCCTGACGTGGCTACACTGGGAGGCCTGAGGTACCATGTGTGGCTGGAGCCAGTGCCCCTTAAGTGGCGACACTGGGAGGCCTCAGGAGCCATGTGTGGCTGGAGCCAGTGCCCCTGACATGGCGACACTGGGAGGCCTGAGTAACCATGTGTGGTTGGAGCCAGTGCCCCTGACGTGGCGAATCTGGGAGGCCTCAGGAGCCATGTGTGGCTGGAGCCAGTGCCCCTGACGTGGCGACACTGGGGGGCCTGAGGAACCATGTGTGTCTGGAGCCAGTGCCCCTAAAGTGGCGACACTGGGAGGCCTGAGGAGCCATGTGTGGCTGGAGCCAGTGCCCCTGACGTGGCGACACTGGGAGGCCTGAGGAGCCATGTGTGGCTGGAGCCAGTGCCCCTGACGTGGCGACACTGGGGGGCCTGAGGAACCATGTGTGTTTGGAGCCAGTGCCCCTGAAGTGGCAACACTGGGAGGCCTGAGGAACCATGTGTGGCTGGAGCCAGTGCCCCTGACGTGGCAACACTGGGAGGCCTGAGGAACCAAGTGTGTCTGGAGCCAGTGCCCCTGACGTGGCTACACTGGGAGGCCTGAGGAATCATGTGTGGCTGGAGCCAGTGCCCCTGACGTGGCTACACTGGGAGGCCTGAGGTACCATGTGTGGCTGGAGCCAGTGCCCCTTAAGTGGCGACACTGGGAGGCCTCAGGAGCCATGTGTGGCTGGAGCCAGTGCCCCTGACGTGGCGACTCTGGGAGGCCTGAGTAACCATGTGTGGCTGGAGCCAGTGCCCCTGACGTGGCGAATCTGGGAGGCCTCAGGAGCCATGTGTGGCTGGAGCCAGTGCCCCTGACATGGCGACACTGGGGGGCCTGAGGAACCATGTGTGTCTGGAGCCAGTGCCCCTGAAGTGGCGACACTGGGAGGCCTGAGGAACCATGTGTGGCTGGTGCCAGTGCCCCTGACGTGGCTACACTGGGAGGCTTGAGGAACCATGTATGGCTGGAGCCAGTGCCCCTGACGTGGCGACACTGGGAGGCCTGAGGAACCATGTGTGGCTGGAGCCAGTGCCCCTGACGTGGCGACACTGGGAGGCCTCAGGAGCCATGTGTGGCTGGAGCCAGTGCCCCTGACGTGGCGACACTGGGAGGCCTGAGTAACCATGTGTGGCTGGAGCCAGTGCCCCTGACGTGGTGAATCTGGGAGGCCTCAGGAGCCATGTGTGGCTGGAGCCAGTGCCCCTGACATGGCGACACTGGGGGGCCTGAGGAACCATGTGTGTCTGGAGCCAGTGCCCCTGACGTGGCGACACTGGGGGGCCTGAGGAACCATGTGTGTTTGGAGCCAGTGCCCCTGAAGTGGCAACACTGGGAGGCCTGAGGAACCATGTGTGGCTGGAGCCAGTGCCCCTGACGTGGCAACACTGGGAGGCCTGAGGAACCAAGTGTGTCTGGAGCCAGTGCCCCTGACGTGGCTACACTGGGAGGCCTGAGGTACCATGTGTGGCTGGAGCCAGTGCCCCTTAAGTGGCAACACTGGGAGGCCTGAGGAACCAAGTGTGTCTGGAGCCAGTGCCCCTGACGTGGCTACACTGGGAGGCCTGAGGAACCATGTGTGGCTGGAGCCAGTGCCCCTGACGTGGCTACACTGGGAGGCCTGAGGTACCATGTGTGGCTGGAGCCAGTGCCCCTGACGTGGCAACACTGGGGGGGCCTGAGGAACCATGTCCCTGACGTGGCGACACTGGGAGGCCTCAGGAGCCATGTGTGGCTGGAGCCAGTGCCCCTGACGTGGCGACACTGGGAGGCCTGAGGAGCCATGTGTGGCTGGAGCCAGTGCCCCTGACGTGGCGACACTGGGGGGCCTGAGGAACCATGTGTGTTTGGAGCCAGTGCCCCTGAAGTGGCAACACTGGGAGGCCTGAGGAACCATGTGTGGCTGGAGCCAGTGCCCCTGACGTGGCAACACTGGGAGGCCTGAGGAACCAAGTGTGTCTGGAGCCAGTGCCCCTGACGTGGCTACACTGGGAGGCCTGAGGAATCATGTGTGGCTGGAGCCAGTGCCCCTGACGTGGCTACACTGGGAGGCCTGAGGTACCATGTGTGGCTGGAGCCAGTGCCCCTTAAGTGGCGACACTGGGAGGCCTCAGGAGCCATGTGTGGCTGGAGCCAGTGCCCCTGACGTGGCGACACTGGGAGGCCTGAGTAACCATGTGTGGCTGGAGCCAGTGCCCCTGACGTGGCGAATCTGGGAGGCCTCAGGAGCCATGTGTGGCTGGAGCCAGTGCCCCTGACATGGCGACACTGGGGGGCCTGAGGAACCATGTGTGTCTGGAGCCAGTGCCCCTGAAGTGGCGACACTGGGAGGCCTGAGGAACCATGTGTGGCTGGTGCCAGTGCCCCTGACGTGGCTACACTGGGAGGCTTGAGGAACCATGTGTGGCTGGAGCCAGTGCCCCTGACGTGGCGACACTGGGAGGCCTGAGGAACCATGTGTGGCTGGAGCCAGTGCCCCTGACGTGGCGACACTGGGAGGCCTCAGGAGCCATGTGTGGCTGGAGCCAGTGCCCCTGACGTGGCGACACTGGGAGGCCTGAGTAACCATGTGTGGCTGGAGCCAGTGCCCCTGACGTGGCGAATCTGGGAGGCCTCAGGAGCCATGTGTGGCTGGAGCCAGTGCCCCTGACATGGCGACACTGGGGGGCCTGAGGAACCATGTGTGTCTGGAGCCAGTGCCCCTGACGTGGCGACACTGGGGGGCCTGAGGAACCATGTGTGTTTGGAGCCAGTGCCCCTGAAGTGGCAACACTGGGAGGCCTGAGGAACCATGTGTGGCTGGAGCCAGTGCCCCTGACGTGGCAACACTGGGAGGCCTGAGGAACCAAGTGTGTCTGGAGCCAGTGCCCCTGACGTGGCTACACTGGGAGGCCTGAGGTACCATGTGTGGCTGGAGCCAGTGCCCCTTAAGTGGCAACACTGGGAGGCCTGAGGAACCAAGTGTGTCTGGAGCCAGTGCCCCTGACGTGGCTACACTGGGAGGCCTGAGGAACCATGTGTGGCTGGAGCCAGTGCCCCTGACGTGGCTACACTGGGAGGCCTGAGGTACCATGTGTGGCTGGAGCCAGTGCCCCTGACGTGGCAACACTGGGGGGGCCTGAGGAACCATGTCCCTGACGTGGCGACACTGGGAGGCCTGAGGAACCATGTGTGGCTGGAGCCAGTGCCCCTGACGTGGCAACACTGGGAGGCCTGAGTGTCTGGAGCCAGTGCCCCTGAAGTGGCTACACTGGGAGGCCTGAGGAACCATGTGTGGCTGGAGCCAGTGCCCCTGACGTGGCTACACTGGGAGGCCTGAGGTACCATGTGTGGCTGGAGCCAGTGCCCCTTAAGTGGCGACACTGGGAGGCCTCAGGAGCCATGTGTGGCTGGAGCCAGTGCCCCTGACGTGGCGACACTGGGAGGCCTGAGTAACCATGTGTGGCTGGAGCCAGTGCCCCTGACGTGGCGAATCTGGGAGGCCTCAGGAGCCATGTGTGGCTGGAGCCAGTGCCCCTGACATGGCGACACTGGGGGGCCTGAGGAACCATGTGTGTCTGGAGCCAGTGCCCCTGAAGTGGCGACACTGGGAGGCCTGAGGAACCATGTGTGGCTGGTGCCAGTGCCCCTGACGTGGCGACACTGGGAGGCCTCAGGAGCCATGTGTGGCTGGAGCCAGTGCCCCTGACGTGGCGACACTGGGAGGCCTGAGGAGCCATGTGTGGCTGGAGCCAGTGCCCCTGACGTGGCGACACTGGGGGGCCTGAGGAACCATGTGTGTTTGGAGCCAGTGCCCCTGACGTGGCGACACTAGGAGGCCTCAGGAGCCATGTGTGGCCCTGACGTGGCAACACTGGGAGGCCTCAGGAGCCATGTGTGGCTGGAGCCAGTGCCCCTGACGTGGCGACACTGGGGGGCCTGAGGAACCATGTGTGTCTGGAGCCAGTGCCCCTGAAGTGGCAACACTGGGAGGCCTGAGAAACCATGTGTGGCTGGAGCCAGTGCCCCTGACGTGGCGACACTGGGGGGCCTGAGGAACCATGTGTGTCTGGAGCCAGTGCCCCTGAAGTGGCAACACTGGGAGGCCTGAGGAACCATGTGTGGCTGGAGCCAGTGCCTCTGATGTGGCGACACTGGGGGGCCTGAGGAACCATGTGTGTCTGGAGGCATGTCCCTGACGTGGCGACACTGGGAGGCCTGAGGAACCATGTGTGGCTGGGGGTGCCCCTGATGTGGCGACACTGGGGGGCCTGAGGAACCATGGGTGTCTGGAGCCATGTCCCTGACGTGGCGACACTGGCAGGCCTGAGGAACCATGTGTGGCTGGAGCCAGTGCCCCTGACGTGGCAACACTGGGGGGGCCTGAGGAACCATGTGTGTCTGGAGCCATGTCCCTGACGTAGCGACACTGGGAGGCCTGAGGAACCATGTGTGTCTGGAGCCATGTCCCTGACGTGGCGACACTGGGAGGCCTGAGGAACCATGTGTGGCTGGAGCCAGTGCCCCTGACGTGGCGACACTGGGAGGCCTGAGGAACCAAGTGTGTCTGGAGCCAGTGCCCCTGACGTGGCTACACTGGGAGGCCTGAGGAACCATGTGTGGCTGGAGCCAGTGCCCCTGAAGTGGCAACACTGGGAGGCCTGAGGAACCATGTGTGGCTGGAGCCAGTGCCTCTGATGTGGCGACACTGGGGGGCCTGAGGAACCATGTGTGTCTGGAGGCATGTCCCTGACGTGGCGACACTGGGAGGCCTGAGGAACCATGTGTGGCTGGGGGTGCCCCTGATGTGGCGACACTGGGGGGCCTGAGGAACCATGTGTGTCTGGAGCCATGTCCCTGACGTGGCGACACTGGGAGGCCTGAGGAACCATGTGTGGCTGGAGCCAGTGCCCCTGACGTGGCAACACTGGGGGGGCCTGAGGAACCATGTCCCTGACGTGGCGACACTGGGGGGCCTGAGGAACCATGTGTGGCTGGAGCCAGTGCCCCTGATGTGGCGACACTGGGGGGCCTGAGGAACCATGTGCGTCTGGAGCCATGTCCCTGACGTGGCGACACTGGGAGGCCTGAGGAACCATGTGTGGCTGGAGCCAGTGCCCCTGACGTGGCGACACTGGAATGCCTGAGGAACCAAGTGTGTCTGGAGCCAGTGCCCCTGACGTGGCTACACTGGCAGGCCTGAGGAACCATGTGTGGCTGGAGCCAGTGCCCCTGACGTGGCTACACTGGGAGGCCTGAGGTACCATGTGTGGCTGGAGCCAGTGCCCCTTAAGTGGCGACACTGGGAGGCCTCAGGAGCCATGTGTGGCTGGAGCCAGTGCCCCTGACGTGGCGACACTGGGAGGCCTGAGTAACCATGTGTGGCTGGAGCCAGTGCCCCTGACGTGGCGAATCTGGGAGGCCTCAGGAGCCATGTGTGGCTGGAGCCAGTGCCCCTGACGTGGCGACACTGGGAGGCCTGAGGAACCACGTGTGGCTGGAGCCAGTGCCCCTGAAGTGGCGACACTGGGGGGCCTCAGGAGCCACGTGTGGCTGGAGCCAGTGCCCCTGACGTGGCGACACTGGGAGGCCTGAGGAACCACGTGTGTCTGGAGCCAGTGCCCCTGAAGTGGCGACACTGGGAGGCCTGAGGAACCACGTGTGGCTGGAGCCAGTGCCCCTGACGTGGCGACACTGGGAGGCCTGAGGAACCACGTGTGTCTGGAGCCAGTGCCCCTGAAGTGGCAACACTGGGAGGGCTGAGGAACCACGTGTGGCTGGAGCCAGTGCCCCTTAAGTGGCAACACTGGGAGGCCTGAGGAGCCACGTGTGGCTGGAGCCAGTGCCCCTGAAGTGGCAACACTGGGAGGCCTGAGGAACCACGTGTGGCTGGAGCCAGTACCCCTGAAGTGGCAACACTGGGAGGGTCTCAGGAGCCATGTGTGGCTGGAGCCAGTGCCCCTGACGTGGCGACACCGGGAGGCCTGAGGAACCACGTGTGTCTGGAGCCAGTGCCCCTGAAGTGGCGACACCGGGAGGCCTGAGGAACCACGTGTGGCTGGAGCCAGTGCCCCTGACGTGGCGACACTGGGAGGCCTGAGTGTCTGGAGCCAGTGCCCCTGAAGTGGCGACACCGGGAGGCCTGAGGAACCACGTGTGGCTGGAGCCAGTGCCCCTGACGTGGCGACACTGGGAGGCCTGAGGAGCCACGTGTGGCTGGAGCCAGTGCCCCTGACGTGGCGACACTGGGGGGCCTGAGGAACCACGTGTGGCTGGAGCCAGTGCCCCTGACGTGGCAACACTGGGAGGCCTCAGGAGCCACGTGTGGCTGGAGCCAGTGCCCCTGACGTGGCGACACTGGGAGGCCTGAGGAACCACGTGTGGCTGGAGCCAGTGCCCCTTAAGTGGCAAAACTGGGAGGCCTCAGGAGCCACACGACACTGGGAGGCCTCAGGAGCCATGTGTGGCTGGAGCCAGTGCCCCTGACGTGGCGACACTGGGGGGCCTGAGGAACCATGTGTGTCTGTAGCCAGTCCCCCTGAAGTGGCAACACTGGGAGGCCTGAGGAACCATGTGTGGCTGGAGCCAGTGCCCCTGACGTGGCAACACTGGGAGGCCTCAGGAGCCATGTGTGGCTGGAGCCAGTGCCCCTGACGTGGCGACACTGGGGGGCCTGAGGAACCATGTGTGTCTGGAGCCAGTGCCCCTGAAGTGGCAACACTGGGAGGCCTGAGGAACCATGTGTGGCTGGAGCCAGTGCCCCTGACGTGGCAACACTGGGAGGCCTCAGGAGCCATGTGTGGCTGGAGCCAGTGCCCCTGACGTGGCGACACTGGGAGGCCTGAGGAACCATGTGTGGCTGGAGCCAGTGCCCCTGACGTGGCGACACTGGGAGGCCTCAGGAACCATGTGTGGCTGGAGCCAGTGCCCCTGACGTGGCGACACTGGGGGGCCTGAGGAACCATGTGTGTCTGGAGTCAGTGCCCCTGAAGTGGCAACACTGGGAGGCCTGAGGAACCATGTGTGGCTGGAGCCAGTGCCCCTGACGTGGCGACACTGGGAGGCCTCAGGAGCCATGTGTGGCCCTGACGTGGCAACACTGGGAGGCCTCAGGAGCCATGTGTGGCTGGAGCCAGTGCCCCTGACGTGGCGACACTGGGGGGCCTGAGGAACCATGTGTGTCTGGAGCCAGTGCCCCTGAAGTGGCAACACTGGGAGGCCTGAGAAACCATGTGTGGCTGGAGCCAGTGCCCCTGACGTGGCGACACTGGGGGGCCTGAGGAACCATGTGTGTCTGGAGCCAGTGCCCCTGAAGTGGCAACACTGGGAGGCCTGAGGAACCATGTGTGGCTGGAGCCAGTGCCTCTGATGTGGCGACACTGGGGGGCCTGAGGAACCATGTGTGTCTGGAGGTATGTCCCTGACGTGGCGACACTGGGAGGCCTGAGGAACCATGTGTGGCTGGGGGTGCCCCTGATGTGGCGACACTGGGGGGCCTGAGGAACCATGGGTGTCTGGAGCCATGTCCCTGACGTGGCGACACTGGGAGGCCTGAGGAACCATGTGTGGCTGGAGCCAGTGCCCCTGACGTGGCAACACTGGGGGGGCCTGAGGAACCATGTGTGTCTGGAGCCATGTCCCTGACGTGGCGACACTGGGAGGCCTGAGGAACCATGCGTGTCTGGAGCCATGTCCCGGACGTGGCGACACTGGGAGGCCTGAGGAACCATGTGTGGCTGGAGCCAGTGCCCCTGACGTGGCGACACTGGGAGGCCTGAGGAACCAAGTGTGTCTGGAGCCAGTGCCCCTGACGTGGCTACACTGGGAGGCCTGAGGAACCAAGTGTGTCTGGAGCCAGTGCCCCTGACGTGGCTACACTGGGAGGCCTGAGGACCCATGTGTGGCTGGAGCCAGTGCCCCTGAAGTGGCAACACTGGGAGGCCTGAGGAACCATGTGTGGCTGGAGCCAGTGCCTCTGATGTGGCGACACTGGGGGGCCTGAGGAACCATGTGTGTCTGGAGGCATGTCCCTGACGTGGCAACACTGGGAGGCCTGAGGAACCATGTGTGGCTGGGGGTGCCCCTGATGTGGCGACACTGGGGGGCCTGAGGAACCATGTGTGTCTGGAGCCATGTCCCTGACGTGGCGACACTGGGAGGCCTGAGGAACCATGTGTGGCTGGAGCCAGTGCCCCTGACGTGGCAACACTGGGGGGGCCTGAGGAACCATGTCCCTGACGTGGCGACACTGGGAGGCCTGAGGAACCATGTGTGGCTGGAGCCAGTGCCCCTGATGTGGCGACACTGGGGGGCCTGAGGAACCATGTGCGTCTGGAGCCATGTCCCTGACGTGGCTACACTGGGAGGCCTGAGGAACCATGTGTGGCTGGAGCCAGTGCCCCTGACGTGGCTACACTGGGAGGCCTGAGGTACCATGTGTGGCTGGAGCCAGTGCCCCTTAAGTGGCGACACTGGGAGGCCTCAGGAGCCATGTGTGGCTGGAGCCAGTGCCCCTGACGTGGCGACACTGGGAGGCCTGAGTAACCATGTGTGGCTGGAGCCAGTGCCCCTGACGTGGCGAATCTGGGAGGCCTCAGGAGCCATGTGTGGCTGGAGCCAGTGCCCCTGACGTGGCGACACTGGGGGGCCTGAGGAACCATGTGTGTCTGGAGCCAGTGCCCCTAAAGTGGCGACACTGGGAGGCCTGAGGAACCATGTGTGGCTGGTGCCAGTGCCCCTGACGTGGCGACACTGGGAGGCCTCAGGAGCCATGTGTGGCTGGAGCCAGTGCCCCTGACGTGGCGACACTGGGAGGCCTGAGGAGCCATGTGTGGCTGGAGCCAGTGCCCCTGACGTGGCGACACTGGGGGGCCTGAGGAACCATGTGTGTTTGGAGCCAGTGCCCCTGAAGTGGCAACACTGGGAGGCCTGAGGAACCATGTGTGGCTGGAGCCAGTGCCCCTGACGTGGCAACACTGGGAGGCCTGAGGAACCAAGTGTGTCTGGAGCCAGTGCCCCTGACGTGGCTACACTGGCAGGCCTGAGGAATCATGTGTGGCTGGAGCCAGTGCCCCTGACGTGGCTACACTGGGAGGCCTGAGGTACCATGTGTGGCTGGAGCCAGTGCCCCTTAAGTGGCGACACTGGGAGGCCTCAGGAGCCATGTGTGGCTGGAGCCAGTGCCCCTGACGTGGCGACACTGGGAGGCCTGAGTAACCATGTGTGGCTGGAGCCAGTGCCCCTGACGTGGCGAATCTGGGAGGCCTCAGGAGCCATGTGTGGCTGGAGCCAGTGCCCCTGACATGGCGACACTGGGGGGCCTGAGGAACCATGTGTGTCTGGAGCCAGTGCCCCTGAAGTGGCGACACTGGGAGGCCTGAGGAACCATGTGTGGCTGGTGCCAGTGCCCCTGACGTGGCTACACTGGGAGGCTTGAGGAACCATGTGTGGCTGGAGCCAGTGCCCCTGACGTGGCGACACTGGGAGGCCTGAGGAACCATGTGTGGCTGGAGCCAGTGCCCCTGACGTGGCGACACTGGGAGGCCTCAGGAGCCATGTGTGGCTGGAGCCAGTGCCCCTGACGTGGCGACACTGGGAGGCCTGAGTAACCATGTGTGGCTGGAGCCAGTGCCCCTGACGTGGCGAATCTGGGAGGCCTCAGGAGCCATGTGTGGCTGGAGCCAGTGCCCCTGACGTGGCGACACTGGGGGGCCTGAGGAACCATGTGTGTCTGGAGCCAGTGCCCCTGACGTGGCGACACTGGGGGGCCTGAGGAACCATGTGTGTTTGGAGCCAGTGCCCCTGAAGTGGCAACACTGGGAGGCCTGAGGAACCATGTGTTGCTGGAGCCAGTGCCCCTGACGTGGCAACACTGGGAGGCTTGAGGAACCAAGTGTGTCTGGAGCCAGTGCCCCTGACGTGGCTACACTGGGAGGCCTGAGGAACCATGTGTGGCTGGAGCCAGTGCCCCTGACGTGGCTACACTGGGAGGCCTGAGGTACCATGTGTGGCTGGAGCCAGTGCCCCTTAAGTGGAAACACTGGGAGGCCTGAGGAACCAAGTGTGTCTGGAGCCAGTGCCCCTGACGTGGCTACACTGGGAGGCCTGAGGAACCATGTGTGGCTGGAGCCAGTGCCCCTGACGTGGCTACACTGGGAGGCCTGAGGTACCATGTGTGGCTGGAGCCAGTGCCCCTTAAGTGGCGACACTGGGAGGCCTCAGGAGCCATGTGTGGCTGGAGCCAGTGCCCCTGACGTGGCGACACTGGGAGGCCTGAGTAACCATGTGTGGCTGGAGCCAGTGCCCCTGACGTGGCGAATCTGGGAGGCCTCAGGAGCCATGTGTGGCTGGAGCCAGTGCCCCTGACATGGCGACACTGGGGGGCCTGAGGAACCATGTGTGTCTGGAGCCAGTGCCCCTGAAGTGGCGACACTGGGAGGCCTGAGGAACCATGTGTGGCTGGTGCCAGTGCCCCTGACGTGGCGACACTGGGAGGCCTCAGGAGCCATGTGTGGCTGGAGCCAGTGCCCCTGACGTGGCGACACTGGGAGGCCTGAGGAGCCATGTGTGGCTGGAGCCAGTGCCCCTGACGTGGCGATACTGGGGGGCCTGAGGAACCATGTGTGTTTGGAGCCAGTGCCCCTGACGTGGCGACACTGGGAGGCCTCAGGAGCCATGTGTGGCCCTGACGTGGCAACACTGGGAGGCCTCAGGAGCCATGTGTGGCTGGAGCCAGTGCCCCTGACGTGGCGACACTGGGGGGCCTGAGGAACCATGTGTGTCTGGAGCCAGTGCCCCTGAAGTGGCAATACTGGGAGGCCTGAGAAACCATGTGTGGCTGGAGCCAGTGCCCCTGACGTGGCGACACTGGGGGGCCTGAGGAACCATGTGTGTCTGGAGCCAGTGCCCCTGAAGTGGCAACACTGGGAGGCCTGAGGAACCATGTGTGGCTGGAGCCAGTGCCTCTGATGTGGCGACACTGGGGGGCCTGAGGAACCATGTGTGTCTGGAGGCATGTCCCTGACGTGGCGACACTGGGAGGCCTGAGGAACCATGTGTGGCTGGGGGTGCCCCTGATGTGGCGACACTGGGGGGCCTGAGGAACCATGGGTGTCTGGAGCCATGTCCCTGACGTGGCGACACTGGGAGGCCTGAGGAACCATGTGTGGCTGGAGCCAGTGCCCCTGACGTGGCAACACTGGGGGGGCCTGAGGAACCATGTGTGTCTGGAGCCATGTCCCTGACGTGGCGACACTGGGAGGCCTGAGGAACCATGTGTGTCTGGAGCCATGTCCCTGACGTGGCGACACTGGGAGGCCTGAGGAACCATGTGTGGCTGGAGCCAGTGCCCCTGACGTGGCGACACTGGGAGGCCTGAGGAACCAAGTGTGTCTGGAGCCAGTGCCCCTGACGTGGCTACACTGGGAGGCCTGAGGAACCAAGTGTGTCTGGAGCCAGTGCCCCTGACGTGGCTACACTGGGAGGCCTGAGGAACCATGTGTGGCTGGAGCCAGTGCCCCTGAAGTGGCAACACTGGGAGGCCTGAGGAACCATGTGTGGCTGGAGCCAGTGCCTCTGATGTGGCGACACTGGGGGGCCTGAGGAACCATGTGTGTCTGGAGGCATGTCCCTGACGTGGCGACACTGGGAGGCCTGAGGAACCATGTGTGGCTGGGGGTGCCCCTGATGTGGCGACACTGGGGGGCCTGAGGAACCATGTGTGTCTGGAGCCATGTCCCTGACGTGGCGACACTGGGAGGCCTGAGGAACCATGTGTGGCTGGAGCCAGTGCCCCTGACGTGGCAACACTGGGGGGGCCTGAGGAACCATGTCCCTGACGTGGCGACACTGGGGGGCCTGAGGAACCATGTGTGGCTGGAGCCAGTGCCCCTGATGTGGCGACACTGGGGGGGCCTGAGGAACCATGTGCGTCTGGAGCCATGTCCCTGACGTGGCGACACTGGGAGGCCTGAGGAATCATGTGTGGCTGGAGCCAGTGCCCCTGACATGGCGACACTGGGAGGCCTGAGGAACCAAGTGTGTCTGGAGCCAGTGCCCCTGACGTGGCTACACTGGCAGGCCTGAGGAACCATGTGTGGCTGGAGCCAGTGCCCCTGACGTGGCTACACTGGGAGGCCTGAGGTACCATGTGTGGCTGGAGCCAGTGCCCCTTAAGTGGCGACACTGGGAGGCCTCAGGAGCCATGTGTGGCTGGAGCCAGTGCCCCTGACGTGGCGACACTGGGAGGCCTCAGGAGCCATGTGTGGCTGGAGCCAGTGCCCCTGACGTGGCGACACTGGGAGGCCTCAGGAGCCATGTGTGGCTGGAGCCAGTGCCCCTGACGTGGCGACACTGGGAGGCCTGAGGAGCCATGTGTGGCTGGAGCCAGTGCCCCTGACGTGGCGACACTGGGGGGCCTGAGGAACCATGTGTGTTTGGAGCCAGTGCCCCTGAAGTGGCAACACTGGGAGGCCTGAGGAACCAAGTGTGTCTGGAGCCAGTGCCCCTGACGTGGCTACACTGGGAGGCCTGAGGAATCATGTGTGGCTGGAGCCAGTGCCCCTGACGTGGCTACACTGGGAGGCCTGAGGTACCATGTGTGGCTGGAGCCAGTGCCCCTTAAGTGGCGACACTGGGAGGCCTCAGGAGCCATGTGTAGCTGGAGCCAGTGCCCCTGACGTGGCTACACTGGGAGGCCTGAGGTACCATGTGTGGCTGGAGCCAGTGCCCCTTAAGTGGCGACACTGGGAGGCCTCAGGAGCCATGTGTAGCTGGAGCCAGTGCCCCTGACGTGGCTACACTGGGAGGCCTGAGTAACCATGTGTGGCTGGAGCCAGTGCCCCTGACGTGGCAAATCTGGGAGGCCTCAGGAGCCATGTGTGGCTGGAGCCAGTGCCCCTGACGTGGCGACACTGGGGGGCCTGAGGAACCATGTGTGTCTGGAGCCAGTGCCCCTAAAGTGGCGACACTGGGAGGCCTGAGGAACCATGTGTGGCTGGTGCCAGTGCCCCTGACGTGGCGACACTGGGAGGCCTCAGGAGCCATGTGTGGCTGGAGCCAGTGCCCCTGACGTGGCGACACTGGGAGGCCTGAGGAGCCATGTGTGGCTGGAGCCAGTGCCCCTGACGTGGCGACACTGGGGGGCCTGAGGAACCATGTGTGTTTGGAGCCAGTGCCCCTGAAGTGGCAACACTGGGAGGCCTGAGGAACCATGTGTGGCTGGAGCCAGTGCCCCTGACGTGGCAACACTGGGAGGCCTGAGGAACCAAGTGTGTCTGGAGCCAGTGCCCCTGACGTGGCTACACTGGGAGGCCTGAGGAATCATGTGTGGCTGGAGCCAGTGCCCCTGACGTGGCTACACTGGGAGGCCTGAGGTACCATGTGTGGCTGGAGCCAGTGCCCCTTAAGTGGCGACACTGGGAGGCCTCAGGAGCCATGTGTAGCTGGAGCCAGTGCCCCTGACGTGGCGACACTGGGAGGCCTGAGTAACCATGTGTGGCTGGAGCCAGTGCCCCTGACGTGGCGAATCTGGGAGGCCTCAGGAGCCATGTGTGGCTGGAGCCAGTGCCCCTGACATGGCGACACTGGGGGGCCTGAGGAACCATGTGTGTCTGGAGCCAGTGCCCCTGAAGTGGCGACACTGGGAGGCCTGAGGAACCATGTGTGGCTGGTGCCAGTGCCCCTGACGTGGCTACACTGGGAGGCTTGAGGAACCATGTGTGGCTGGAGCCAGTGCCCCTGACGTGGCGACACTGGGAGGCCTGAGGAACCATGTGTGGCTGGAGCCAGTGCCCCTGACGTGGCTACACTGGGAGGCTTGAGGAACCATGTGTGGCTGGAGCCAGTGCCCCTTAAGTGGCGACACTGGGAGGCCTCAGGAGCCATGTGTGGCTGGAGCCAGTGCCCCTGACGTGGCGAATCTGGGAGGCCTCAGGAGCCATGTGTGGCTGGAGCCAGTGCCCCTGACGTGGCGACACTGGGGGGCCTGAGGAACCATGTGTGTCTGGAGCCAGTGCCCCTGAAGTGGCGACACTGGGAGGCCTGAGGAACCATGTGTGGCTGGTGCCAGTGCCCCTGACGTGGCGACACTGGGAGGCCTCAGGAGCCATGTGTGGCTGGAGCCAGTGCCCCTGACGTGGCGACACTGGGAGGCCTGAGGAGCCATGTGTGGCTGGAGCCAGTGCCCCTGACGTGGCGACACTGGGGGGCCTGAGGAACCATGTGTGTTTGGAGCCAGTGCCCCTGAAGTGGCAACACTGGGAGGCCTGTGGAACCATGTGTGGCTGGAGCCAGTGCCCCTGACGTGGCAACACTGGGAGGCCTGAGGAACCAAGTGTGTCTGGAGCCAGAGCCCCTGACGTGGCTACACTGGGAGGCCTGAGGAACCATGTGTGGCTGGAGCCAGTGCCCCTGACGTGGCTACACTGGGAGGCCTGAGGTACCATGTGTGGCTGGAGCCAGTGCCCCTGACGTGGCGACACTGGGAGGCCTCAGGAGCCATGTGTGGCTGGAGCCAGTGCCCCTGACGTGGCGACACTGGGAGGCCTGAGTAACCATGTGTGGCTGGAGCCAGTGCCCCTGACGTGGCGAATCTGGGAGGCCTCAGGAGCCATGTGTGGCTGGAGCCAGTGCCCCTGACATGGCGACACTGGGGGGCCTGAGGAACCATGTGTGTCTGGAGCCAGTGCCCCTGAAGTGGCTACACTGGGAGGCCTGAGGAACCATGTGTGGCTGGTGCCAGTGCCCCTGACGTGGCGACACTGGGAGGCCTCAGGAGCCATGTGTGGCTGGAGCCAGTGCCCCTGACGTGGCGACACTGGGAGGCCTGAGGAGCCATGTGTGGCTGGAGCCAGTGCCCCTGACGTGGCGACACTGGGGGGCCTGAGGAACCATGTGTGTTTGGAGCCAGTGCCCCTGAAGTGGCAACACTGGGAGGCCTGAGGAACCATGTGTGGCTGGAGCCAGTGCCCCTGACGTGGCAACACTGGGAGGCCTCAGGAGCCATGTGTGGCTGGAGCCAGTGTCCCTGACGTGGCAACACTGGGAGGCCTGAGGAACCATGTGTGGCTGGAGCCAGTGCCCCTGACGTGGCAACACTGGGAGGCCTGAGGAGCCATGTGTGGCTGGAGCCAGTGCCCCTGACGTGGCAACACTGGAAAGCCTGAGGAACCATGTGTGTCTGGAGCCAGTGCCCCTGACGTGGCGACACTGGGAGGCCAAAAACTAGATAATAGAAAATGCCAAGCTACAGAACAGGACGTTGCGAGAGAAAACTAGGAGAAAGGATAAACAAAAAGCAATGGAGCACACACCCATAAGAGCAAAAGAAAAAAGAACAGACTCAAAAACAAGACAAAAATCATTATAATTATACCCAACACCATACCTCGCTACAGAACACTTGCCAGAGCAGCATACGACCACCATAAATGTTAGACACACTGGCAGGATACCAGGACAGCACAGGAAAAGAACACAAACATGCCGAAGGAGAAAGATGGGAAACAACACCTTCACTCCATACATCACCAAAACCCAAGGGGACCTACAGCAACTAGATACAGAAGAGGAGCCCGAAGAAGTCATGGACCCAATACGAAACCTAGCCGATCTACTCAATGAGAAAACAGACCTAACAGAACACATAATACAGCCTGAGAATAATGAGGAAATTCACCAATAGAACTACACGAAGACGAAAGCAAGAACAAAACAGGATACTATAAAGAAGAAAAAAATTACACTGCTATCGAATCAATGCAAGATCGATGTCCAATCACGCTACAGAGATCTACGAGCTACTCTACGACAGTGGAATTCACATCTTATTTGTAGCAGATACCAACTACAAAGTCACACTACACAGCTGTCTACCCGACCAAACGCATACAGGTAAATAGAAAGTAAAAAGAGGACTTGCAGTAGCCTATAATGAACACCGGAAAATAGAAACAGCAGACCCTTTGAACATGCCGAACTGAAAATCCCTCTTCCTTCACCCGACATCAGACCCACAAACAAACCTCACATTCAAACTCCTCTGTAGACCACAGACATACGACGCAACCTTCAAAGAAGTGGTCACAAACCTGGCCATCAAACATTATCACCTGATCATCCTCTGGGACGTCAACATATGGTTCAAAGAAGTGAACGCTAACTCGCAGAAATCACCAAGCAGTTTGAGACAATGAGACTACGACAGATGGTGAAAGGAGTGACACGCAGCAGGACACACTCTTGACGCAATCTTCACCAGTCTAAACTCATTTCAACTGCGCCACCAATACAAATACTATGTAGCGACCACCTCATTTTACCGTTTGTGATCCAACTACCATCAAAAGCCCCCAAATGACCCTAAATGTTCCCCTGAATCTGCAATTCTGTCAAAAGCAATAAGTTAATAGAACAACTAGAATCTCCAAATCCATCGGTTGCAACCTCGGATGCAACTGACTTAGATGAAAAAGCAGACCTAATCCAGAAATGGAACGCCGAAACAACGGACAGCATCTCCCTGTAAAAAACCCTCGTCCCATCACGAAAGAAAGCAGTGGCAAAACTTTATTTGTATTTGGTTTAATCAAACACGTTACAAAACATCGATACAAAAAAAAAATCAATCTACTTTTCTCCAATTTGTTACACATAATTCATAAAATACACAACACATAACATTGTTTAAATTCATTAGGTTTTTACACATCATAAAAAAACAAATTACAAAAACTTCAAGCAACCCATACATCATATTCTAAAATGCATAGCCCTATAATTGTGAATCCATACAAGCTCAAAATCGAGTTACGGCTATTATAAGAGAAACATACTCACCCCACATAAGCCTCGACCAAAAAAGATTTATAGAGGTTTCAGTTTCTACAAACATATCAAAGCCAAATACTTTCTCAAAGGGCCAAAATTGGGACAATTTATTATCCAATGTTTTAATGTTTCCAATTGTGCAGAAATATTATAGAAGCAACAGCACATATTTTGACCCGATGCCTTAAAAGCAACCCAGTCCTTAGAACATTCGGTTAAAAAGTGGTTAAACCGAAAACGCATGTAAAGTGCATGTGCTTTATTACAGGGAAATCGCTTTATATATGTGCATAACTGGTCCCTCTTCCTGGGGAAACAATTATCCAATTATGCCTATAAGGTTTCTTTTTTACAGTCCCTGGGCAGTAAATCAATTCCTCTTCTCTTGAATTAATAGTGCATCCCTTACGTGCACCTCTCCTTAGACCTGTATTTACATCCCCATTATTTACAAGTATATCCTGTATGGCCTATCCAATGCCACCCTGTTTCTAGATGCCTCTACTTTGCCGAGTAAACCGTGGTGCACTGTTGCTTAGCCGCCTAACTGCACCATTTTCGAATCTAGATGTCCTGTACTGTGCCTACTCACTTGATTTGCACTGCTGTTAGCTGTCCAATTGTGCCATTTCGCATCTAGCTATTCTTGTACTGTGCTTACTGACCTGTTTTGCACTGATGCTAGCCGCCTAACTGCGCCACTTTTGAATCTAGATGTCCCTGTACTGTGCCTATTAACTTGATTTGCACTGCTGTTAGCTGTCCAATTGTGCCATTTCGCATCTAGTTATTCTTGTACTGTGCTTACTGACCTGTTTTGCACTGATGCTAGCCGCCTAACGGCGCCATTTTTGAATCCAGATGTCCCTGTACTGTGCCTACTTACCTGACTTGCACTGTTGCCAGCTGCCTAATTGTGCCATTTCGCATATAGATGCCCCTGGACTGTACCTATTGTCCTGAGGTACACTACTCTGCACTGAACCCTTATAGCCATATCCTCGGCACATTGGGAAATACAAGTTGCGACATGCAGCCAAGAACCTTTGCCAGCATTATCCTTATATGTATAGTCCTCCTAGGACTATCAGCCTGCACTGCCGATAGCCACCGCACAAGTATAACTAAGATCTTACTTATTCGCCCATCAATCATGCTCTACCATCCTGTGCTTATATCGAACCCTTACCTCAATGACCCAGCCCTCTGGCTCAAGCACTTTGCTACCAAACCCACCCCAAACATCCCATGTTCTGTACAACAAAGGAATAGCAGACTTAGAACTAGACTGCCTAGACCACCTAGTATTGTGCACAATCGCACTGCCCTTCCACTACCCACCCCTACAGCAACGCCTAGCCCTCCACCATCCACCCTACCTATCGCAGCACTCAAGGGAGCCCTTATCAATGCTAGATCCCTCACAGCACACGCCCTTGACATCGCTGACCTCATCACGGTCCAGAACCTGGACTTCCTAGCTATTACCGAAACCTGGTTACATGAAGCCTCTGGTCCTCTCCTCGCTCTATCCCTACCCAAGGGTTATACCATCATCAGAAACGACCGCCACTCCAACTTGTCGAAAGGTGGTGGAGTCGCCTTTATTCACAGCAACAAAATCGTTATGAGAGCTGCTCCCCTCATACAATTTAGTTCTGCAGAATCTCTCTCAGTGAAACTATCACTCTCTCCTACCAATACAGCAACACTCCACCTTATATACAGACCTCCAGGCCCATTAGGTTCATTCACAGATGAGGTTGCATCCACCCTGTCGACTAACACCAAGCCCAACTCTCAGATACTGCTACTAGGAGACCTTAACCTAGGTCTCTCAGATCCCAAGGACCACATGGCTACTGAAGTAGACACCACCCTCTCCAACCTAGGCTTCCAGCAGCGTATTCGTGATCCCACACATATCAAAGGAAGAACGCTCGACTGGCTAGCCGACCTTAACTGTAACACCAATGTCACTTCTAATGATGCATGCGCCTGGTCGGACCATCATGTTATTACCTTCCTCCTTCCAGCCACCAACCACCAACCCATACCTACCATAGCCCCCGCTATACCTACCAGAAACAAAAAAGATATCACCAGGGAGAAACTGCTTCCTCTTATCCTCCCTTGCTTGAACACCTTTGCTGCACAGCAGAAGGATAAGGACCCCACTGTCCTAGTAGACATTTATAACAGCCTAATGACCAATGCCATTGAGAGCTTAGCTCCTTTAAAAATCCGTAAAGCTAAACAACAGTCCCACCTGAACACTTGGTTCACCCCGCAGCTCAACGCGATGCGTAAAGTAAAGCGCAAAGCTGAAGCCCTTTGGAAAAGCCATCCCAGTGCTGCTAACAAAGCCTCCCTTCTAATCACCTCTCTTAATTACAAGGAGGCCATATTACAAGCCAAAAAGGAGACATACAACACACGAATATGCCAGGCAGAATCGAACACCAGGGAATTATTCAAAATCCTTAAAGAGCTAGAATCTCCCTCCCCTGCACCGGACACGTGCACTAAGGACAGCACCTGGTGCAACAACATACAAAATGCCCTTCTTAACAAAATATCCACCTTACAAGCCAAAATCAACGCCAAACAAAACACCCTCCACACCCCTTCATTTAGCAATACCAGGCCACCCAAAATAACAACCCTCGACTCCCCGGTGCCGTTTAGCTTCACACCACTCACCGTTCTGGAGGTTGAAAAAATCATCCGCAATCTAAAACCCTCAAATTGCCAAGGGGACACCTGTCCAGCCCCTATCATTAAGGAGTCGGCTCATGACCTCGCTCCTTTTATAACCTCTTTCATCAATGCCTCCTTTCAATCGGGAGTGGTCCTCAATAACCTAAAGGATGCTTGGGTTATCCCTCTCCTAAAAAAACCCACCTTAGACCCGGAGGTTCCAACCAATTATAGACCCATCACAACGGTCCCTTTTCTGCTAAAGATCTTAGATAGAGCAGCCTATCTTCAGATACAGAACTATCTGGAATCAAACAACCTACTAGGCATGAGACAATCCGGCTTCAGACCGAAGCATGGTACGGAGACAGCCCTCCTTGATCTCAAGACCCAAATCGAGGATATCAAAGACAAAGGTAAACTAGCCATGCTACTACTACTAGACTTATCTGCTGCCTTTGATCTGGTTAATCACCAAATCCTCTGTCACCACCTGAAAACTGCAGCTCACTTCTCTGACATGGCCACAAACTGGATTCAATCCTTCCTGGCAAACAGACAGATGAGGGTATTCTCGCCCACCTCTGTGGCTGACCCTGCACCAGTCCCGTGCGGAGTCCCCCAAGGATCGTGCGTTTCCCCCACCCTTTATAATGTATTCACTAAACCCTTATTCGATGTGCTTGATTACCTGGGTGTTACCTACACAAATTATGCGGATGACACCCAGATACTCATCCCCATCACGGGTGATTACACTTCAGACTCAAAAGCCTTGAACGATGTTTACCATGTCATTCAAACTTGGATGGCCCAACATGAGCTCTGTCTCAATGATGACAAGACAGAGCTCCTCATCCTAGGTACTCAGCAAAGACTAAACAAACTGAACCCTATGTTTAGTTCCTTTAACATTGATGGAAACATAACTAAAGTTTCTAAAGACACAAAAACACTTGGAATCTACCTTGACTCCACCCTCTCCCTTCACAGACAAACCAATGCAGTTGCGGCCGCCGCCGCCTATACCTGCAAGTTGATCACAGCCTGTCGTCCTCTCCTCTCCTCACATAACTGCACTACCCTGGCTAGGACCCTGGTCATGTCTAAACTTGACTATTGCAATGCATTGTACCAGGGCACTAACCAGTGTAACCTAGACAAACTCCAAATTATACAAAATAACGCCATCAGGGCAGCCCTCAATATCCCCAGATCTGCACACATCTCGGATACCAGGAAGAACCTTCACTGGTTGTCAGTCACCCAAAGGATCTCACTAAAATCGCTTGCCCTTACCTACAAATGCCTGAACAATCTGGCCCCCACGTATCTCTCCTCACGATTCACGATGTACACTCCAGTCCAATCACTTAGATCTACCCTGAATCAGAGCCTAACGATACCCAGATACAAGCTCCAAACAGCCGGTGGGTCTAGCTTCCCAGTCCTGGCAGCCAAACTGTGGAATACTGTCCCCTTGACTATCAGAAACCTCCCCTCCTTCAACCTTTTCAAACACAAAGCCAAATGTTGGCTCGCCTCCTCCAATGCCTAAGATTCTTACTAATACGTGCTGCCATAACATCAGTAAGGATGCATTACTTGACTCTCCATGTACCACCTACACATGTCTATTTCTATGCCTTACTTATTGTTGATATATCATCATTGTATGCAACGTATGTAACCATTGCCTTAAGAAATGCGCCCGGTAGCCTCCGGGCCTGGTCTGCGCTATACAAATAAAATAAATACAAATACAAATACAGAGGAGAGATGGCATTCTTTGCCCATGCAGGTTAACAGAGTTGGAGGCAGATTCCTTCAACATCAAACCCAGAAACTCATACAATGAATTTGAGGGTGGGTCTAAAAACGTTGAGTAATTTAGTAGTTGCCTCCAATGATGTCTTGTGAATAAAGAGACTAAACTCAGCTCATGCCTCATAATTGCATTTGCCAGGGAACTCGAAAAACCAAGCACCTCTTTCCGTTCACGTATGTCCCTGTACGCAATTCAAATAATCATCTAGATCTAACAGACACATATCTAAACCGTAACATAAAATTGTCTCGGTCTTCAGCACATAATAGTTTAGAATTGGCAGCAGTGAAAATGTACAAACCGTAGCAAAAAGACATTCAGTTGTGATAAAAAGTTTGCAATTTAGCTACTAAAGACTCCTTACACATACCAATAGATGATGAATTGCACAAAATATATCCCGGATATCGTATTTTCAAAACTCGTACCATCTTCTCCGAACCGATAGTCCAAAACATTGTTTTTAATCTATGGGATCCCAAAAAGACAATGATTTTGTATTTAAGTGCATTACAATCACCTGTAAATTATTTGCTATAGCAGACTGCAAAAAAAATGTATTTCGCTTGAATTCTCATGGCCGTCCTATCAACAAAAAAAAAATGACATCCGCAGCAGTGGCAAAACACTTCATGCCCCACCTCAATACAATGAAAACTAATCAGAAACTAGAACAAGAATGGAAGAAAAACTACTACTAAGCCAAAAGAATAACTTAGCAAAAACACATCCGAGCATAAAAAAGCACACTCAAAGCCAAAAAGAAATACGGTGATGACCGGATCACCGAAGCCACCAACACTCAGAAAGAACTATTCAACATAGTAAACGAGATGATTAATCCCTCGAAGAAATAACACACTGGTACCTTCGCAAACATTATGCAATGATCTCACAGATCATTTTAAGAATAAAATCATTGAGATACACGGATCATACAAAGTAGACCAATCAACCAAACCGTGCACCATCACCAACCTATCCCGGAACCACAGAACAGGCTGAAAAGTTAACCAAAATGTCAAGAGAAAAACTGCTCAGCCTGGTGAAAGAAAGCAACAAGGTAGGCTCCCCAATAGACCCCTGCCCACCTGACAACTATAAATCAATCCTTACACAGGGTACACCATCGGAATGCTACCTAAACCTCTTCAACTTATTACTCTGAATGGGGAAGAGTACCAGGAGCATTAAAATCTGCCTACATCAAATCACTCCTCAAAAACACAACAGGCGATGTGGAGGACCTCTCAAACTACAGACTGATCTCAAACATTCCCTATCCATCAAAACTATTAGAGACCTATGTCTACAAAAAAACACTGGAACGCGTAGAAAATCCTATTGGACCAGGCACAAATTGGCTTCAGACCCATGAGAAGGATGGAGACGGCACGTTGCTCAATATGGGACGACCCAAAGACCAACGTAGACTCCTACACAAACTCAGTACTGATACTACTCGGTCTCTCTGCAGCATTTCACACAGTCAGCCATAACATCCTCATCAAGAGACTAGAAGAAAGAGGGCTCACTGACAGTGCTGCTCTAGATTAAATCTTTGTCTGAAAGGGATAAAAGCATTCAAATCCGCAACGCAGGACACCACCTGTGGAGTACCACAAGGATCCTTGTTATCCACTCTCCTCTTCAACATCTACATGACGGCACTAATGAACCTCATCAAAAGACACCCAAATCGTCCGCAAAAATCAGCGAATAAGAGGAGAACACAATGCTAATAGACTGTCTCAAAGAACTCTACCAATGGATGAACACGACCAACCTCAAAATCAACCTGGACAAGACGGAAATCATGATTACCTCCAACAACCAAGGAAGCAACAAATGCATCCCATGGCTCCAAGAACTGGGAACAGCCCCCACACCATCCAAAGTTGTCAAAAACCTTGGAAATCTAATGGGCAACTAGTTAATGCTAGAACTGCAAGTAAACACGATAATCAAGAAACGATTCTTCCATCTACATACGATAAAGATTCTACTATTCCCCTCCTTCATGCACAAAACATTGGCCATCATCATGTCCAGGATATACTACGCCAACATCTTATACCTCGGAATGCCTGACTATTTACTGAAGAAGCTGCAACATATACAGAACGCAGCTGCCAGCCTTCTCCTCAAACTCTTGCGACGGGACCACATCACTCCAGCGCTAAAGATGCTACATTGGCTCCCATTCAAAAAACAAAATTGCCTTCAAAACAATGTGCATAACACACAGAGCAATCCACGGCCTAGGAGTGGAATTCATACAAAAGAAAATCACCATCTACCAGCCGACTATAATACTCAGATCCAGCGACAACATCTACCTAGAACCTAAACCATACACGATGAAAACACTTCATGGATCAGCATTTTCTTGCTTAGCCATAAAACTTTGGAACTCCCTCCCCAGAGAAATACAAACTATGAAGGGCCATCTAAAATTCAGACTCTAAAAACCTGTCTCTTCAACTTCGAACAGGATGAAAACGAATGAACAACACCCACGCACCATGAAATGAACACATAACTGAAAAAAACTGGGGAGTAGGCCGGAGTGGAGTGCAGGGAATAAGAAGAGAGGCGCCTGAATAGGAGGGAGACCTAGGTGTACCCATCCCCATAGAGAGTCAAAGGGGAGAGAGAGATGGGTCTTGGACTACAGACAGAGTGCCTCAGATGAAAAAAGGGGATATAGAAACGTCCTAATCCGGGACTGATGGACCACAAGGTACAGGTAAAACATCCCACCCCCCCCTACCAGAGGTGGTAATTACTGCACTCCAAAGTATACTAAAGGGTAAGGGATATTGGTGGCACTTAGCCTGAACTCAGAGGTAGAAAGGGTACTACCGTTGAATAACTCTATTGAGGACCCACACTTCTGCACACAAAATAGGAGTGGTAATTGTAGCACACCAGAATGTACGACAGGGCAAAGGATATGGGCCGCAGTCAATCAAAACAGAGGGGGGTATGATAGGGTATGACACTAACCAACCCTACTAAAAAAAAAAAATCATCCTTCTGCATACACCTCTCAAACTCTTACTAAACACAACCATACCTCTACAGCACAACAAACAGCACACACTTTACTAAACCACAACAAAACAAACCACACATAGCCTCGCCCAACAGCACATGGCTGATACCAAGCAAAAAACACCTACACTCCACGAACGGTGTAAAGTGAATTGAATCTGCCAACAGCACATCACAGCTCCTTGCTATTTTCTCCCATTCAGTCCAACTAACTTACCCCCCATGCTTTACAGATCCGCCAGAGGGCCAAGAAACCACACGAGTGGCAACAGTATGCGCTATAATAACTTAACATGACCAAATTCATACATAATTATTATTAATAAAATTATGAAAATATGTTGCGCATATTAACCCCAACGTGTCCAGGCGCACATCTAGACCAGGGGATTACCCTAAGCCATGTATCATTAAGGTGGCAGGCTGGTACCATGAATATTAGAAAAAAAACAAAATGGCATTCAGCAGTGTAGGAGTGAAATAGACCTACGACCTTTGCTCATGTCAAAATACATTTAATTTATTTTTTATTGTATCATACAGTTAAATAAATAACTTTTAATACATTTCATCAGGGCCATTTCACATATACAAGATAGCCTGCCAGTTAAATGAAAATAGAACAATTAAAAAGAGAAAAAGGGAAAACATTCACTCCTCAAGCATTAGAATTATGCCATACACCTCTCCACATTTCAGTGAAAAAACAATTTAGTGAAAAAAACAATCAGTCCCTCATGGGAACCAGACATAAAGGACTCGCATAAGGCAGCTGGGCAGAGAGAGAATTCAAGCCCTGACGCTCAGAGGGCCCGATTGCGTAGTTGAACCAAAGCATTGCAATGAAGAGGTTTTACCGATTCCACTGCATCGCCACCACAAAAACATTAGTCTATCCCCCCTTGGAATTTTGGACCATCGACCTACAATCTGAAGCGTGTTAACAGAATTGAATCTAAGGCAAAGGTAGTCCCACACCATGCGATTACCTAGAAGCGTACAAATCAGCTGTAGACTTGGAGGGCCAAAGTGACTATCATTTGTTCACGATTGTAGGTCACCAGGTTACCTCTAATCGTGCGCTTGAAGTGGTACAAACCCAGCATCAGAGGTTCCTCCCGAGAGCTCCCAAGCCACTGGTCGACAAGACTCTGCATCATTCCCAAAGTTGAGTGTTTCACATAGGGGACTGTGGCAGTAAATGCCTTGAATAAGATCCTCTGGAGAGTGTTGCTCTGGGCATGTGCTAACCTCCAATAGAGCGTTGACTACTTAACAAAATACACTCTCGAATCAGGAAGAGATCAAACATCAGGGCAATCATCTCAGCCGGGACATAGGACGGCAATCAGAGGAAATGCTTGAGCATTTTAGTTTCAATCTTGGTGAGGACCCCCAGTGATGACAGGGCCCAAACCTCAGCTACATAACAAAGGACGGATGCAATTTTTGCAGTGAACAATTTAAGCAGTGTTCCCACCGAGTAACCTCCTCCCCAGCTAGTGAAAGAGCAAACAGCCCCCAGAATCGATATGATATGACATTTATAACGCGCCTATACACAAGTGTTTCAAGGCGCGACGAGGCAAGGGAGCGGGAACAGAGGGAAGACCGACAACGATCTTACTAGGCCAGGTGTCATTCAGATCACACAATTGCAAAGGAAGGGGGAAAAAGTGCGGGGGGGGAGGGGAAAGTGCAGTACATGTGATAATAAAAATAACATAAAATGAAGAACGGCCATCTGCGGACATAAGTGCTGGTTTGGGGACTGTAGGGATACAGAAGACAGTCCCCAGGTGCAGGGGTTGCCAGGAAGACAGCACAAGCGTGCAACTGGCAGGGCTTGGGCCCGAGATCAGATGGGTGGCCAGGTAACCCGTGCAGTCACAGTATCAGCCAGGACTTCATAGGGGGAGAGGGAGAGAGAAAGCAGAAGCAAAGAGGAAGGTTTTTAGATGCTTCCGGAACTGAAAATGGTTCTTGTCAAGTTTCAGGGAGGCGGGGAGGCTGTTCCAGAGGGAGGCCCCAGCCAAGGAGAGATATCTACTGCCAAATCGTTGCTTGGAGAAGCGACTGACCCTGAGGAAGGTGGAGGCGGATGAGCGAAGAGCTCGAGAGGGAAGAGAGAGTTGAAGGTATTGAGGCCCCAGAAGGCCTTGTGGACGATGCAGAGGGGTTTGAACTTAATCCTCACAGCCACTGGGAGCCAGTGCAGAGATTTCAGTCCTGGAGAGATACAATCCCTGGGCTTGAGGCCAAGGACAAGTCTTGCAGTCCTGTTCTGGATGAGTTGCAGAGGGCATAGAGTACAAGCGGGCAGATTTAGAAAGAGGCTGTTGCAGTAGTCCAGCCTGGAGAGAACCAGAGCTCTGCGACAGTGAGGTTCTGGGGGAATGAGAGGAAGGGAAGAATACCTCTGAGGAGGTGCAGCTGGTAGTGCGACTTCTTAGAGACGTCAGAGATGTGAGGGGAGAAAGAGTGTGGAGTCAAAGATGATCCCCAATTCATGAGCTGGGTCAAACAACTGTATAAATCACCAATAGCAGTCACAAAAGTAAATGGTTACGTATCAAACCCCTTTGAAATAGGAAAAGGGACCAGACAAGGATGCCCACTGTCAGCCATGATATTTGCGATAGCAATCGAGCCACTCGCAATAATTCTGAGTAGTAATTAGACATGGAAGGGCTTCCGCTGGTCAGAAAACTGGGAAGACAAAGTGTCCTTATATGCAGATGACTTGCTTGTATAACTGTATGATCCAGTAAGATCCTGTCCCATAGTGACTGAATTACTGCAGAAAAATGGTGCCTTCAGCGGCCTGCGGGTTAACTGGGCTAAGTCCATTCTGTTTCCGCTGGGGCAGGTAGAACAACGATACCACCACAATGCCCCTACCAGGGCATACTCGTCACAAATAACCTTAATGATTATGTCCCCACAAATGTACACCCAGTGATGACAAGACTCACGGAAGACTCCCCACACTGGTCATCCCTCCCCCTGACGCTGCTAGGCAGAGCAGCGCTCTTTAAAATGATGTCCCTGCCCCGACTCCTATATATATTACAGAATGCCCCACTTCACGTCCCCCCAAACGTATTCAGGAAAATAGATCAATCACTTCGCATAGCACTTGCCACGCTCCAAAGGTCCATATGGGAGGGCGGAATAGGGCTTTCCCGAATGCAGACATACTACTGGGCCAGCCAATTGACAATAGTGAACAACCAATTGCACGGGGACAAATCCATGCCGCATAACCGTTCATTAGAAGCTGGCACTCATGAAAACCCTGTCATGCAATATCTCTATAAGAAAAGGGCCCGAACAAATACTTCCAATAGGCGGACACATATAACCCAAATTTGGACGGACACACACAAATTCGTGGGATGGGGCAATGAGCTGTCACAAGCCCAGCCATTGTGGAATAACAAAAACCTCCCGGGTGTATACAATCTTCCCAAATGGCCGCATTGGTCTCAACATGGAACACTTACATTGGGTGACGTCGTGAGAGAAGGCACCGTAATCCCATTCACGGAGCTGGCTCTCAGCCTTGCACTTCCTCAAACCGAACAATACCATTACACCCAATTGCAACACGCACTACAGGGCAACCTCCCTGATATGACCGCGTTGCCGGAATTTACCCCAATAGAAAGGAACCTTTTCCCGGAGCGAATCACCCAAAAAGTGACGTCGGTCCTATATAGTGCCATAACCTCCTTTGGCACGACAGAATTGCTAGCACTACAGACCAAATGGGAGACTGATGTGGGTACAATACTACCGGAAGAATGGGTCATGGCATTTATGTTCCCTAGGGAGGTAGCCATATCGTCAAGGCTTAGGCTGATTCAGTTAAAGTTATTGCACAGAGTATACTATCCTAGAGTAGCCCTCTATAAATGGGGAAGGATAAACGACCCAACTTGTCTGCGATGCAAAACAGAGGAAGGTACCTTCTTCCACATACTGTGGACATGCACACACATTCAACAATTCTGGGGCGCATGTTGTAACGAATTATCTAGAGTCATAGGCAAAGAGATTCCTAGAGATCCTAACTTACTACTGCTGGGAATAGACGAAGTTGACCTGACAAGATATGAAAAGCTGTTTGTGTTCACCACTACCGCACTTATCAAAAGAAACAAAATGGGGGTCGGAGATGACTCCGAGTTATGACCAATGGATGACAGACGTAGACATCTGTGTTGCAATAGAGCGCAGGGTATACACGGCCAGAGGATGTCCGGCCAAGGCGCAGAAAGTATGGCAAAAGTGGGAAAACGCCCATTGAAAGGTGACTTTGCACAAGTGGACAGGAAGAGAGAATGTGGCACCCCTCGACAACCATGGTGCCCTCAAAGCGGGGGAATCGAATGTAGCTCCTGCAGAGGGGCAGTGAACTCAGGTTCAAAATGTTGTAAGCAACGAGGGTGGGAAACAGTCAATGACCTGTATCGACAGTGTGCTTATGTTGTTTGTTTTCAAAACCCAATAAAATGTGTTCAAAAAATAAAAAGATGACCCCCCCCCCGAGGTTCTTAGCCTTGCAGGTAGGAGCAGGAAGAGGGCAGACCAGAGAGCTACAGGAAAGGAGGGAGTGGGTGTGCCAATGAGAATCTCAGTCTTACTGGCATTAAGGCAGATGTCATTGGCGGCACACAACTCCTGGATAGCAGACAGACAATCAGAGATGAGGGACGGGGTGGCCTGAAAATGAGCTGAGTGTCATCCGCATAGCACTGAACGTTGGGGCAGAGAGCGGCAATGCGGTGGGCAAGGAGTGCCAGGTATTGGTTGAACAGCCAGGGAGAGAGAGGATAGACCCCTGGGGGACGCCACAGGTAGAGAAAAAGATAGAGAGGAAGGACCCAAGTTGGACCTGGGAGGGTCAGTCAGAGAGGAAGGACGTCAGCCAGGCCAGGGACTAACCGGTGGTACCTAGGTTATCAAGGAGACACTTTAGTAGGATGGCATGGTTGACAGTGTCAAAGGCAGAAGAGAAATCAAGCAAGATGAGGACACAGGGGGTGTTAGAGTCAAGGTTTGAGAGCAGCAATTAAAGCAGATGGCACATTTAAACCGCTCAAATGGGGCATGCCTCTTAGATTGGCTTCACGGACAATGCCAAGGTATACGTACTGACTCAAAACCTCAATAGGATTTCCCTTCATATTCCAACGGACTAACTGCACGTCTGCGAGGAGTCTCAAAGATCATGACCTTGGTTTTTGCAATATTGACCCTGAGGGAATTTAGGGCCGACTAAGAGTTCAGGTTATGCAAGGAGGTTTGGAGGCCACGTGACGTTCAAGATGACAAAATGTCATCGGCATACCCCATCCATAGTACCACCATATCACCAAGCATCGGTGGGAGGCACTTTGGGTCAGCCAAAGCTAACCTCATGTCGGAGAAGTATAAATTGAAGGGGGCTAAGATACAACCCTGCTTCAGGCCTACATCAGTGTGAATCCAGATAGAAGTTGCCCCATTGCCCCCCAGCTGTATTTTAACAAGGGTCTCAGCGTGTAACAGCATAATCATCTTTAACAGACCAGATGGAATCCCCCAGCTGTCCAGCTTCCCCCAGAGCCTAGCAAGATCAACTGCATTGAATGTAGCACTATAATCAACAAATACTGCATATATGGTCCCTTACGAATTAACCCGTGCTTGTTCGATAATGGTGGAGAGAGCGAAGATGTAAACAGATGTTGAGCAGCCCTTTTTGAAACCAGTTTGGTTCCAGGGAACAATGTTACCGGCCTCTGCCCAGTTGGTCAGTTCTTCCAATATAATCGGTGCGAAAACCTTAGACAAAACGTCCAACATGGCCAGGAAGCGATAGTTTCTGGGATCAGCAGGAGCACCCTTCTTGTAAACCGGAACTAGGATGCTATTGTGCCAAGACCGAGTGAGAACCTGGCTAATGGCCATACAGCTAAAAGAATGGTGGATACAGCTAAATTACAATTAGCCAATGGAGATTGAGGGATGTATTCTCTGGGAGGGTCTGTCAGTAGGCAAGCGAAGGGAAGGATCCGGCAAATCAAATAGTATGACATATGGGAATATTTCACACTTTAAAAAGGCAGGAACAGTTATGATGGGAATTCTGACTCTGTATTTAAGCTAGAGGGAAATTACATCTAAATAGATACAAAAATGCTTTCTCTGAATTGCACCCCGTGTAAAACAGAAAACACTACCCAGCTCTGTCTGTGTAGCACTTAATTGGTGATATTTAAAAAAGGACCCCAAGTACTATCAATGATATAGTCGGTATTAGACCATGGTTTCAGGGCCCCACACCATAGCCTAATCAAGATGAGTTTGATAACATGCGTCTGGGGAGGCTGTGGCTACTTAAGCTAAAACTTAAAAGGAGAGTAGGTTTAATTATGTAATTATGTCACAATAGGTATGTTTAGTTATTAAGACCTCACTGTATAAATAATTGATTATGTAAATGAATGCTTGTGTTGGAAACAAGATAAATGCAGGTAGGCAAATTTTGTAGACACGTTATCTCTGATTATGTAACAATGTGGTGACTTCCCCTGCATAAAACTGAGGAATACTTTAGTCTTGATTTTACCTTTATTAATGTATTTAAATAAACTTGAGTTTTGACCAAATCACTGGATTCTTACACAGAAAGGTGGGAAAGGACTTGTCCCAGGAGGATAGCTCAGCAGCAATGTGCTTGCCTTGGAAGCAAGACGACACGCAGCAACACAGGTTCGATCCCTGGGTCCGCGCTTAGAAACCTCTGGGTATTAAGCGTGTTATAAATAATCATATCATAGAATGGGTGGCATTATACTAGGCGGCCCACTTAATGAGCAACTCTTTTATTTTATTGTTCATTTGTAATGCGCCTACAAGGCGCAACAAGGCAAGGGAGTGGGGAGAAGGGGAACAATCCTACTAGGCACTGTACTTTCAATTAGTGTAAGTGCAGGCATTTATAACCAGTGTTGCTCAGTGTGGTCTTGCTTCCAAGACTCGCGCGTTGCCACTGAGCTATCCTCCCTTCAAGCAAAGGTTCAAAATCCTTACAGGAGGTGTAGTCATCCTCCTCCATTGTGTTAAGCGCCTGCGTTCCTGATCTCTCCCACTCCACCCCGGAATCAGTCACAGGCGTCTGGGATTTTTTCTCAAGCAGATGTTTAACATTTGCTTTACCACACACTAATGGCAGGTGCTCGTAGCAAAGTTATTCACTGGCATAGGTACTCTGAACTTTCAACACAAAATAAGATATTGCACATTTAGTCCAGTTCTTGCGGTCATAAGCAGTGTGTTGCATTGAAGAAGAATTCAGGGAAATACCAACAAAAGAAACATTTTTCTATACATTTTATTTTAGAGAAAAATGTCTGATAAACATTAAAATCCAAAACTGTAATGAAGAATAAATAGCAGCCCATTCAGCGACAGAGATATATCTGCATCACATATTATAAATAGAAAAAAGGAAGCAATAAAACAGTTCAATACGAAAAGCCAAGCACAGAAGAATATTTGGGGTCCATGAGAAAAGTCAGTGATTATTAGAAATGATATGCCAAAGCAAGACACAAGAAAGGAAAGTGCCATCAGGGCTGGAGGGCTGACTAGACACTTATTAAAGCAAAAAAAAAGGGCCTGAACCAGAATTCAATAGAAAATAAATGCAGTAATACATGTACAAATACAAAAGCTCACCATTGCATGCATTCCAACATAAACCACATTCAGGACCCTACTCCGATTAGACATAACAAATAAAAACAAATGGTGCGCTCCTTTACCAGGAAGCGGTTTGTCCCTGAGAAAAGCACAACAAAAGAAACAGATAAAAAACATACCAATGGAGGTGCTAGTAAGAAATCTTTCTTAATGTGTTTACGTAGTGACAGATTGAGGCTTGATGTCCATATCATTTTCATTTCATTAAGTATATGAACTCTGGCAACTACTGTTTAAATTAAAAATTGACCAACTTAACAGCATTTCTTCCATTGTTCTTCTCAGACTATAGAACCCCTCTAACATTAAGCCAACCACCATTTATCATTTTATCCAGAAAATACCATTTGATTTCCAAATCTGTAGGAGGATCAGGGTGCATTGAATGTTTTGAGATCATAACAATCTGATAATCTCAAGCTCTCCAATAACCTTTAGACAGCTTTCAGGATTCTGATGGGAGGAGACAAGAGTTGAAGAATTTTCTGCAAAAGAGCAAATGCTGCAGAGTTCGGTGAGAAGGGATTCTGTACAAGGAAGACGTTGCTCGGAATAGAGAGCAGCATTTTACATCTACAGCTTGTACATACCCAGTGCAACACTTAACCCTGTGATGAACAAATGCAATCATATTTAGCAGGCCTCCAGACAACATGTTGAAGTTGCAATATTTTATTCCAAATTTTTAATATAAAAGAAATGTGCAACAAGTAATACATGAAATCTCTTAAAGAAGTAAACAACGCCATATGTTTACTGTAAGTCTTTAATGGATCATTGTAAGGAACATCACATAAAGACCCCCAACATATCCAAAGTATGGGGCACAACTGACACAACTATAGAAACAATAACAAGGTTGAATGTTCTGCATTCCAGAATGGTTTCTCTCTCACCTACCCATTCTGGAATTAACACACATCACATAGCCAGCCTAGCTAGGCCTTATACAACACACCCCCCTCCCTTAATTAAAAAAAAAAAATACTTTCTTTTTTTCTTTTATCTTAAGAGATGAGGTTTCACCTCTTAATCTCCGCAACTCTGGACATATTCCAGATTTGACCACTCTCCAATCCCACAGCATTTCTGAACACACGTGTAACTTTAACCGGGTCGGTATAAAGAGACTCCCCTTTCTTTGAGAGCACCGCTTTTCTTATTCAGACCCAATTTCCAACTTCAACCACAGTCCTCTTTTTCGGGTGCTTTTCATTGACTTTTTTCACCCATTTTTCTTTGCGCGCATCCATTCTTTTCCTCACCACATCCACAACCACATCCGTCTCTCTTGCTCTGCCCAACCAAGCTGGCGTCACCAACGTGTTTGGTTTTCGGCCTCTCATGAGTTCAAAAGGGCTCACACCTGTCTCAAGTCTTGGAGCCATCCGCAATGCATAGAACTTTTCTCTCACTGCCACTCTCCTGTCAAGACCACATGCATTCGCTCCCTGAATAGCTTCCATGATACATCGATTTACCCTTTCAACAATACCATTCCCTTGGGGATAATACAAAGGAGTCTTCTTGTGCTCAACTCCATACTTATTCAAGTATTCTTGAAACAATTTTCCCAGAAATTGCGGCCCATTGTCTGTGAGAACACTCCTGGGTAGGCCCTCCCTCTCAAATATGTTTTCCAGGAATTCTATAATGCATTGACATGTGACTTCTCTCATAATTTTGAACTCAGTCCACCTTGAGAAAATGTCAACTAAGACAAGGATAAACCTTCCTCTACCCACACCCAAGCCAACTGGTCCTAAGATGTCCATCGCTAAATCCTGCCACACTCCCTCAGGTGTGCTCGTTTTTCCCATGGGTTGGGAGACTGCCAATAAATTTTTCCCAGATTTAACACAATCAGCACACGCACCGATCACTTTCTCAATTTCACGGTCGACCCCTGGCCACCAATAATCTGCTTTTATTACTTCTTTTGTTTTACACATACCTCTATGTTCTTGATGGGCAGACTTTATCAAACTTTCCCTCAGACATCCAGGAACTACCAATTTGTCCCACCGATACAACAGTCCCTCTTTCACTGACAATTCAATCCTTACTTCCCATAATGACCTTTCCTCACCAGACAGTAATCTTTTCTCAGGCCAACCTTCTTTTACAAATGTTATGATGCGTTTCCACATTTTGTCACATTCCAAAACTCGAATACATTCTTGCTTGTGTATCACACCTTCCACCGTTACAAAAATCATATTCTCAATACACATTTTGTCGCCTCCCTCACTCACACAATTTTCCAATTTCACCCTGGAAGCATGATCAGCTTGTACATTCTCTTTGCCTGCAACCATCTCTATGGTAAACTTGTGACATTGCAATCTTGTTACCCAACAGGCAACTCTCCTCGAAACCTTGTCAAGACCTTTACTCTCAAAAATTGATTTGAGCGGTTTATGATCACTTCAACTCCTCTTCATCTTTTCCATATATGAGGACATCATCTTGAAAACACCATACTCCATTGACATTCTTTGATGACCTTCTGAAATACTGAGGATGCCGATATCAATCCAAAAGGCATGCACCTAAACTGAAATATTCCCTCATATGTGATAAAAGCCTTCAATTTACGAGATTCAGCATCTAAACTAATCCGATGATAGGCACTTGCCATTTCAAGTTTAGCAAAAAATGTAGCACTACCAAACCTACTCAATAACCCTCCCATGTTAGGAAGTGGGTGGCGGTCGGCTATGACGCACCGATTCAGTTCCCTTAGGTAGATGCATACTCTCAAATCCCCACTAGCTATCTTCACTACAACCATGGGAGAAATCCATTCTACCGCCTTGGCTGGTTCAATGATGCCTTCTCTTTCTAACTTTACAAGTTCATCACGTACGGCTTTCCGCATAGACAACGGTAACGGTCTAAGTTTAGCAGCTACAGGTTTGCTTCCATCTTTCACAACAATCTTGTGCAACATCCCTTTCAGACACCCTACATGATTGCTGAACTACTTCACTATCATATCATGTTCCCTGGGATTGTTTCAGATAGTTCCCCGCAAGTTAGACACATTGAGTACTTGCTCCTCACTATTGGGATCCAACTTGATGCACAAACCCCTCTGTTCCCTCCACCCAAGCAGAGTCTCTCCCCTTTTTGTGACATAGATGTTTCCATATGTGAATTTACCCTTAAATTTAAATTCAGCATTACAACATCCCAAAATTTCTATTTTGTCTCCATTGTATCCACCCGGGGCCTTGTCGGAGGGAAACAAATGCTTCACAGAACCTCCCAACACATTTTCAAATACCATTCTAGACATTAAAGTTATTTTTGAACATGAGTCTGCCAACATTTTAACTAAATGTCCATTCACTTCTATCCAGGTAGAAGGATGCTCACATTCATCCATTCCAGTGCACCGTACCATGTGCACAGTAACAATTTCACTCTCGGAAACATCACCATCCTCCGATGATGCACCATCACACTCTTCAATAAAGTGTCCCTTTTCCGCCACCTATCCCATAATTCTTGAAGCAGTTTTCAAAGTGACCCCATTTCTTACATAAACTGCAATTTACCCGTCTTCCTGGACCTATAGGGGATTTAGACAAGTGGCGTGCACTGCCACATCTAAAACATAACCTATCTTCCCTTTTCCTATTAACATACGCATTATCCTTCTGGCGTCTATTTCCCTGTTCACCACCCCCACCTTTGCTTTGAATAGCCTCATAATGTTTATTGGGCCTACTTTTCTGTTTCTTTCTTTCTTTGGGAAATGCTCCTTTCTTATCACCAACCCTTAAAACCTCGGTAATTTGCGATGGCTTACTCTCTTTAACCGATAATTTAGCCACACACTGTAAAGTATGCTCAATCCTTTTTGCAATACTAATAACCTCATCTAAATTGGGGTCATCTTTTAACCAAATCTCTTCACGAATTTTATCATTGGAACAGTGTAGCATAAACTGATCTCTTATATGTTCATCTAATCCATTACCAAATTTACAATTAAGAGACAAATGTCTTAGAGCTGTAATATAGTCTTCGACAGATTCGCCGTGTTGGAACCTCATGCCAAAATGGTACCTCTCCAGGACAGTCCTTGTTTTGGCTTCAAAATGCTTGTCCAATTTAGACAAAGCCTCATCAAAATCATTAGACCCCCCTTCCAAATCTAGTTCAGGGGTATCTGGGAGGGTGTCATATATCCTCAGACCCACATACCCAAGGAAGTGCATTAGCATTGCCACCTTACGCTCCACTGACATTCCATTGCCACACGTGGCTTTGACGTAGTGCAAAAACCCCTTCTTCCAGGGTGCCCACTTGATTTTGGGTGGGCCTGGAGTAGGCATGAACACCTGGGGACCCGGAACTCCAGAAAGCGCCATACTAGGCTTTCACTCCACGACAAGATGCTGGGTGTGGATCACTGTATGGCACGTATCCCCTTTCCAAAACTCACCAGAACAAATACAAATTATTGTATGACCCAGCTGTCCCCCTTTCCAGCAACCACAAGAACAGTTAGATCCTCCTTTCCATTGTGGCCCTGGACGTCCAACTGTGTGACACAGCTGTCCCTTCTGCTGCAACCACCAGAAAAGCAGTACTTTCCTTTTTAGTGATATCTTGGTAAACCACACGGACCAGTATATTGTGTAAATTCTAAGGAATGATGTTGCCACACAGAACAACGTCACCGTGTGGATGCTATATCGAGTTTCCTCCTCAATCTCACCTGAGAATCCAGCCGACAAAACGCCCGAATACCGCCTTCCCCAGAGGGCCCTAGGCGTATTAGAGGGATAACACGTTTTATTTCAATCAGAACATGCCGATGTTTTGTTTCAATCAGAACATGCCGATACGCGGCCAACTTGCCTCTCCTCCTGGAGTCGTTCGCTGAGTTCCGCACACGTGATCGCATACACGTGACGCGTCCGCCCGATCAGCGCCAGACAACACGGACTCACTGCTCCTCCCACAGTGGCCACCTGGCTTGCGAGAGTGCAACCCGTCACGTGGTCTGCTCGCGCTCGCTCGCCCGTACAGCGGGTGCAGCTATAAGGGGGGCGGGCTCAGGTCCAATCCTTGCCGCGTTCAAGCTGCGATGCTGCGCCGCCATCAGGGCCGGATAGAGCGAGGCTCCAATATCTCCCCACGCCTCAACGTACTCCGATGCAGGATGCTCTGGACTGCGGGGCTGGCAGCCGACTCACTGCCGCAGCGGCTTGGGTGCCGGTTTCCTCACACGGCGCGGCGCAGGAGCGTCCTCTGCTCCGGGCCTACTGCTGTTGGGGGTCTTGATGTCCTCACTTCCAGATGCAAGAAAACACTAGTGGGCAAGGGAAGACTCCACAGGGCATCCATCCCATCCTCGTTGCCATTCTTAAAGAAGTAAAGAATGCCATATGTTTACTGGAAGTTTTTAATGGATCATTGTAAGGAACATCACATAAAGACCCCCAACATATCCAAAGTATGGGGCTCAACTGACACAACTATAGAAACAATAACAAGGTTGAATGTTCTGCATTCCAGAATGGTTTCTCTCTCACCTACTCATTCTGGAATGAACACACATCACCTAGCCAGCCTAGCTAGGCCTTATACAACAAAAACTGTACCTTAGGGTTCCTCTTCAGGTCAGTCACAACTGTACAGCTCCTTTACCTAGCATAGCACTGATGGTACGACTAATAAGAACATATCCATAGAGCTCTGTGGGTGAAAGCATGGGGCAAGCTATGTGCCGATTTGCCATTTTTTGACTAGGGTAGTTACTTTAGTAATATATGCCTGTTTTAGGGTGTAATGGGGCAAGTGTACCCCATACCTGTAGAGATGTGAGTACATGCGCCTTTCTTTTAGTAAAGTAGTTCTTTTTCAACCCAATGGTTCTTGGTTTCAACAGCAGATGGACATAAAATATTTGCAGAACCAACAAAGCAAAACAGCTTGGTTGCCAGCAAGCAAATGGAGTCCAGATTTTCTGTGGTAATGTGCAGTCTCAGAGTGGGCATTTCAGATAAGAGCTGCACCACTAGATATAAATACGCCTCCTGAGTTTGATGTAAATGGCACAGGGTGGCAATATGAATGAAGGCTGGTATGCAAAAATGGGTCCCTTGGCCTTACTTCTTCTGCATTCAATTCACCATACATTCACTTCATCATAATTACCTCTGCATACCTTTTTTAAAAAACATTTTTTATTGTATTTGGTGCAAGCATTGTATTTGGTGCAAGCACCTTTACAAAAACAATCATAAATCATAAGAATCTTAAAATCATACAATTTCATTCACTTATTTACATAAGAACTAAAACATCTAAAATGTACAAACAATACATCTGCATACCTTTACTTCTTCTGTCTTTCACTTTGCCATACATTCGCTTCATCATTACAGGGGGAGACCTCCAGTACCTCCCCTTCTTTGCTAACCAATATTCTCCTCCTTGACCCCAACTTTAACCTTCCATCTAACCTTAACAAATCCATTGGCACCTTGACTATCTGAAGATGCAGACGAAGTAAAGGTAAGAAGCAAATGTCTGATGAAGTAAATATAGAAGAAAGATCCGTAGAAGAGTTTTTATTAGGTGAAGTAAAGGGGCATAGCAAAAGAAAATAAAAAAAAATAAAAAACACTGCAGTAAGATCAAAGAATCAGATCGCAGGCACTGATGGCGATGAACCGGTGATCAGCCAAAATATCTGAATCTGCGAGAGGGCTAAGTGAGAACACAATCAATTTTGAAACCCACATAAGCAGTGGGCCCACACATCTCAGAAGGGTACACGCCAGACTGTTTGATCAGAGTTCACCTTTAGTCAGTGTGACCCACATCCTCTTGTTGGGTGAACAATCAGCCACACCAATGCTGTGCTGCCAAAGAAGTGGCATAGGATCTGCCAGTCATTGGCATAGGAGTAGAAACTGGAATCAATGTGCCTTGGAAAGCAGGCAAGAAGAATCCCTCGAGCATGCCACATCTTCTAGGCAGGGGATGTAAAACTAAAGGAGGCATCATAATGGCATATGCTCCATCAGCCAGAAAGAATTGCAACCTTTAGTTGGGGTGCTCCCGATATCTGCCTCTTAGTCTATGTAGCAGGGTCCGATGGCCAAAAGCGGCAGAGCCCTAGAAGAACAGTAAAGCTTTCCACACATTAACATCACTGATGAGGTTTCAACCATCTTTGTGTTCTCTAGACCACGTGACCACTTATTTAGTGTGCAGTGGCTTCTTGGTACTAAATTAGTGGGACGGTTACCTGCAGTAGCTGACAAGAGTTTATGGTGATTGATTTAACAGCCATGTCTTCAGGCATTTTCAAAATGTCCAGTGGTCATTAATTTGCCTTCAGGCCCTCAAGCAGAGTTTCATAGGATGGGTACCTTTCTATAGAAGGCAGCCTCTCCTGTTTTACTATCCCAGGTGGGATGCATTTATAATACCAGTGCTTCCATCAATCGTAATCTTGCAATTTGGATCTGGCATTCACAATTTTGGTCAATAGGCAAATATCTCTCTATCAATTATTATTTTCTTTTTTTTTAAAAAACGCTACCTCACTAATTTTTAAAAACAAGTGCATATGCTTTTTCGTATGTATGTGCTATCTTGTGGTGAGCAAGTTGTACCTTCTGAAAGAACCTTTTCCCACATTAAGTACATAGGTGACGTTTCTCACCTGTATGAGTTCTCTGGTGCTTTGTAAGGTCTCCCTTCTGAATGAAGCTTTTCCCACATTCAGTGCACAAATGTGGTTTCTCACCTGTATGAGTTCTCTGGTGGTAAATAAAAGCTTGCTGACCACGGAAGCTTTTCCCACATTCAGTGCACATATGAGGTTTCTCGCCTGTATGGTTTCTCTGGTGGTTAATAAGATGTCCCTTCTGAGTGAACCTTTTCCCACATTCAGTGCACAGATGGGGTTTCTCGCCTGTATGAGTTCTCTGGTGCTTAGTAAGGTCTCCCTTATGAATGAAGCTTTTTCCACATTCAGTGCATAAATGTGGTTTCTCACCTGTATGTATTCTCTGGTGGTCAATAAAAGCTTGCTGCTCACGGAAGCTTTTCCCACATTCAGTGCACAGGTGGGGTTTCTCACCTGTATGAGTTCTGTGGTGCTTAGTAAGGTCTCCCTTCTGAATGAAGCTTTTCCCACATTCAGTGCACACATGTGGTTTCTCACCTGTATGTGTTCTCTGGTGGTAAATAAAAGCTTGCTGCTCACGGAAGCTTTTCCCACATTCAGTGCACATATGAGGTTTCTCGCCTGTATGGTTTCTCTGGTGGTTAATAAGATGCACCTTCTGAGCGAACCTTTTCCCACATTCAGTGCACTTATGTGGTCTCTCACCTGTATGTGTTCTCTGGTGCTTAGTAAGGTATACCTTTTGACTGAAGCTTTTCCCACATTCAGTGCACAAATGTGGTTTCTCACCTGTATGTGTTCTCTGGTGGTAAATAAGGTGCCCCTTCCGACTGAACCTTTTCCCACATTTAGTGCACGTATGTGGTCTCTCACCTGTATGTGTTCTCAGGTGATCAACAAGAGAAACTTTCTGACTGAATCTTCTCCCACATTCAGGGCACAGATGAGGTTTCTCACCTGTATGTGTTCTGTGGTGTATAGTAAGATTACTCTTGACACTGAATCCTTTGCCACATTCAGTGCACAGATGAGGTTTATCACCTGCAAGTGTTTTCTGGTGATGAAAAAAAACACCTTTCATACTGTACCTTTTCTTGTAGTCAGGGCTGAAATCAAGTTTCTCATCTGAAGATCTACTCTAGTGACAAACCAAACGTGTTCCTAATAAATATATTAGTATCCGTACACGAACATTCCATGTGTATTCAGAGGCGATTAACTAAATCCTTTAAATAAACTACCTTTGTATGCAGGCTACAGATAAAATGTCACATGGGTTCTATCATGAATAATAGGCTATACAAAAGGCTTTTCTTGCAGGAAATAAAGCACTGTGTTCGTATGATCAGTCTACCGTTTGACTGAAAAACTTCAGGTATTCAGTAGGTTTCTCCAATCCCAGTTCCTCGTTACTTTGAAAAGCCAAGTAGCTCCTAGGCGTGTATGCTGGCAGAGGTGTAGATAGTGCACATTTCCTCAATGAAGCGTTGCACTGTATTAATCCATCAGAAGAAAAAAAAATATTTAAAACATTTAAATTAAAAAGAAACATCACACTTGGTGCTTTTTTCCAGGGCATCAATCACCTATGGAATTAAAAAGAGATGCACATAATTAATACAATGTCAAGGTCACAGATACAACATTAATCAGGCAGGTTGGTTCTCAGTACTAGTGATCTGTAGTAATTAATTGCTTTGGAATAGTAAACTTGAAGTCTCATCTACTGGGGACAAGTATCTCAATGGGTGGTAGAGAATAACCGTTCAAAGATTAAACGATAATGCAAAACAGAGCAGATGTGACGGGAATGATGGGTTTTATTGATAGTTAGACTTTACTTTTAGTATTCAAGATTGAGCTATACAGGAAAACAAACTAGTAATGTAAAAAAATGATCATTTACATAGAAGGACAATGCATTTGTGTGTAATCTTCATTTATTCTGCAAGGCCGCACATAGCACATGAAAGATCCACATCCATAAATGTATGTTAAGGCCATATGCATCGCACTACGTCAGCAGTTTGTCTTCAATTGATATATACACCTTCGGACCGGCCTAGCTCGGACCGGCCTAGCTCAATCAATCAATCCATTTTTATGTGTTCAACCAAAGTTGTTGTTTCAAACAACAATACAAGTTAAAAAACAAGTTACAAAAATGTTCTGAAAATGGTTAAAACATTGAAATGTTAAGATGTTCTAAAGGCCACTGGCCTCTTCCAGACAAGTAAACATTCAGACATGCTGCAGCTTCACACATTTCTACCACTTTTTTGTCCCGATTGCTCATACTTCCCAAATGTAGCGGAAACGCACCCTCACCAAACTCATGATAATTGCGTGATGGCACCAAAATACCTTGAGAGACCCGAGCTCTATCAATTACTGATTCCATTTGCATGCATCAGAAAAAAACCTTATACTTAAATATTCGTACAAGCAGACTTGCTTGATGGGGTCACTATCCAACGTCTGGTTGAATAATGTTTTTTCTTTTCCTTGTAAACACCAAGGATTTGGTATTGCTAACATTGATGGACATCCCAGCAGAATTCCTGAAACAGATTAAGCAGTTTCTTCAGTCCTCTTAGCGTTGTGAATATAAGGATCCCTTTGTCAGCGAAACAAACCCTGCAAGTAAGCCTCTTCGGAAGTGTCCCTGGGCCAACCAGTGGGCTGACCAGCTTACACAGGACGTTTGCTCTGTTACCACTGCTGATTCGAGGAGGCCCTCGAAACTTGGTATACTGCTTGCTCTGTGTCCATGGCACCCTCGCACCGAATTTCGTACACTTGGCATTACCAGGTCTGAAGTGAGATGAATGCGCCCGGACCGGAGTAAACGCGGTTACTGTGTTGCCCTGCTGTGCAACAACCTGTGCAAGTTCGCTGCATTTGTAACCCCCTTGCCCCTGAAGCCTGCTGCAGTGGAATTGGGCCGATTCCTCCACCCAGAGCGGAGAAATCGCCACTATCCCGTTTGGGAATCCTCGCTGCATCTCGGGAACTACACGGTGTCGAGACGTCCCGTTTGTCGCATTCGAACCTGCCAGCGAAGTGGAATGTACTGGCGAAGTTTGGGGTCTGTCTGTGTCGGGTACCGGTGAGTAGTCCTTACCTCAGCCGGTGGCCCCTAGCGCAGGAACCCACTTTTACGCACGAAGTAGTCCCTGAGGACCTCTATGCTTTCCACAGCGATTGCGAAATAGCGACTCCAACCCGCACTCTCAAACTGCCTTCGCCTTCAAGTGGAGGTCCTGCTTGAATAGTGGGAACTTGTTCTTCATCGCTTTATCCAACTTCCTGAGCTGCTAGAGACCCTTGAAGAGACCCTATTTTTGTCCATTGGCACAAGCGCGTGCATGTAATATTGAGCATAAGGCTCCTCTCTTCGAAGGGCTTGGACCGCCTCTTAGTTAGGTGTATTCTGGATGTTGAACTGGGTCTAAAGATTACTTGCACTGCATGTTTTCCTCCCCATCTAGGTGGTCTACATATTTCGTGCCTTTAACCCCTTAGACCCTATTGGCCTTGTATATATATTGTGTTGATTATGATGTATTGGTTTACTTTAGTGTTACTGTGATTCTTTGCTATGGTCGATGTTACAAAGGCCTTGTCATAAATGTGTCTATATTTTTAATATAACACCTGTCTGGAGTAATTTGTAAGTGTCCTTGCTTTGTGTGCTCATTGAGGTCTTTCAGTCACTCTCACCACTCTTGAGACTTAGTCTTGACCGCTGCCATAGCTACCCTGATTGGTCTCGCTTGTCCAGAGGTCACCCTGTTCCAAGAAACTAGGTTGGCCTTCTGAACCTCTGCCCCTCCAGGGCAGAGTTCAGAAATCCTTCTTAACAGAGGGCCAATAGAGGCCGCCCAGAGAGTGACAGGAAAGGAGGGAGCAGGTGTGCCGATGAGGAGAATCCCGGTCTTAATGGCATTAAGGCACAGGTCATTGGCGGCACCCCACTCCAGGATGGCGGACAGACAGTCAGAGATGAGAGAAGGAGAAGAGGTGGTGGAAGGGGGCCTGAAAATGAGTTGAGCTTCATCCGCATAGGACTGAAAGTTGGGGCAGAGAGCAGCAATGCGGTGGGCAAGAAGTGCCAGGTATTGGTTGAAAAGCCAGGGAGAGAGGTTAGTCTCCTGGGGAACACAACAGGTAGAGATAGAGGAGACGAAGGACCCAAGTTGGACCTGGGAGGGTCGATCAGAGATGAAGGAGGTCAGCCAAGCCCGGGTCTGATCGGTGATACCCAGGTTATCACGGAGACGGTTGAGCAGGATGGCATGGTTGACTGTGTCAAAGGCAGAAGAGAGATCAAGTAGGATGAGAACACAGGGGCTGTTGGAATCAAGGTTGGAGAGCAGGTCTTCACGGATGTTCAGGAGAGCAGTTGCCATAGTTCTGGCAGCTCTGAAGCCAGATTGATGGTCATGGAGACAGCCAACAGAGGGCAGATTGAGCTGGGAGATGGCCAGCTTTTCCAGCAAAGGAGTGGTGGAGAATCGACGATAGCTAGCCGGGCAGGAAGGGTCGGCAGAGGGTTTCTTAAGAATAGAGTCCACAAGGGAGTGCTTCAGGGGGGAGGGGAAGGCTCCAGGGGCAAAGGAGTGGTTGCAGAAATCAGCCAAAGCAGGAGCCAGGGTGTCAATATGGTCCTTGATGGTTTTGGAGGAACAGGGGTGAACCTGTTTTGACGAGACTTTTATAGATCACACTTGTCCAGAAACCTTGTCTGAGGAGAATAGGGGAAAGGCAGAGAAGGAGGGAGGAGAGGCAGCCACAGAAGGGCCAGTGGAAAAGCAGGGAGTGGAGGGAGGAGAGAGGACAGGATGTCCTGAGTTTTAAAGATGAAATGAGAAGCCAGGGCCGTGCAGAGGGCCGGCAGGGGACAGGAGAGGTAGAGACTGCAGCAGGATTGGCCAGCTCCTTGCAGATTTTAAAGAGTTTGTCTGAGTCGTTAGAGGCCACGTAGGTCTTCTTGGTGCGGACAGAGAGCCGGTACTGCCTTTTGAGCAGGCGGCCGGCCAGTTTGTCAAGAGGATGTACGGGAAGCACGCCATTTCCTCTCAGCCACCCTGCACTTGCGTTTGAGGGTGACGAGTCATACCAAGTGTTGCACTTGGCTTTGAGCTTCAAGTGGATCCTCATGATAGGGGCAAGAACATCGATAGTATCAGATATAGCAGAGTGGAGCATGGAAAGGGTGGTGTCAGGGTGTGAGTCAGCCAAGGGGTGTGGGGGTGAGAGAAAGTGGCGGCAAAAGCCTCAACTGACACACGCTTCATGGGTCGGAAGACTGAGAAGGTAGGTGGCAGGGCTGGAGTTGGCTTGGCCTGAGGGGTAGAGGGTAAGATGGGAGGAAAGGAGAACGTGTTCACTCCAGGAGTGAGTAGTGGTGAGAGGGATCGAAAAGGGAAGTTCTGAAGAGATCAGAACATCCAGAGTGTGCCCTGCAGAGTGAGTCGGGCCAGAGGGGAGAATAGAGAGTTGCAGCGGTCATGGCAGTGTCCAGTGGAAGGACAGGAAGCATCCAGGTGGATGTTGAAGTCGCCAAGAAGGAGGAGTTGTGAGGTTGAGACCAGGAGGGTCCCACTCAGAGGAAGGAGGAGATCTGACAAGGGGGCCGATAGATGGTACCCACAGTAAGGGAATGTCTAGGGGGGGAAACGAGAGAGAAAGAAAGAGAGAGAGAGAGAGAAAGAAAGAGAAAGAAAGAGAAAGAAAGAGAAAGAAAGAAAGAGAAAGAGAGAGAGAGCGAGAGAGAGAGAGGCATTCGATAGAGGAGTAGGCCTGTGTAGGAAGGACAGAGGCAGGAATCCACTCTGGGAATATCAGGGCTACACCCCCTCCGAAATGGTTGGTTCCGGGCGCAGAGAGGATCTTGTAGCCATCTGGGAATAACCTCAAAATCCTTACGAATATGTCATGCTTCAAGAGTAAACAAGATGCAATCAATATGACTGGATCTTTTACATACAAAAAAAGTTGCTTTTACTGGGATATCACCCTTTAATCTACCCTTACATGCCCTAAAATGTATGCTGAGCCATAAACGTGCCACATGCAAGGCAGCCATATGCTGCCTTTTAATATAAGATGCAACTAAGTCTAGGATGTCCCATGCAAGGTTCTCATCTTCTGATAACCGATGTGAAGAGGTTCAAACTAAGTTCAAGTCACCTACGAAAATTGTGGTGGGAATTTTACAGTGTTTCTTAATATGTCTTTCAAGGAGCAGTACAGTTCCCATCTCCTCACCTTGTGCCTGCCTATTATATATTAAATAGAAGAAGCAGAGTGACTCCCTGGAGCTCAATGAAGAGTGTTTGGGGGTGAGGATCAACACTCCCACTATCTAGCACTGTGGATTTGTCCAATATAGATGGGGCAATCCAAATCAGAAGGCCACCACTTGGTTTCTCACCTTTTCCTTTACTAACAAAGATATTAAAGGAAGTATACCAGGAAGTATACCTTTGTAGCAGACAACTGCACGTTGCCCACATCTCCTGCAAACAGATTTAGTGCAGCCTGATGAAGTTGCACCATTCATTATCCATGTTTTAGAACAGATGCGCTACATTCCACTAAGGTACACGCACTTCATGAGCCACAGGTAGGACCTCAGCAACAGACAACTGGGGACCTCTGCGGGACATGGGGTGCGCAAAGGGTCATTCGACTGCATCTAAATTAGATGATAAGGTACCCAATTAAGTTCCCCGATATTCACATCTATGTGCAGGGGGTAAAAACTCTTCTGACAATATTCGCATTCCAAGGTCCAGGGAAAAGAGCCCTTCTGTTATGTTATGTTACTTGGCATTTATATAGCGCTTTATGTATCATTGGTATGATCTCAAAGCGCCGATAGGTTGAACACTCTCAGGAACCGCAGCTCAGTCAATAGAGAGAGAGTGTGGTATGGTGCGTGGGTGCACCGGATATGTGTGCAGCCAGTGTGGTTGTTGCATGATAGCTGCTTCTTAGCGGTAGGTGTGACCGACCAAATGACTGTCGAAGAAGGTTACTCCAATGTTATCTCTACTACGGCTATCAACAGAAGTCAAATGGGTACATTCCTAGACATTCTCTCTAATTATCAAAAAACACATTTGAGACCTAATCCAGTGGATAACCTTGCTTCTCAACGTATCCTTAGTTTCTCGTGAATTCTGGGTCAGTTTAGGGACATTAGTCAAGTACACAGTGTGCATCAGGGGCTACAGTGGCACCATATCGCGCTTAACGATTGACTGAGGCCTAGTAAGGAAATACGACAAGTCTCTACTCTGTACTGGTTTCTCGTACATTTTCCCACCAATCCATCCATGTTCCACCTGGATTTTCCCATTCCCACTGTTTAAGCCATTCCTGCTGCCAACACTGTTTGCTTGCCTCTTGATATTATGTTCTTCGATCACATTACTAATTCTAATGGCCAGTGTTCGATCAGGCAATAAACTATTACTCCTTGAACAGTTAGTTTTTCAGAGGCCTAGTTGTTATAAGTTGCTAGTCTCTTTGCTAGTTGAAGAGTTCTTAATTGTTATATGGAGCCATATACCCTTGGTCCCCACCCAGTGTGTGTGTGTGTGAACACTTACAATGGAAACATTTTTCATTTAAACATTATTTCTGGGTGGGCGAGTGGGAGATAAAAAAGATGGAGCATGGCATGTCAATCAAGCCAACATGCATGTACTTCAAAAGAACTCCACCAGTCACATGATAGGAATAAACGCACAGGAGGCTTTACCCGCCTGCCCCCTTTTATCCAGGACATTGGAGGGATCAGAACAAGGAGGCTATATATACATAAACAATACATTAACACAATGTAAATCCATGCGTGGGGCTGTAAATCAGCACTGTTACTTAGGGCCGGCCCTAGGCATGGCCTATCTTTGCCATAGCCTAGGGCCTCGGACTGCAGGGAGCCCTGCAGCATTCAGCTGCCACGTGTATATGAAGTAACGTGCATTGTATTATAGAAGGGCTGTGCTGCTTTCAAGCACAAGGGTCTTCTTCCCTACTTTCCCCAGCAAGGCCCTGCAGTCACCACCCAGTCCCACACGCAGTCTCTTAAGTCTCTTCAATCTGCAGCAACTCGGCAGGGTAAACAACGTATACATGCCAGAATGCTTCTACTTAAGTAACAGCCTCAAGTCACAGCCTTAACGTTCAGTGCTACAGGGCTCTCAATTTAGGTAACAGAGCAATGAGGTACGACTGGGCACAAGAACCAGAAATGAAATCCAGGGAAGATCAGCCACCTTTCCACCAGTCCTCAGAACCCCAAAAGCTACCGGGTATAACTATAGGAGCTGCTGGTGATGACCAGAAGATTGCCGTCAGATGGTATCAGCAGAAACCAGCCCAATCCATGATAGAATCGGGTAGGACCACCTTCTCTTTTAGTTGAGCCCCAAACTCATAGCCTGTACACAACAAATACTGTGTCTCATGGGGGTCCAATTGGTAAACAGTGATCCAGTTTTCCCTCTCCTCCACTACTTCTCGCGGGCTGACCGGCTTCACACTGACAGCAGAGCCTATATTTGTCCAGAGACTTAGAGGACTAGGTAGGACCAGGGGAGGCTGTCTTGGAGAGGTTGTCTTCCCTGGCCCTGTGAGGAGAGGGCACGCTGAGTGAGTGATGATTTGCCAGGGATGTGGGAAGAGGTTGCTGTCCAGAAGACGGTGCCCTCCCCGGTCCTGTGGGGAGAGGGTACGCAAGCGATGATGATTTGCCAGGGATGTGGGACGAGAGGTGGCTGTCCTGGAGACTGGAGAGGGTGTCCCCCCTGGTCCTGTGAGGGGAGGGCAAGTGAGTGATGATGATTTGCCGGGGATGTGGGAAGAGAGGCTGCTGTCCTGGAGACTGGAGAAGGCTGCTGTCCTGGAGACTGGAGAAGGCTGCTGTCCTGGAGACTGGAGAAGCCCCCCCCCGCGCCCCATTTCCTGTGAGGGGAAGGCAAGCGAGTGATGATGATTTGCCAGGGATGTGGGAAGAGAGGCTGCTGTCCTGGAGACTGGAGAGGGTGTCTTCCCTGGTCCTGTGAATGTCAGTCCAGAAAAACTAGGCACCCCTTGAGGGTCTGGAAATGAATGATAATTGGTTGGCCGAAGACCAACCGCCTCATTTACAGTGTAAGAATATATATTCATTAGTCATTAGTTATTATGTAGCTATTAGTTTAACTAGAGTGAAGCCATTTTAAGATGACCAGAATCGCCATTTTGTTTTCTCTCTCTGCTCTCTCTAACGTTGCCACTTTGCTTCATGTAAAACTGCTTTGCTGTAGATATTATTTCGCTTCAATGGTCCAAGGCTAAGAAACATGTTGAAACATTACACCGGAGAGCCAGACAGGAATACCCGATTCCCTCCCTCACGTATCCTTGAAGACAGGGAGCAATGTATGAAACTAGCATTTAAAGAGTTGAATTATGTTCTTCTTTACGGCCCCCATTTCTGAGCCCAGTGAGGCCCCGGAGAACGGGCTGACTTCTAGAGCGAGAATCGAAACTTAGAGATAGTGAGGCGTGGTGTGTGCCAGTCTCCTCCGCGCAGCTTGCCCATGAAAAACAGAAATGCTGTGTTCTCGCAAACAAAGAATGGTGTCTGTAAAATTGGAGATTGCAAACTGTTACTAAATATGGTGGTCTAAGGTGTCATATTTGTCACACTGGTCAATCATCGCCTCTAATTCAAAGGGAAATGAATTGGGGGAGGCATCAAATGTGTCATTACTGATTGTAAGATGCTCTGTTTGCATATATGTAACTGATGTACGTCTCGCACTCTCTTGCGTCCCCCGAGGTCTGTTAGACACACGTCGCGGGGGTGTGACCACTTGGCCAACTGGGACTATTTTGTATTGCAATAAACCCTAGATTTTGGGAACGGAACCTCGTGTCTGGCGCATCTATTTGTGTGTGGTGACTGTGCCTTGTTTCCACATCCGAGGGATCCTCTAAACATAGAAAAGAATATATACACAAAGAGAGCTACACTCATCGGACGAATTAATAAACAGAATCTTAACTGAAACAAAACAGGGCCCGAGGAGTGAAACTAAAAAGACTATGGCAGTAGCCGCTGCTCAACCCCCTCCCGTTGCTCAGCCCCTCCCAACACCAGCACAGCCACAGGCTACATCAGACACTGCACTGCCCACTAGCCAGCCAGCCCCGAGTGTTTCGCAATTACCACGGCCCCAGCAGACGGATCCCACTCTCACTGCCCCCTCTGCACCTCCTGATCAAGAGGGTGCCACTGTCCTGACTGCCCCTCCCATGAGTGGAATTGAACAGAATGAATGTACAAGAGTAACTCGCAGCGCGATCAGTAAAGAGAGAAAGTGTGATCTGCAAGAACAGGCGGAAATGTATATAGACCATAATGATGAGGCATCCACGCTAGCGTCCCTATATGACCTCAGAAGAAACAACGAAAGACAGGTATTATTGGAATGCATGGGGGAATATTTGTCGGGACAATGGAAAAAGTTAAATTGGGAAGTTACCACCGCAACGATTGTTGGATTTGAATGCATTAGCCCGTTGTAGAGGGAGGGATGAAGAAATAGAAGAGCATGTGAAGCGACTGTTTGAAATAAAGAATGAATTGGATGAAGAGTATTCTGAAGTACTCGCCACACCAGTGAATAGGAGAAGGAATATTGAGAGTGGCAGGAAGAAAGAGTCAAGACTGTATATGCAGAAATCCTTGCCGCCACACGGACAGATAGGTGATAGACAAAGATTGCAGGTGTGTGTGCGGGAAACAATGCGATGGATGTCAAGCTCTAGGACTTCGGTAGGGGAGATAAATGAGGTATGTAATGAGTATCCTTTGCAAATAAGAATAGAAGCTCTGCGAACGATAGAAGCAGTGTTACTCCAGCAGATAGCAGGACACCACAGGGGAAGGGGAAATGCAGAGAGTAGGGGTAATTCGAATATGCATGGAGGGCCTTTGAGATTAAATCAATGTGCATACTGCAGAGAGGAAGGACACTGGTGGGCACAATGTCCGCATTTGCAAAATAGAGGCGGATATAGTCAGAGAAGGCCTCACAGAGGGCACATGGGAACAAATGGTCACAACAGAAATCATATGCAGCAGCATCAGAATAATCAAGGGAATGGTGCACAGAATCAAGGCCAAGCTCCCAATCAAACTATTCCGAGTCAAAATCAGCAAGGTGCACAAATGGGAAATAGAGGGAGAGGGGGAACATTTTTGATAAACAGACAGGTGCATACTATAATAACAGTGGTGACTACACATCGGATGACGTATTGTTACCCCAATAGGACAGCCCAGGACAGGGATCGGAACCAGTGTCAATTCCTGTGAACCAGAAAGGACCCTACGTAGAGATGAAAATCGGGAATGATGAGCATAGATTCCTCGTAGATACGGGGGCACAAAAGTGCTCGATAGATCATCACTTGGTTCCAGACATACCTCTGTCAGGGCGACAAAATATCTCTGTAGGGTTCGCAGGTACCCCGGTAATAACAACCTTCCCCCCCCAGTCTACATCAGTGGCAGTGACAATAGGGCCTTTTACTGAACATTGTCCATTTCTTTTAACAGAGCATTGTGGGGAGAATCTTCCATTGTACACCAGATGGGGTTTTTTGACTATTTCTCCCCAGACTATGCCGACTTCTGAATTTATGGCAGAACCCTTAACAGGGGAATTGAGTACAGTGCCAACTTGCATTTGGGCCATGAACAACAATGATGTGGGATGTTTGAAAATAGAGCCAGTAAAAATTACACTGAAAGAAGGAATAACGCTACCGCGTATTCCGCAGTATAACATTTCTGCAGAAGGAGAAAAAGGATTGAAAAGTATTGTTTCTGATTTGGTGAAATTGGGAGTGATTGAAGAGATTACAGGTAGTGTATGTAAGAGCCCCATTCTTCCCGTGTATAAGAAAGGGGGTAACGAGGTACTGTACCGTTTCATAATTGATCTCCGTGCACTGAACAAAGTGGTAGATCCCCAATTCCCGTTAGTGCTAGACGCCACTACGATCTTGACAATGATCCCTGCTTCGGCAGAATACTTTAGTGTTGTTGGTTTGAAAAATGCTTTCTTCAGCATTCCAGTACACAAAGAAAGCAGGTATTTATTTGCCTTCACTTTAGGAGGACGATCATTCACATTCACGCGCATTCCACAAGGCTATACTGAAAGACTGAGCATATACAGTAGAGCATTGAAAGAGCAGTTGGACATGTTAGAATTACCAGCAGACTGTGTATTGTTACAATACATTGACGATTTACTAATCGCTGCTGACACGGAGGAGATATTGTTCTATTATTGACTCATCTAGCCACGCATGGCCATAAAGCAAGCCTAAAGAAATTCCAGTACTGTCAGAAAGAAGTAGCTTATTTGGGTTACCTACTCTCAAGGAGAAGATTAACACCAGAGAGAATAAAGAGTATTTCTGGTATGCCTATTCCAGCAACACAGAAAGGTGTGAGAGCGATAATAGGGATGGCTTCTTATTGTCGTCAAAAGGTTATGAACTTCGCTTTAATTGTGAAACCAATGGTGGAATTAACAAAAAAAGGATGCTGTGATGCCTTTGCAGTGGAATAAAGAATGTCAAAAAGCATTTGATTCGCTAAAAACCATTTTGAGTTCTGCTCCAGTTTTGGGCACACCGAATTATGAAAAGGTTTTTAGGCTATTTGTGCATGAGAAGGAAGGATGCGCGTTGTCTGTCTTAACACAGGAACAAGGTGGAAGAAATTGGCCGTGCGGCTATTTTCCTTCTGCGATGGACCCTGTAGTGCGCGCACTACCACGATGTTTGCGAGCTGTTGCAGCGGCTGCTGCGTGAGTGAAAAAAACAGAAGGGATGGTTTTGGGGCACACCTTAATTTTGATGGTGCCACATGCCATAGATGTTCTACTCAATAGAACACAGACGCAACACCTCACCTCTGCTAGATTGACTAGATATGAAATTGTATTGTTCGCGACCAACATCCTAATTATGAGGTGTAGCGCTTTGAATCCAGCAGAATTAATGCCAATGCCCGGGGAAAATTGTGGTGGGACTAAATTGCCTCCCCATGATTGTCTAATGGTTACTGAGGAAGAAACAAAAGGGAGAATTGATTTGAGTGACACACCACTAAAAGACCCAGATGGGGAACTGTTTTGTGATGGCTCCTGTTTTAAACAAACTGACGGCACATCAACTGCCGCATATGCTGTTACGACATTAAAAAGTGTTGTGGAGAGTAAAAGAATTCCTTATAACTCTGCCCAAGCAGCAGAGATAATTGCAGCAGAGATAATTGCTTTAACAAGAGCTTGTGGAATTTTGGAGAACTTGAGCGTAAATATCTATACTGATAGCCAGTACTCCTTTGGCGTAGTTCATAATTTTGGCCGATTATGGGCCGAGAGAGGTTTCTTAACATCCCATGGGGCTAGAATTCAACATGGCCCTCTGATTGTGCGATTACTGTCTGCACTTACGTGTCCGAAACACCTGGCAATAGTGAAATGCGAGGCCCATAAAAAAGTAACATGTAAAGTGGGAGAAGGAAACGCATCTGCAGACAAGATTGCGAAACAGACTGCTACTGATTTGAGTACAAAAATGTTGACAGGAAGTGCCCTGCATGATAGACAATGGAATTGTGACTGTTAAAGAAATTCAGGCGGAAGCTACCGCCAACGAAATACAGGGATGGGCCAAGGGCTCTGCAGAACTGGATTTGGAGGGTTGCTGGGTGGACAAAAAAAAAATGGGAATTGGATGTTGCCAAATGCGTATGTAAACACAATGGTTACAATGGCTCATAGTCCCACACACATCTGTGCAAATAAAATAGTCCAACATTTAGCCACAGTCTGGGAAAATCCACGCATAAAAAAGAATGCTGAGAGGCTGGTGCAAAACTGCATCACGTGCCTACAGCATAGTGTGGGAAAAGGAACAGTGAATTCAACAGGAAGTTTTGGACCCCCCTCTATGCCATTCGAAGTGATTCACTTTGACTTCATAGAGATGGAGAGATGCCAAAATCTGAAATACATTCTGGTGATCATATGTGCATTCAGCAAATGGGTAGAAGCATATCCCTTGAAAGATTGCACAGCCATGAGCACGGCGAAGGTAATGCTAAAAGAGTATTTCTCTCGCTTTGGTCTGCCCTGTGTCATATGGTCGGACAAAGGTCCGCACTTTGTAGGTGCAGTGATAATGCAGATTTGTGCGGGATTGCAGATCGATAAGCGATTCCATTGTTCGAGACATCCGAGTTCGGCCGTTCTTATAGAACGCCATAATGGAATTTTGAAATCCAAAATCAGTAAGATCTGTGCAGGTAGCAAATTAAGCTGAGTAGATGCATTACCAATAGCGTTACTGTGTATGCGAACGTCGTTGCAGGCCAGAACTGGGCTCTCCCCCTATGAGATTATAATGGGGAGACCGGCGAATGTGTGGTGCGCACCTCAGCCTAAGAAAATGTGCGAGGTAGAATACCCTGTACTCAGCATTTATTGTAATTTGTTAGTAAAAAAACTGCGTTTGATTCACCAGCAGGAGGCATTACCGGTGCAGTATACTGGCCCAGGACATGCATTGGAGCCAGGAACCTGGGTGCTCATCAGAAACTATGAGCGGAAAACATCGCTGGCATCCAGGTGGCATGGGCCCTACCAGATACTTTTAACCACGCAGACAGCATTACGCGTGGATGGACGCAAGGCGTGAATTCATGCCACGCACGCCAAGAAAGTCCCATCGCCATTCGACACGTCAACTGATCGGGACAAAGACCAGAAAGAGATAGCAGCGGTTCCAGAAACGAAAAATGCCATTGCCAGTCCCTTGCCACAGAAACTGCCTGATCCTGAAACAAAGCCTGATGAGATTGCCATAAAAACGGAAGAGCAAAGAGTGCCTCAACGTTGTCCAGCAGATTCTGCATCTCTGCTGGCCGACATCAAACGCATACCTCTGTGGCGCCCACCATCTTCTGTTGCGCCACAGCCTGCATTGTCACCTGGGCACCCATCATCATCTGCCATTGTGACCCAGGCTAACTCCAAGCTAAAGACCGGAAGTGCACCCGCACTATTTGTTGATCACACGGTAACAGGAGCAAATCGGTACAACCTGCGGAGCAGAAAGAAGGAGTGATCAAATTTTTCATCTCTTGGTCAATTTCTTGCCTCTGTTTCCTATTTTCGGATGAAGTGGGAACCGGAGGCCTAGAGGAGGGTGGCGTAAGAGTTGTGCAAATTAGACAGCTCACGAAACGCAACTCCTCGGTGCTAAATCCATGTGTCAGGAACCCGAGTGAACAAGCGGGGCGCACATGGTACAAAGAAAGCTGCTCTGAAATTGTAGAGCGATGTGCAAAATACACAGAGGCCTTGCCAGAAGAATAGGCAATCCAGGCAGACAGAAAACTGGCATAAAAAGATTGTAGACATTGATTGAACTATTTCAACATCCGGAGAAGCACAAGAGCAAACAATATTCACGACGAGCACAGCGGAAGAAGAAGGACGAAAAAAAGAATGTCAGAACCAGCAAAGGCCTCCTCTTGCACCAATGCTGATAGCGAGTAAAACGTAGTACATAATAAGGTGAAAAAAGGACATGGTAAAAAGAATTGTATGCTGGGTCTAACCATAGTAATGTGCATAATGAGTATATTAGCCCCAGTGTTGACCATAACAGTGTTATGGTAACTAGAGGAAATGCACCCTCTTGAAGTACTTTTGCCCATGATGAACATTTCCACACCGGAAAGCCCAGTCCATGTGATTTCCTATACCTTGTCCCCAATGGAAGAGAAACATAGGGAAGGATATGCGAACAACACGTTGCTGTTAATAATAAATATGACACACTCAATCCTAAGAAAAAATAATTGTTGGGTTTGTGTCTACCTGCCGCAGCAGGGTGGTCAGGGAATAGGATGGTATGTACAGCCCCTGCCCTTAACTTCTGCATGTTATGCTTCCCTGAGTGCCCTATATTATGGGAAATTGAACGAAAATGAAACTGGTCAACTAGATAAAACAAATATGAATGAATTCGAGGAAGTGATTATGAAACCGGTGGGTTGCTCCATGTTCCAAAAAAAGACGATTAATTACACCAACAATAATGCCACAGGATAGATTGTCTGTACCTTATAAAACTCCTGTGATCACGTTCCACATGAACCCACATGAGAATAAGGATGCGGAACCCCCTTCATAAACAGTGAATTATAACCCTCATTCTGTCCCATTCTGTCTAAAGAAAAAGGGTTCTTTCTAGGCAGGAACATTTACCAGATGCAGGAATATGGCATTACTAAATAAAGAAGTGGAACCAATATATGTGGGAGATCCTGTGTATTTCATATGTGGAGAGAAAGCATATCCTTGGTTACCTAGGATCTGGGGAGGTACGTGTTATTTGGGATTTCTGTTTCCTGGGGTGTTTCTTTTAAAAACATCAGACATAACCAAATTGACCAGGTCACAACCTCGCTGTAATATTGAAGACGGGTTGATTGTAGAGGACATAGCAAACTCATTCATACCATTATGGGGCCAGGCGATAAACTCTTATAACATAAGACTGTCTACGATATTAGAAGAAACAATAAATGGAACCACTGATATATTATATAATATGACTCTTGAAGAAAAAGGTAATTAGATTAATGTCACTACAAAATAGAACGGTCCTTGATATAATCTTAGTTGATCGCGGCGGTGTTTAGAAAATTGTGGGATCAGCATGCTGCGTATTTGTAAGTGACTCCTCCCCCACGATTTTTGAGGCGATAAGAAAATTGCATGTGTTAAGTTCTGATCTTCACCCCCCTGAAGGTGGTTGGGAATTGAACATAAGCTCCTGGTTCTGGGAAGTGTTGCGATCCAGGGGAAGGAAACTATTTGCAATCCTAGGAATATTCGTGACATGTTGTTGCATACATTGTCTCCCCATAATATGTACTGAAATTAGCGAAGAGTGTGTACAAATGATGAAACAAAAAAACATTACTAAACCAAGCACTCTCCATAGTAACGAAGGTTGTAGGTCAAAGGATCGACAACCAAAGGACCGAAAACCAAAAGGATTGAGAAAAAATATATATATATTTCTTTTTTTTGGCCCCCCTGCCCCCCCAACACCTGTTTCTGTGGTAAAAACCACTTTTATTACTAAACGAAAATCCCCCAAAAATATATAATAAAAAAATTATTTGATCCTTTGGTTTTCGATCCTTTGGTGTCGATCCTTTGACCATTCAACCCTTTGTATTCTATCCTTTGACTGGACACTGTAACGAATCTGAAACCATTAAAGAATTCATGGCAATTGATATTGATAATAATAATGAGGAGACAACAAGTGTACATGAGTCCGAATTTGAATTAGATTCTGAATCTAATCCAAATACTTGGTCGGAGGAGGATGCAATGTATGGATGAGAAGTTTGGCTTACGGCCAAGAGGAGGGTTTGTCAGTCCAGAAAAACTAAGCACTCCTTGAGGGTCCGGAAATTAATAATTGTTTGGCTGAAGACCAACCGCCTCATTTACAGTGTAAGAATATATATTCATTAGTCATTAGTTATTACGTAGCTATTAGTTTAACTAGAGTGAAGCCATTTTAAGATGACCAGAATCGCCATTTTGTTTTCTCTCTCTGCTCTCTCCAACGTTGCTACTTTGCCTCATGTAAAACTGCTTTGCGGTAGATATTATTTCGCTTCAATGGTCCAAGGCTAAGAAACATGTTGAAACATTACACCGGAGAGCCAGACAGGAATACCCGATTCCCTCCCTCACGTATCCTTGAAGACAGGGAGCAAGGCATTTAATCAGTATACAAATGCCAGCGAGTCTCCTGAAAGAATAGCAATGTACGAAACTAGCATTTAAAGAGTTGAATTATGATCTTCTTTACAGCCCCCCTTTCTGAGCCCAGTGAGGCCGCGGAGAACGGGCTGACTTCTAGAGCGAGAATCGAAACTTAGAGATAGTGAGGCCTGGTATGTGCCAGTCTCCTACGCGCAGCTTGCCCATGAAAAACAGAAATGCTGTGTTCTCGCAAACAAAGAATGGTGTCTGTAAAATTGGAGATTGTAAACTGTTACTAAATATGGTGGTCTAAGGTGTCATATTTGTCACACTGGTCAATCATCACCTCTAATTCAAAGGGAAATGAATTGGGGGCGGCATCAACTGTGTCATTACTGATTGTAAGATGCTCCGTTTGTATATATGTAACTGATGTACGTCTCGCACTCTCTTGCGTCCCCCGAGGTCTGTTAAACACGTCGCGGGCGTGGGACCACATGGCCAACTGGGCTATTTAGTATTGCAATAAACCCTAGATTTTGGGAACAGAACCTCGTGTCTGGCGTATCTATTTGTGTGTGTGGTGACTGTGCCTTGTTTCCACATCCGAGGGTCCCTCAGGGGCCCCTTCATAAGGGGAGGGCAAGTGAGTGATGATTATGATTTGCCAGGATGTGGAAAGAGAGGCTGCTGTCCTGGAGACTGGAGAGGGTGGCCCCCCCGAGGGGAGGGCAAGCGAGTGATGATGATTTGTCAGGGATGTGGGAAAAGACGTTGCTGTCCTGGAGACTGGAGTGTGCGTCTTCCCTGGTCCTGTGAGGAGGGTAAAGCAAGTGAGTGATGATGATTTGCCAGGGATGTGGGAAGAGAGGTTGCAGGCCTGGACACTGGAGAGGGTGTCCCCCCCTGGTCCTGTGAGGGAAGGGCAAGTAAGTAATGATGATGATTTGCTAGGGATGTTGGAAGAGAGGCTGCTGTCCTGGAGACTGGAGAGGGTGTCCTCCCTCGTCCTGTGAGGGGAGACCAAGTGAGTGATGATGATTTGCCAGGGATGTGGGAAGAGAGTTTGCAGGCCTGGTCACTGGAGAGGGTGTCCCCCCCTGTTCCTGTGAGGGAAGGGCAAGTAAGTAATGATGATGATTTGCCAGGGATGTTGGAAGAGAGGCTGCTGTCGTGGAGACTGGAGAGGGTGTCCTCCCTCGTCCTTTGAGGGGAGACCAAGTGAGTGATGATGATTTGCCAGGGATGTGGGAAGAGAGGTTGCAGGCCTGGACACTGGAGAGGGTGTCCCCCCTGGTCCTGTGAGGGAAGGGCAAGTGAGTGATGATGATTTGCCAAGAATGTGGGAAGAGAGGCTGCTGTCCTGGAGACGGGAGATGGTGTCCTCCCTCGTCCTGTGAGGGGAGACCAAGTGAGTGATGATGATTTGCCAAGAATGTGGGAAGAGAGGCTGCTGTCCTGGAGACGGGAGATGGTGTCTTCCCTGGTCCTGCACTCACCTTGTTATCATTTGAAGACCTGGGAGACTGAGGTTATGCCTCATGACCCAAGAGGCTCTACTACTATAGCACTATAAAGGCAGTACTGTATCAGAGGTACTTTGTGCCTCATAAATTGGCCAGTAAAGTGAAAATGCAACGGTTATACAGTAACAACTGTATTACTGCACCGCCCAACTAGGAGTTTGGCAGAGAGGGGGAGGCTTTACCTCCAGGTAAGAACTGGAGGTAAATTAGCCACCTTTCCGCCAAAACACAGCCACTTCGGCTGCATTACAGTCAATGGTAATTCACCAAAATCCCCCAAGGATTCATTTGAACTGCAATTAATAGGGACTAACTCTATGCCTACCACCAGCACGATGAATCCATTTGGTGGTACATCAGTGGATTTACCGCCGAGATACCACCACACTTGTAATGAGGCCCAGTCTTCCTTGGATCTGTGGTCACAGGAGGTGACGTGTGTTTGTGGCTCATTTAACGGATTAAAAATATTCATAAGCATTGCTCGGAGATTTGCATCTTCTGATGGGAGAACTAATCCCCATCTGTAGCTTCTGGATTTTAAAAATATTTTCATAGTTTGGAGAAAGTGGGTAAATTTGTTTCGTTTTTTTATTTTTATTTATATAGCGCCTTATTTCAAGGCACTCAAATAAATTAATCACAAAAATGAAAACAATCCTAAAAGTGCTGCAAAAGCAGCGCTTCGCTCCTGTTGTGATGGGAATCGCCACCTCTGGGCGCTTTATTCCACCTTTGAAGCTAAAGTTGCAGAAAGAAGCAAACAGCGCCGAGAAGGGCAGAAGTAGCGCTCTAATCCCGGCTCCTCCCACCCAGGGGCTGCTCTAATCCCGGCTCACCCTTCCCCCCAAGGGGATGCTCTAATCCTGGCTCCTCCCACCCAGGGGCTGCTCTAATCCCGGCTCCCCCTTCCCCCCCAGGGCCTGCTCTAATCCTGGCTCCTCCCCCTGGGGGCTGCTCTATTCCCGGCTCCCCCTGGGGGCTGCTTTAATCCCGGCTCCCCCCCGGGGGCTGCTCTAATCCCGGCTCCCCCCCAGGGGCTGCTCTAATCCCGGCCCCCCTTCCCCCCAGGGGGCTGCTCTAATCCTGGCTCCTCCCACCCAGGGGCTGCTCTAATCCCGCCCCCCCTTCCCCCCAGGGGCTGCTCTAATCCCAGCTCCTCCCACCCAGGGGCTGCTCTAATCCCACCCCCCCTTCCCCTCAGGGGCTGCTCTAATCCCGGCTCCCCCTTCCCCCCAGGGGCTGCTCTAATCCTGGCTCCTCCCACCCAGGGGCTGCTCTAATCCCGCCCCCCCTTCCCCCCAGGGGGCTGCTCTAATCCCGGCTCCCCCCCAGGGGCTGCTCTAATCCCGGCTCCACCTCCGCCCAGGGGCTGCTCTAATCCCGCCCCTCCTTCCCCCACAGGGGGCTGCTCTAATCCCGGCCCCCCTTCCCCCCAGGGGGCTGCTCTAATCCCGGCTCCCCCCCCAGGGACTGCTCTAATCCCGGCTCCCCCCCGGGGGCTGCTCTAATCCCGGCTCCCCCCCCAGGGACTGCTCTAATCCCGGCTCCCCCCCGGGGGCTGCTCTAATCCCGGCTCCCCCTTCCCCCCAGGGGCTGCTCTAATCCCGGCCCCCCTTCCCCCCAGGGGCTGCTCTAATCCCGGCCCCCCTTCCCCCCCAGGGGCTGCTCTAATCCTGGCTCCTCCCACCCAGGGGCTGCTCTAATCCCGCCCCCCCCTTACCCCCAGGGGGCTGCTCTAATCCCGGCTCCCCCCCAGGGGCTGCTCTAATCCCGGCTCCACCTCCGCCCAGGGGCTGCTCTAATCCCGCCCCTCCTTCCCCCCCAGGGGGCTGCTCTAATCCCGGCTCCCCCTTCCCCCCAGGGGCTGCTCTAATCCCGGCCCCCCTTCCCCCCAGGGGCTGCTCTAATCCCGGCCCCCCTTCCCCCCAGGGGCTGCTCTAATCCCGGCTCCCCTTCCCCCCAGGGGCTGCTCTAATCCCCTTCCCCCCAGGGGGCTGCTCTAATCCTGGCCCCCCTTCCCCCAGGGGCTGCTCTAATCCCAGCCCCCCTTCCCCCCAGGGGGCTGCTCTAATCCCGGCCCCCCTTCCCCCCAGGGGGCTGCTCTAATCCTGGCTCCCCTTCCCCCAGGGGCTGCTCTCATCCCGGCCCCCCTTCCCCCCAGGGGGCTGCTCTAATCCTGGCTCCTCCCACCCAGGGGCTGCTCTAATCCCGCCCCCCCTTCCCCCCAGGGGCTGCTCTAATCCCGGCTCCTCCCACCCAGGGGCTGCTCTAATCCCGCCCCCCCTTCCCCCCAGGGGCTGCTCTAATCCCGGCTCCCCCTTCCCCACCAGGGGCTGCTCTAATCCCGCCCCCCCTTCCCCCCAGGGGCTGCTCTAATCCCGCCCCCCCTTCCCCCCAGGGGGCTGCTCTAATCCCGGCTCCCCCCCAGGGGCTGCTCTAATCCCGGCTCCACCTCCGCCCAGGGGCTGCTCTAATCCCGCCCCTCCTTCCCCCCCAGGGGGCTGCTCTAATCCCAGCCCCCCCTTCCCCCCAGGGGGCTGCTCTAATCCTGGCTCCTCCCACCCAGGGGCTGCTCTAATCCCGGCTCCCCCTGGGGGCTGCTCTAATCCCGGCTCCCCCTTCCCCCCAGGGGCTGCTCTAATCCCGGCCCGCCTTCCCCCCAGGGGCTGCTCTAATCCCGGCTCCTCTTCCCCCCAGGGGCTGCTCTAATCCCGCCCCTCCTTCCCCCCAGGGGCTGCTCTAATCCCGGCCCCCCTTCCCCCCAGGGGGCTGCTCTAATCCTGGCTCCTCCCACCCAGGGGCTGCTCCAATCCCGGCTCCCCCTGGGGGCTGCTCTATTCCCGGCTCCCCCTGGGGGCTGCTCTAATCCCGGCTCCCCCCCGGGGGCTGCTCTAATCCCGGCTCCCCCCCAGGGGCTGCTCTAATCCCGGCCCCCCTTCCCCCCAGGGGGCTGCTCTAATCCTGGCTCCTCCCACCCAGGGGCTGCTCTACTCCCGCCCCCCCGGGGGCCGCCCTGCGAAGGGGCGCGGAGGGGGGGCATCCATTGCTCTTCCTCCTGCACTGCCCCCCGCACCCCATTTTCGCGTGAATTCGGCAGTAGCCCCGCCCCTTACCTGGGGTCTGCGGGTCTCTCGGTCCTCCTCGCTGCTGGGCACTGACGGGGTGCGTGCAGGGCATGTGTCCCCGCCTCTCGGCGCCCCCTTTTTCTCGGGGTGCAGGCCTGTCCCTCTCGCCGGACGCCAGGTGGTTGGGGTTCATCCACTTCCGGCGTCAATTCCTGGTCGTTGGGCTAGAAGCGGAAGCGCCCGCGTAGCCCAATGGGGACCGGAAATCCGCCCAAACCTAGCCCAATGCAGCTCTGCACGAGACCCCTCCAGGGCAGCAAAGAAGCGCTCTCGCAGCGCCTCCTGCTCCGCGTCCAGGCACTTTAGTGCACCGGCAGCAACGGAAAGGTGCTGCCTATGTGCTCACAATGCACATAAGTGCAGAGTTCTAGCCTGGCCATGCCCCACTTCTATCCTCCTTTGATGTTAGGGTATCTTCATGTACTCCAGTGATGGCCATGTACTCCAGTGATTAGGGTATCTTCATGTACTCCAGTGATGGCCATGTACTCCAGTGATTAGGGTATCTTGATGTACTCCAGTGATGGCCATGTACTCCAGTGATTAGGGTATCCTGATGTACTCCAGTGATGGCCATGTACTCCAGTGATTAGGGTATCCTGATGTACTCCAGTGATGGCCATGTACTCCAGTGATTAGGGTATCCTGATGTAGTCCAGTGATGGCCATGTACTCCAGTGATTAGGGTATCCTGATGTACTCCAGTGATGGCCATGTACTCCAGTGATTAGGGTATCCTGATGTACTCCAGTGATGGCCATGTACTCCATTGATTAGGGTATCTTGATGTACTCCAGTGATGGCCATCTACTCCAGTGATTAGGGTATCCTGATGTACTCCAGTGATGGCCATGTACTCCAGTGATTAGGGTATCTTGATGTACTCCAGTGATGGCCATGTACTCCAGTGATTAGGGTATCTTGATGTACTCCAGTGATGGCCATGTACTCCAGTGATTAGGGTATCTTGATGTACTCCAGTGATGGCCAACGCTCAACTGACCTTGGGTGCATCTCAGTCAGTCCTTGTCCTTCTGACTACATCTGTAATATGTCATTGTGGATTTATAAAGCATTTATACACAAGTGAAGTGCTTCAAAGCGTTTCAAGGCAGGGAAGGAAAGAAGGGAAGACAGTAGTCTTTCCTGGGCATTGAGGTTTCTGAATGATCCAACAAGAATAACAAACAGCCGGTCAGACAGCACAGTGAGTAGAGTGCTCGCTTTGATCCTTCCGAGGTTGATGAATGAGCACCACGCACCGTGGGAAGCAAGCAGCGCTCAGATGCCTGAGGGTTCGTAGCGCTATAACAAACAAACTAGCATACTAGACCTGACGGAACACCACCCTGTATTTCTTTGGCGAGCGTTGAGCGTTGTGTATCAACGATTCCCCACTGATGCTTCTGATTTCTTGCCACTCTTCTCATGACCGTTGAAACATCTATAGCATGCTCATTATTCCGGATAGGTGCCCATGCTGGGTTCAGCTTCGTGTTGGCCTTTGGGCCTCTCATTAGCTTAAATGGTGTAACTTATTTACTGTTACTCTGTGGGCTGATATTGTCCTCTGGACTGCTTCTTGACAGCGCCCTATGCTCTTGCTGGTTGAATTGCTTGCTTGATGATGCAGTTTGCTCACTCTACCTGTCCATTACCTCTTGCATGGTAAAGAGCCACACAAATGTGCTTTATGTTGTTCCGGGACAGAAAGTTTATCATCTCTGCATATACGAATTGCAGTGTTGCTAGGTCTGGAAAAGGTCTGGGGCCTTGCTAATGTCAGGACTGTTTGGACTCGGGGCTAGCTAGCCTTTTGGTTGTAGCCCCTGAGTTTCTATGCAGTTCTACAACCAAAAGACCTGTGCTACAGCTACCACACCCCTCCTAGCAATGCCTCTGACTTGGGTGTCTGAGACCACTTCCTCAGAACACCCTTTCTCTTGTAAGAGCCTGAATAGTTGATCCTGTGGTTATCTCACTCATGAATTCTGCTTTCACCCATTTGGAGGTGTAATCCACCAGTACCAGATCGTACATATGTTCTGCATGTGATCCATGGGACCAATGAAGTCTATATCAACTTTACAATAGGGATGTCCATTCCATTCAACAGATGTCATTGATGGAGTTCGGGTGAAGATGCGCTCGTCACCGTCCTTACATGCTGAGCAAGCAGTAGTATGCCTCTCCATGTTTCTGTCCAGGGCACGGCCACCAGTAGTGCCGCCTCATTCTCTGTTTCGACAGCGTAAAGTCCAAATGACCTTCATGAGCAAGCGCCAGCAAGCACAGGTGGAATGAGCTTGTCCGTTCTGCGAAGTATGTCTCCTTCTTCTGTGATTTTGGCTTGTGCCTTGCTATAGGGATGAAGTTGGAGTGGAGGGTTCTTTTCCGATGGTCATCCTGCCATGGTGAAGTCAGCTCGTTGTCAGAGAGTAGCGTCAGCTTTGGTTTGCTGCAGCCATTGATCTGCCGAGGTGCTGTGTGCGCTGTGTTCTTCTGCATCAGTATCGATGGTACAAAGCAGTCATTATCATCCCATTCATCGCCCGGTTTATGCAGCAGCGGTAGCCTTGACAGGCAGTCTGGTTGCACATTTTGCCAGCCCAGGACATATTCAATCTTGAATGTAAATTTGTGCAATTTAGCTGCGAGTCTGGCCAGCCTCGGTGTGACTTTGGTTGTGCCCCTTGGTGTTAAGATACTGGACGTGTTCTCTCCCAGATGTAGTTTCTGAAATGTTCTGTGGCCCAGGCACACGCGAGCATCTCTTTCTCTATGACCGAGAATTTGCACGAGTATCTTTCTCGATGACCGAGAACTTGCACTCAGACTTAGTGAGAGCATGAGAAGCAAATGCTGCAATCGAGTGACCTTCTCAATCCAAGGTCATTCCCAAACCATAGGCATCGGTCGTGATAATCATGTGCTTGTCAGGAATGAAAAGACGAAGAGTAGGGGCACTCAGGATGCTGGATTTAATGGTATTGAATGCCACTTGACATGCAGTTGATCACTCAAAAAGGGTATTTTTTCTTCAGGATGAGGCTGATCAGTTCAGTGTTCTCTGAAAATGCTTCTACGAACTTGACGTAGTACTCCCACAGCCCCACCAAGTATTGGAGTTGCTCATTCATGGTTGGTCAGGGAGCTTTTATAATTGCTTTAGCCAGCGACATTCTGGGACCTATTCCTGCTGCCGAAATGGTGTAGCGGCGAAATTCAACCGCTGGAACATGCATTTCCTCTTGCGCAATGTATGTGGAATGTGCTCAGCACATGTGCGAGAGAGGTGTTGTGCGATTCATTGTCCATCCCATAAACCAAGAAAATGCCACATAGGGGAATATCCCTGAAGAGGTTGGTAACTAAAAATTGAACCATGACTACAATGTGTCTTTTATGTGTAAATAGTATTTACTGCAATGAACTCGATCTACATATTAATCAGTGCTCTTCCAAATGTCATATGCTGTCCCTCTCGAGAAGATCCTTGGGGCATCAGCATTACCCCCGTTTTCATAATAATTCATGTTACCTGGTAAATCATAGGTGTAACTATTCCCCAGTGTAACATATAGAATACAAGTATCCTCGCCTCACCTCCTTCCTCTCCTCTCCTCTTCCCTCCCCTCTACTCTCCTATGCCATCCACTCTCCCTTAACCCCTCCTCTCCACTAGTCTCTCCTCTCCTACTCCCACTTGTATTCACCACTTTCTCATACTCCTCTCACTCGCATACTGTGACGATTCCCAGGATCTCGCCACTTCTTCCTTCTTTGTGAGGTTAGGGAGGTGAGCCCGCTACGTCTACGTCTATGTCTTTGTGCTTATAGCGCGCCGTAAGCCTGCGGGCATCAGGGTGCGGGGAGCACAGAGAGGTACCATTTACAGTAGAAATCTCACAATGGTTTACAGTGTCTACTCTACCCTGGGGTTGGCAATGTGGTGTTTCAAGGCTATTGGAAGAAGAAAGTTTTCAAAGCCTTCCTGAAACTAAGGTAGTTTTCTTCTTGTCTTAGGTTCACTGGTAACCCGTTCCAATATTTAGCCGCCTTAACCGGAAAAGGTCTACACCTTCCCGTTGCCCGTTTAGCCTCTGGTATGTTTAGGAGGCCCGTGTCTGCTGATCTTAGGCATCTTTGGGGTGCATACCAGGAGAATTGTTTTTTGGAGTAGGCCGGTGCCTCCCCAAAAAGACATCTGTGGACTATCGTCATTGACTTAAACCTGACTCTATCCTCTATTCTGAGCCAATGTAATTCTTTTCTTCCTTCTGATATATGGTCTCTTTGTTGTTTTCTTTTTAATGATGCGAACTACATCATTTTGCATTACTTGGCATTTTGTCAGCTCTCTCTTAGAGGCTCCCAATAGCAATGCATTGCCGTAATCTAAACGGGACAGCAGGATTGCTCTTGCAATAGTAGCCGAGTTTGTCTCATTTATAAAGGGTCTAATTGCTCTCAAAAGGCGCAAGTAGTACAAATTATTTTTGTACAGATAATTAATCTGGGCCCCTGAGCCTAATGAGGCTTCTACCATCATACCTAGGGTTTTTACCTTAGTTACTACTGGTATGGTGGCTTCTTTGATATGGAAAGTCTTATATTGGGAATCCAATTTAGACCTGGCCTGGTTTGATCCGAAAACCATTAATTCGGTTTTTGTGTTATTTAAACACATCCAGTGCCTCTGCATCCAGGTATCAATGATGTTATAAATTTCCTCAATTTTTGCGCTATCTACTGCATAGTCTCCAGTTAGTTCAAAGATCAGCTGCGTGTCATCGGCGTAATTGGTAAAAAACACGCCGATGCTTTCTAGCAAAGAGCAGAGACTTCTTATGTAAAGGTTAAAAAGAAGTGGGGACAAGCTGGCTCCCTGGGGAACTCCAAACAGTATTGGGGTTGCTTCAGAGAAATGTTCACCCCAATGTATTCTCGCTTTCCTGTCCTTCAAAAAGGAGGCAATCCAAGCCTGTGCTTTTAATGAGCACCCTACGAGTTTGTCCAGGGCTGATTGGAGTAGCTGATGGTCTACGAGGTCAAACGCAGCGCTGAGATCCAGCAGCATGAGTAACCCGGGTTTAGCTTTCTCTATCAGTTCCAGCATATGTGTCTGTAGATCTAACATGGCTGACTCTGTACTATGAGCTGCTCTAAAACCTGATTGTTGTTCATGTAACACATCTGTGGTTTCACATGTTTCTGTAGCTGGTTGGTGGCTATTTTATCCAAGATTTTCAGAATAAAATTTGAATTTGTAATAGGACGGAGATTACTAGGGTCCTTAGGATCCAGACCTGCCTTCTTTACAATCAGGGTTATAGCGACATTTTTTATATCGTCGGGGACAGCACCCTCTAAGACAGAGGCGTTTACTAACCTTGTCAGGATAGGTGCAAAGAGTTTGTTGTGATCCAAAATGATCTTGGTAGGGAGGATGTTTTCAGCGCAAAAGGTTGGTTTCATGCCTGACATCGCCCTACATAATTCTTCCTCTGAAACCGCTGAAAAACAAAATCTCTCCCTCTCTATGGATGTGGGGCTTTCTTCCATGGGGGGCTCTGTGCTGGTGGTACCTCTAGTTCCTTGCTTTTGTTATGTTTGCAGCGAAACCTTCTTGTACCCTCTCACAGTCCTCCTCCATAGGGATGTGTGGGGGAGAGAGGATTTGGGGTTTTTCCATATCCTTCAATATATCGAAAAGTTTTCTAGTCAAATTAGGAGATGCCTCTATTTCTTTATTGTAGTAATTAGACTTAGCTTCTCTAATTACCCTTCGATATGCTTGGTCCGCGCATTTCCTGTTCTCTTGAGTTTGGCTCCTACGCCATGTTCGTTCTTTAGCACGTTTAATTTGTTTAAGTTTATTGGTATGCTCATTATACCATTTGGCCTTAGTGCTATTTTTTCTTATTTTCTTATCAGTTTGCTTTTTAGTGGTGCATACTACTCTATCATCTCCTGCATGTGTTTGGTATATTTCGCTAACATATGTTCGCAGTCATTGACTGAGAAAGACTCGAGAATCTGACGAAGGCATGGTTTTAACTGCTCGGGTCCAATTTCTTTAAAATTTCTGCTTGAAACTTTCACATGTGGGTTCTCTAACTGCTTAGTTGAGGAGGTTAAGAGTATTTCTAGAGTAACCAAGCTGTGGTCCGACCAAATGAATGGCTCTGTCTTTGTCTGTGATGATTGTAGGTTGTTAGTTCAGATCCAGTCTAGCTGGTTACCCTGCAGGGTAGTGGGCTCATCGTTTACTATTTGAAAGGCCAGATTGTTCATGGCACTTTCCAAGGCAATGGCCTCTTTATCATCTGAGTTCCCTCTCCTACTAGTAGGGTAGATGAATTATCTGAGATCAGTTTACTTAGTTGCAGAGCTATTTCACTCTCGAAGTCGGAGGTCAGGGAGGAGGGTCTATATATCACAATGATGACAGTCGTTTGGTGTGTGAGTCAATTTTAATTGAATGGTGTCGCACCCAGTACAATCAAAGTTTGCTTTAAAAAGGAGCAGTGCTTCTTTAGCTATAACTGCTACTCCTCCACCCTGTCCTTGATCTCTATTTTTATTATATAATATATATCCCTCTGGGACTGCGTTTAAGCCTACTGGACCAATGGAGTCTTTAAGCCATGTTTCGGTGATGCACATGATGTCCGGGTCTCTTTCTATGATTAGGTCATGGACACTGTGTGCATGCTTGTTTAACGAACGTGTGTTTAGCAAGCCCACTTTTAAGGCAGCGGTATGACGTTGGTGGGATATTTTAAGCTTTGTCTCACTATCCGACATGTTACTTTCCCGGTTGCTGAGTACTGGAGTGCTGGTTATCAGCTGTGAGTGGTTGCCGACTTCCTCTTGACTCATTTCGTGAAAAACAGTGTAGGGGAGAAGGGGGAGGTTTAAACTTGCTCACCTCGGGATCTTCCTTTCACCTCCTTTCACAGACTGCAGCAGACTGTGCCTGCCCGTGCGCGCCGGCGCGCTAGGTTTCTAAGGAAATGGGCGTTAGGAACTACAATCCTGCTGGGGATTGTAGTTTCTGGCCTATCTAACGCGTATAGGGAGAAACCTCACTCTTTTAAAAGCGTTAGTGGAACAAAATGGAAATTAGATGGCCTAGACTGCTCAAAGCTAGTGAGGTTCGCCTAAATACAATTCTACACAATTTTATCAACAAATCCTACAAATTACAAATTATTAAAAAAAGGTTTAAAACTAGTCTAATAACAACGAATACAATGTAAATTTTACTTATCTGCTTCCACACAACATTCCCCCTAGTGGTGGTGGAAAGGGGGACCTCACAGGGAGAGACTCCCTCTTAGGAGTCTTTCTCTCTGACAAGGACTCCTGTTCCTCCATCAAGGAACTCCCTAGGCCCCAAGAACATCAGTGCCTGAGCAAATCCATTCCAAACCAGTCACTATTTGTTATTGTAACATCACACAAAATAACCATCAGCAGGACAAACATACTGCAAGAAATAAAGAATACTCATTGATGGGCAGCCCACCATACTGAGACGAAGATCGAGCTATTAGTGTAGAACGCGCAGGGAAGAGAGACAGAAGAATATCGGTCTATGCTGGGGAGGACCCGGCACTTTCCAATAAAAAGGAAAGAAGGACCAATGTATGATGTTGGTGGATATCCATGAATCCATTAAAGCAAGTGAAGAGTAACAAGGGACTAAAGGTGTCCAGTTAAAGGCTCGAAAGCAAAAGGGTCGGATGCAAAAGGTTCGAGTGCATTCGACCGAAAACCAAAGGATTGAAAACATTTTTAAAAAATATTCTTTTTGTTTTTGCTCTAGTGTAGCTTTAAAAGTTTTTTTTAACCCCAAAAACAGGGGTTTGGGGGGGGGGGACCCCCCATAAAAAAACAAAAAATAAAAAAAATAAAATGCGATCCTTTTTTTCGGTCGAATTGACTCAACCCTTTTGTCATTCAAGCATTTTTTTTCCCAAGCCTTTGACCTATAACCGGGACTAATCATACTCATCCCAGTATCCGTGTATTTATTAAAGCAAGTGTAGAGTATCAAGGGACTAATCATACTCGTCCCAGTATCCGTGAATCTATAAAAGCAAGTGAAGAATATCAAGGAACTCATCATATTTGTTCCAGTAGCTGTGAATGCCATAAAGCCAAACAAAAGTACCAGCAGACGCAACACAGTCATCGCAGTATAAGCGAAGATTTAGAAGGAAGAGAAGAAGATAAGGGGACTCAGGATATTTGTCCCAGTGTGATTCAATACTGTAAAAAGAGTAAAGAATACTTTGGACTTCAATCTATTGGTTGTAGGGAATGGTTGCCAGTAAAGCCAAGGATGGAAAGTAAGAGATACTGCAAGAAACACAGAGGAATAGGAGTCAAGACCCTAAGTTGATGAACCCTTGAACTTTGTATCAAAGAGAAAAGGAGACATCCAGGAGGCGTAAGAGCTCCTTTGAGGAACTTAAAGAACTGATTGGTGGAATCACAAGGAACTATCTGAAAATAGATTATTCAGGCTATGTGAGAAATCTGGGGGTATTCTCACATTTAGCCCTCCTAGGACACCCCCTCAGGTAACCAAAAGAAAGGGAGAGCTGCCCGATCCCGACCCCAGGGATACATCTAGGAGGGAGAGTCACTTTGGTGGAGGGTCCTTGGGAAGTGAAAAGAGGGTACCTGATGGTAAGACATGTTGACCCCCATTCCTGACAGTAACCTACCCTCCCCATACCTCCTTTAGCCTTTATGAGCTATTGCCAGTCTTATTCCCTTGACCCCTACAAAAACCCCTTTAGTACTGAGAAGAAGAAGCAACTAGGAGTAATGCAGATTACCCACTGCAAAATCCACTTTGTTACTGTGACGAAGAAGAGAAGATCAGAGGCCTCCAGCTATCACAGTCTAGCAGGTCACTTTAATAGGTACATGCAAGTTCAGGCAATTGAGGGTGATTCGAATCACCTGTAGTCCATTGATAATCAAAGAGCGTATATAAAAGGTGGGAGCAGAAGAGAAGGAAGAGGCAAGGGCAGGAGCAGGACTGTGAGCAGCAGGAGACTTGTATGGAGAGGCAGTGGTGGTGGCCAAGGAGGAGCCAAGACGCCAGCAAGAGACGCAGAGGACTTGTGGGACCTAGAAAAGCTGGGCCCTGCAGTTTCCCTGAGCCCAGGAACCTCTCAGGTGTGGAACTGGCAGGAGGAGCTGCTGGTTAATGCAGAGCCCAGAGGAGGAGGTCTGCCTGTGAATGACAGTGACAGAGGTGCTAAGAGCGAGAACTTGAGAGAGAAGCTGCGCAGGGAGCAAGTGAGGCTTGCCTCCGTGAGCATGCCCGCTTCCCGAGAGAGAGAGAGAGGAGGAAGCCGCGGGAGCCACGTGAATCAGCTGCAAGTTAACGGGAGTGTCGGAGGAACACTCCAAAGGTCTGGAAGCAGCCGACGTACTCCAGTGAGTAATGAATGTAATACAATACCGAAAAAAACATATATCGATTGCCGAAGTGAATGGAAACAATGTATTGAATGAACTAACAACAAATGAATATTTATTGAATACTGAACTAAACCGAAACAATACATTGAAAGTAATACGGCAACTTTTGAATAATGAGCCACCATTTAAAAACCAGAATGATGAATGTTAGAAGTGAACTGTGGAGTGAACTTCATAGTGTTACAGTTTTTCGGTGTGGCGGTGTGACAGAGTGAAGAGTACTCTGAAGGGAAGGGAATCCGAGGTCGAGATACCTGGAATCAGCAAAGCACGTGCAGAGACCCGTGAAGGTTGGGGACTCTGCTAGCCTCCAGTGTGGAGCATGTAAAAGGTGAAGAGGATCAGCGGGTGGGGAAGTGCAGTGCAGTGACTGCTATGTCGGGACTGGGCTCAGGGACCCGCCTGCAAGTGAGGCAGCAAGATCATGCAGATTCCGCGAAGATCCTATCTCCCCAGGAAGCCGGCATCCGACTAGATCCTGCGTTCATGGGTTTCCTATAGCATTACTACCTTAGGGCATGGCAGATTATATGGGGTTGTTCAGACCCCGGACATTCAATGTCAAGAAGGAGAACTTGTCACTCCCTTGTGCATCCACGTCTCAAGAAACTCACAGCTTATCCTTCTTGTCCGGCTAACTATCACCCAATCTCCATCACACCTTTCCTGGGCAAACGCCATCTCCAAGCTTAACCTTCATTCCGATTCTGTTGGCTGTTTCCATGACCACCAGTCTATCTTCAGAGCTGCCAGAAGCACGGAAAATGCTCTCCTGAACATCCATGAAGATCTGCTCTCCAACCTTGATTCTAACATTCCCTCTGTCCTCATCCTACCCGATCTCTCTTCTGCCTTCGACACGGTCAACCATACCATCCTGTTCAACTGTCTCCGTGATAACCTGGGTATCACCGATCAGGCTCTGGCCTGGCTGACCACTTTCCTCTCTGATCGACCCTCCCAGGTCCAACTTGGTTCCTTCCTATCATCTATCTCCCTCTCTACCTGTGGTGTTCCCTAGGGGTCTAACCTCTCGTCCTGGCTTTTCAACCAATACCTGGCAACTCTCGCCCACCGCATTGCCATTTTCTGCTACGCTGACGGCACTCAACTCATTTTCAGACTGCCCTCGGCCACCTCCTCTCCTTCTCTCATCTCTGATTGCCTAACTGCCATTCAAGATTAGTGTGCCACCAACGATCTTTGTCTGAATGCCAGCAAGACAGAGATCCTCCTCATCGGCACACCTTCACCATCCTTTCCCCTCACTCTCTGGCCAGCCTCTCTTGGCCCTCCTCCTACCCCCACCTACAAGGCTAACAAACTCAGGGTCATCTTTGATGCCACATTTTCCTTCTCCGTCCACATATCTGATGTCTCTAAAAAGTCAAAATTCCTTCTGCACCTCCTCAGAGGTACTCTGCCTTTCCTCTCCTTCTCCTAGAAGCTCGCTGTCTCCCAAGCTCTTGTTCTCTCAAGGTTGGACTATTGTAACAGCCTCTCTCTAAATCTACCTGCCTCTAATCTAGGCCCTCTGCAACTAATCCAGAACAGGACTGCGAGACTTGTCCGTGGCCTGAAGCCCTGGGATCATATCTCTCCAGCTCTGAAATCTCTTCATTGGCTCCCAGTGGATGCAAGGATTCATTTCAAAACCCCTCCGCATTGTCCACAATGCTTTCTGGGGATTGGGTCCCAAATACCACTCCTCTCGAGCTCTTCTACCTCTAACTCCCTCAGGGTCAGTAATTTTTCAACGAAACAAGCTGGAGGTAGATCTCTGTCTTTGGCTGGGCCTCCCTCTGGAATAGCCTCCCTGCCACTCTGAACCTCCGGATCCAGTAGCACCTCAAGACCTTCCTCTCTGCTTCTGCCTTCGCCCCCCCGTTCCCTCTTGGCACTGTTCACCTGGCCACCCTCTGTCCTCCGGGCCCAGGTACCTGCTCACCCTGCCACCCTCCCGCACTGCCTCTGGGCCACTCCTTGCACTGGGGTCTCTATATGTACCCATACAGCCCCCCCTTTTCTTCTTGCACTTATGCACTTATCAGACCTACACTGTCTTCTGCCTTAAACCCAGCACTTGCCACTTTCTGGCTGCACCACCACTGTTTATTGCCTTTATTTATTTATTTATGTATTATTATTTATCTGTTTCTCCTTTGCTCCGCACTTTCCACTTTCCCCCCCTTCCATGCACTTTTCCTCTCTCCCTCGCCCATGAACTTGCGTGTTCTCAATGTCACTGGGCCTAGTAAGATTGTTGTTTTGTTCTCCCATGTCCCCTGCCTTGCCTTGTCGCACTCTGAAACACTCGTGTACGAGCGCGATATAAATAAAATATCTATATCAATATCAATCACCCATAGAGACCCGTTTGTTTCACACAATGAACACGTCTCGCTTGTATGCATGACAGGGATTTTGTTCCCGTGTTTACTAGGTAGCCCCTCAGCACTTTAAGAAAAAAACATATTAATACTACTTCAAACCTAACTTCCCCAACATTTGGTGACCATATCCAACATCAGCCCCAAATTGACGATGCAGCCCAAAAAAACCGGGGAACTTCGTGGGGTGCACTGCGAACAGTGGTTGCGATCGTGCAGCCGGTTGCAATACATTATACTAGTATTGTACACCAATGCTGTATAGAAGGAGGGCTTAGGTCATTGTCATTGTTGGTCAGTCATTGACTGCAGCATCCAACTCATTGTTGTGTGGTCGAGGACTGTGGTTCTACTCACGGTCTCTCCTCAGGAGTGGGATTGATGCTTCTACATATGCCGTGGCCATGGATGGATTCTCTAAGTAGTGCATGCGGCCTCCATGTTAGATCCTTAGCTTGGCAGGGAACATTAGGGCATAAGGAACCTTTCTAATTCGTAGTAGCTTCTTGACTATATTGTATGATTTTCGTAGGGCCTGTACATTGGTTGCAAAGTCTGTGTAAATATAAACATCAGAAGTCTCATAGAAGAACGTGCCTTGCTCACTGGATAATCACAGTATTAGATCTCTGTCTCAGTAATCAAGCAATCTTGCTAGGGTGGTGCAGGGAGGTGCCCCGGGTTTAGGGACAGGATCCAGTTTGCGGTGTGCGCGCTCCACCAATAATTGCGGGGAGAACTTTGTGTGATCGAACAGTGATTTTAGCAGGTCTTTGACAAATGTTCAATAGAGCCTTTGCAAGCTGCTTCGGGCATCCCGATTAAGCAAACATTATTTCAACTCGAGGACGACTCCAGGTCATCACACTTGTTATGGATTTTGGTGACCTCCAGCTTCAGTTGAGTTATATATTCGTCATGTCTGTCGACCTTGTCGTCTGTTTCACCAATCCTCATGTTTTGCCTCATTTATGCGGCTACTTTCTTTTTCCAGTTTAGATTTTAGTGGACCAATGGTGGAGATAATGTTGAATGCCATGAATCCGCTTTGCATTGCTGCTAGTAAATGGTCTTGGTGGGTATCTCCAGAGGTCGAGGCATGCTCATCTTTGGTAAGCGGACCTGCAGGACCCAGAGCCTTCACTGGGATATTGGTGAATGAATTCATGGGCCCTTTTGTTTGCCTTCTGCTCCTTTCGTCCTGTTTACCACTTATGTTGTTGTTGTGGTTGGTACCCTGGAGGTCTTGCACCGGCTCCACATCTGCAAAGGAAAAGAGGCTGGAGGGACCCTTAAGTAGTGAAAAAGAGCGGCAACCAGGAAGGCACCAGGTGGCCAGGGCTTAGGCCATGTGGGGAGGGTTTGCTAAGCGGGGAAAAAGAGCAGGAACCTGGAAGGCACCAGGTGGGCGGGGCTTATGCCAGGTGACCTGGATCCACTTGCACCGGTTCCCCATCTGCAAAGGAAAAGAGGCTGGAGGGCTCCTTAAGTAGGGAGAAAGAGCGGCAACCAGGAAGGCACCAGGTGGGCGGGGCTTGCTAAGTGGGGAAAAAGAGCGGAATCCTATAAGGCACCAGGTAGGCGGGGCTTAGGCCAAGTGACCTAGATCCACTTGCACCGGCTGTTAGGGAGAATTCTCAAGAATGTGCTAATTTCCCATACCTTTTGAGACCCCCAGCAACTTTGCTGGATTTCTAGGATTTGGTTTTTTACATGGGAAGAGCGTGAGGCTTTTTTTCCCACTCTTCCATGTATTTTGATAACAAATCCATAGGCATCATATTTTTCTGTGTGTCACACAGCACCTTCAGTGCAGTGCACAGGGGTGTCTTTCAGACTTCCCATGGTTTAAATACCTTCTGTGGGACTGACTACTGTCTCCCAGAGCATGTAAAGTTACATTGACTTTACTAGTCTCTTTACATTTACAGACCCAGCACATACTATCTTCCTATAGGTTGCTGGAGGGGTTGCCTAGCTTCCCCTGAGTCAAAACACTCATGTAACAGTCAAATCTTACCTTTTCCTACTTTAAATGGCTGGTGGTAGGGGTTTAGATCAAACTACCATGATTTCCTGACCGCGAACAATGGTAGCTAAAAATCTGGTCACCCATCTTTTTCAATATGGCGCCCAAGACCTATCTGTAAAAACAGACTCCGGTCAACTTTTTTCGCCGTTTTTGTGTCCTTCTTGTGTTTACCTCTGCGCGCCAAACCAGGTTTGGTCCCTTTGTTCGTTGGCCTTTGACAGTCTTCAGTGCTGAAGCCCTCCTCTGGCGGCTGAGTGTCTGGGGTGGGCAGGATGTGAGGAAGGTGCCCGAAACTCCCTGTGCTCAGTCTCCCAGGAGACCTGAATGCACTCTGGCGTGATTGGCCGGCTGGCTGTCCGGCAAGGACAGCCACCCTGCTGTGTGAGTGACAGCCATGCTGAAATGAATGGGGGAAAACTGTTTAAAAGCAGGTCTCTGGGACTTGGAAAGCAGAGTCGACCACTGGAACGAAAGAACCAAAGACGAGCTGAAGGAAGATGACTGCTGCAACTCCTGGTCCACCTGTGAAGCCCTGCTGCAGGTCCGAATTGCCTGAAACTCCATCGACAGAGAAGCCCTTCAATACGACGTCTTCCCTTGAGTTTGGTGGGAACAACCAACTCACAAGACGCATGAACACCGTCACCTACTGGTCGAATCTTCTGCAGAGTGCTGTGGAAAACTGGATAGCCAGTGGGAAGGATACCAGTTTGTGGTCTTTAAGGCACTCACACCTTAAACCGATGTTTTGCTAAGCTTGTGGCTTCTTCCCTGGGCAGTGCAGGAACCTCCCAAAGTCCTCCTTCTTGTCCCCACGACTGAAGCTCAGGAACAGCGAGATCTGCTCGAACTGCCAGGAACAACTGCCTCAACTACAGCTCTTCTTCACATTGAAGGTACTGTGCAAACACGGTCCGGAAATCTTTTCGGCCACGGTGAAAGTTTGTGAAACATTCCCGACTTCAAAGGCTTGTCCTTCCCTAAACTACATATACATTTTTGCCTGACCAAATTCTTCTTAAATCCGTTGCAAAGACTTAACCATTTACTAACAGAACTGTGCTATCCTATACAAAGACTCTGAACTATTGACTTCGGCACAGGCCTATGTACTGATTTGCTGGTTGTAGTTAACTGGAACCCTTTGCCCTGCCTATGAAAGTATTTGTGCTTAATTTCTTATAACCTTGTCTATTTACCTCTTTTTAAATATATATTCTTTTACCAAGAAACTTTGAGTAAGTGTTTTTTGAATCACTGTATTTGCTGGTCCTTTGGGTAACTTGTTCTACTGCTCACTTTACTCTTGAGATAAGTCTGGCTGCACAGCCACTGCTACCACATTACTGTGTAGTACAGGCTTGTACCAAAGGTGAAATTGTACTGACACGTGTAGTTTTAATTGCATGTGGTGTTCCCCAAGGCTACTGCATGTGATTCTGCCTAACACCGGCTCCCCATCTGCAAAGGAAAAGAGGCTGGAGGGCACCTCAAGTAGGGAAAAATAGCGGCAACCTGGAAGGCACGAGGTGGGCGGGGCTTGCTAAGTGGGGAAAAAGAACGGCAACCTGGAAGGCACCAGGTGGGCGGGGCTTAGGCCAGGTGACCTAGATCCACTTGCACCGGCTCCCCATTTGCAAAGGAAAAGAGGCTGGAGGGCTCCTTAAGTATGGAAAAAGAACGGCAACCAGGAAGGCACCATGCACAGTTCAGTGGTGTCTATTATTTTAGCACTGTGCTTTCTCAGATCCATCCTGAAGGTTGTGTCCACGGGGGCACACAGATCTTTAGAACACTCAATGGGCTCACCATGCATTTCTCAGGTCCATCCTGAAGGTTGTGTCCACGGGGGCACACAGATCTTTAGGACACTCCATGGGCTCACCATGCATTTCTCAGATCCATCCTTAAGGTTGTGTCCACGGGGGCACACAGATCTTTAGAACACTCCATGGGCTCACCATGCATTTCTCAGATCCATCCTGAAGGTTGTGTCCACGGGGGCACACAGATCTTTAGAACACTCCATGGGCTCACCATGCATTTCTCAGATCCATCCTGAAGGCTGTGTTCATGGGGACAGGCAGATCTGTAGAACACTCCACAGGACCACCATGCACAGTCCAGTGGCATCGATTATTTTAGCACTGTGCTTTCTCAGATCCATCCTGAAGGTAAATGTGCTATCGAGACCGACAAGTGCACGTCCGAAGGAAAGTACAAATAATCAAATCAGAGGCGCACACCGGGCACGCACCATGAGCAGTGCACATTTGCTGTTGATACTTGGGATTTTTGATTTTGCCTGTTTAACTTGGTGTGAATGTTTTTTTTTATTTTTCTGGCTTCTGGCAAATGGGCCCCTGCCTTTACCCCCAGGTACCATGCTTCACCCCCTTGGGAGGGCGTCTGATTCTATGTCCTTGTGGAGTAGCCTTGCCCTTAATTTGATATCCATTCCTCTGTCTTCATGTGGCTCATCCATTCTTTGGTTCCTGTTGTTTTTCCGTCCTCATGGTTAAGGTTCACCTGTTCCTGTTCTCTAGTATTCACCACACTGGACTTGGTGCACATTCTTGTGTCATCAGGTCTGAACACTTAGTGATGCCTCCTCATGCCCTAAGGCAAGCACTTCTTGTACTCCAGCACTGGGCATGGACACCTGCCTCGCTTTGCACTTTGTATTCGGAGCCATCATCAAGCACCTCAACTCTATCCCCTTTGAAATGGTTCCAATTACCAGTTTCTAAATTAGACAAAGGCAATTTGGTGTTCAGATGCAGGTGCAACGTCCTAAACGTATGGGGAAGTGTAGGCTGAGGAATTGTTATTAGCATAAGGTCTAGGCCATTTTAATGTCAGTACTGCTGCCACGTGTTTCAGCAATTCATTGCCATTTTCTTAATTGGATTTAGTTTTGCCACATCCCAGAGAGCTCTAGGATACCAAGTACGCAGTGGGATGAGGGGCAACAGAAAATATTACTCACTACACGTACACTTTAGCCAGTGTCATGGGGCATCATTACAAGGATGGCGGTAGCCGTGCAGGTAAATACTGGCATGGCTGCCGCTGGAGTCATGAATTTTCCGGCACCCGGGAATGGGCAATTGACAGGGTATTTCAGCCCCGGCGGACCTAGTAATTGTCCAAAGTATTGCTCCCCATTCCCATTTGAGTCCCATTGGATGGGTAGGATGGATGCACCGCCACCGTAAAAAACGGTGCCGGTGCATCCGTCAAAGTCTGCGAGCGGGTGCCGTTCCACCAGCCAGGTCAAAACCGGTGGGCTGAAAGGCACCCGCCCAAGTGAACTGTTGTAAATTGTGAAGTATGTGGCTACATGGCCAGGTAGAGCAAATGTTAGTCAGAAAATAAAACAGGACTTTCTGGGTTCCATTATTATAGGGGTCCCCTGCCGTGATGAACTAGGCCCTGTTAGAGGCTGCAGATTTGCTTTTTAGTGCACCAGGCCACATTTCTGAGCTTCTGTTAGTTCTTTGTATTAGAATTCATTCCCTTCCAGAGAGCCCTCGGTCTGCCAAGGTTGAGGTAGGAGAGGGCGCAGCACACATATAAGCTATTGTTACAAGGATTGGCTGTTCCCCGGGGCTCCACGCGGGATGAAGAATAATGGTTTCTGTTCCTGATGTTAGACAAGTAACTGACCCATAGTTGCGTAAGACATATTTCTTTTCAAAGAGCTTTATTTCGACAATATGCCATAAAAGCAACACAACACGTGTAATACAATCCATAAAAGCACACTGGGCTCCTTCCATATAACAATAACAATTCATACAGTAATTTAATGAAATGCAATCCCCAATAGCCACTCCCCTTGCCCCCCCTAAATCCCCACGGTGACACAAATAAATCCAATCCAAAAATGCAAGAAAATAATCCAATCCATGGGTAACAGGTGTAAAATAAGACAGCTTCATTCTACCGTGTGGATCATCTACTTCATTCTCATCCTCCAAGGCCATGTGAGGTATTTGCACGTTGAGAAAACAGCAAAAGTGTTGGTAGAATTTACACAAGCAGCCATTGCCCCACTTACAGATCTACAACCAGGCGCCCTACTCCTCCTCAAAGATAGGGTCACAGGACACAGCAATAAGAAATAACGCAAGTGCTCATCCCCATTTGCGCACAAGGGGCACCTCTTGGGGAAACATTGATGGCCCACCTGTGCTTTACCACCAAACTAACCAAAACCTTCCATACAGTGCCCTCTCAGATTCAGGAAGAACAGCCTCCATGAGTGTTAATCGCGACATACTGTGCCAGGGACACAGAGCTGGCAGTTTCTGCACCGATGTCGCGTTGGGCCTTGGCTATCGCAGCACTTTCAACCATGGATTTCAGATGAGTGTCCATGGAGCCGAGATTGTACCAATAATCCCTAAATTCCAACTCTCCCAGGGAGCTTTTTACATGAGCCCCCCATTTCAGGCTGGAGCCAAATGTTTGGGATACAACGTGCTTTAGTGCCTCTTGGTATTTCGTAAGCTTGGTACTAAACCATAAGCAAACCCAATAAAGTACCACGTGTAGCCAACAAATCGACTCAATCCCCTTCAGACTTGTCTCAAGTAACACTAGCAAGCTTGGGGGGAGGTTGACAGGCCCATGATGTTCGCCTGCCCCCACAGTTCTGCTCCATATATTGCCGCCTGTCTTGCCTGTGCCTCGAATGTCTTTAGCGTGACACTGATCGTCCCATTGCCATGGCCGGCGGTGAATCTTGCGATAGCACCCCGTTACCTGTTCAATGTGGTCTTTGCCTTCTCCACCTGTTCACCCAGTTTCATGCGGTTGTCACTCTAATCCCTAAACAATGATACAAAGACACTTGCTCGAGAACGCCTTCCTCTGAGGCCAGCATGAACTTCTTGCATCACCTCCTGGCATTTGTGTTGAAGCTCATTGATTTGGTCTTGCGCACATTTAGGGACAGGCCATTTGTCTTGCAAAATGCAACAAATGTGGCCAACTGTTTGCGAGTGCCGATGGGTGTTGCCGATAGCAACACTGCATTGTCTGCAAATAGCAATGTAGGAATCCTCTCGCCGGCCAACATTGGCGCGTCAGTGTGTAACCTTAACAGCTCCTCAATGACTCCATTAATAAAAATACAAAAGAGTAATGGGCCAATATTCACCCTTGACGGACGCCCTTTTCAACTTTAATGCTAGTGGAAGTCCTTCCATCCATGCCCCAATGGATTACTGCAGTGTTACCCATATACAAGCTCTGTATTGCTCTCAGGAACGCCAAGAGAATACCACGCCCCCTGAGAATCTCCCAAAAACAGTGCTTTGGGACTGTATCAAATGTGGTACACAAGTCCAGATAAACTGCATAGACGCTAACCACCCGAAGGACACTGTATCTCTTACATACCAGCTGCAGAGGCAGGCTTTGGTCTATTGTGCTCAAGCCCTGTGAAACCCTGCTTGACGATGGTCTATGATTTGATGGTCTTGGACCCAAGTCTCCAGATGGTACAGTAAAGCCCTGGCAAAAGATTTCCCCCCTCCATCCGGGAGGCAGATTGGCCTATAGTTCGAGGGCTGTTCTCTGGGTCCTTTTTTGTGAATCGGGACCAGTTCTCCACTAGTCCAAGACACCGGTACCACATTTTGGACCAAGATAGCATTGAGCAATTTGTTTAGATGAGGGACCCACATGACGGGGTCGTTGGTATAAAAGTCAGACGGCACTCTGTCTGGACCAGGCACCTTGCTCCCCTTCTGGCACGCTAGGGCTCTAACCACCTCAACCATAGCTCTCAACTCACCCGCTTTTGGCGGGTGTCACCCGCCTTGCAAAGGGCTGACTCACCCGCCAAGCCTTCTGCACGCCCATTCATTCCAATGGGCGTCTCACCCGGCGGAAACAAAATCGGGTGATTTCACCCGCCTTTGCGAGACACATGGTTGAGAGCTATGCCTCAACAGAAGACAAAACCAAGGGCCTAATGCTCGAGCTATCTGCACGCGAGGCGTCTATCTCTTCCTGTAACATTTCAGCAGTCTCCACTCCCTCGTTCCCATAGAGCTTGCCACAATACTGTACCGAGGTTTGCTCCGTGATGCAACACTGCAATATATGACGGCCAGGCCTCCGCCCGGCCCCAGTCAAATCCCAAAATCCCCCAGAGCCCACCTTCTCAATGGCATTCAAGAGCGTTCCCCAAGAGTCCTCGTGCCAGTCCTTCCGAGTGTGAACGAGGACTAAGGTGCTCAATCAGACTGTGGTTACACTGCCCCCTAGGGGAGGTTGGGACAGCCGGATCCATGCTGGAATAGCTTGATGGCATGAATGAGTATACAGAATTACGTTTTTTATAAGGCCCCCTGGCTCTAAGAGATAGGTAGAACGATGTGCGCTAAGGCTAGCCCCATTTATTTTTTAATTTATTTAATGTTTTGCATTTATAGCAGCGCACACATCCCTCAGGCATCTAGGTGCTAGTTACAGTAAGTGTGAAGTGACAATCTGCAGAGTACAAGGCTGTGCATAAAGGTTACAACATAAGGTGGATCTGGAAAAAAGCATGCTGAGGTAGTGCCACTCCTCGTGGTACCTGGGCAGCTGCAGGTGTGCAGGTCATCAAAGAGGTATACATAGTCTGAGTGCTCAGTCTGGCAAAGCCACGCCTCCTGGTGTGGTGGGAGCTTGTACAGATAAGCAAATAGGTAATATCGGTGTGAGTTCACAGTCTGGCAAAGCCCCGCCTCATGGTGTGGTGGGAGCTTGTACAGATAAGCAAATAGGTAATATCGGTGTGAGTGTACAATCTGGCAAATCCACACCTCATGGTGTGGTGTCAGGGGGCTACTTCAGGTGTATAGATAAGCAAATAGGTAATATTGGTGTGAGTGCACAGTCTGGCAAAGCCACGCCTCATGGTGTGGTGGGAGCTTGTATAGATGAGCAAATAGGTAATATCGTTGTGAGTGCACAATGTGGCAAAGCCAAGCCTCATGGTGTGGGGGCGGGGCTACTTCAGGTGTACAGATAAGAAAATAGTTAAAATCAGTGTGAGTGCACAATCTGGAAAAGCCACGCCTCATGGTGTGGTGGGAGCTTGTACATATGAGCAAATAGGTAATATTGGTGTGAGTGCACAATCTGGCAAAGCCCCACCTCATGGTGTGGTGGGAGCTTGTACAGATGAGCAAATAGGTAATATTGGTGTGAGTGCACAATCTGGCAAAGCCCCGCCTCATGGTGTAGTGGAAGCTTGTACAGATAAGCAAATAGGTAATATCGGAAGGAGTGCACAATCTGGCCAAGCCACGCCTCATGGTGTGGTGGGAGCTTGTACAGATAAGCAAATAGGTAATATCGGTGTGAGTGCACAGTCTGGCAAAGCCACGCCTCATGGTACAGGGACTACTTCAGGTGTACAGGTAAGCATAGGTCAAAATGAGTGTGGGTGCATAGTCTGGTAAAGCCACGGCTCGAGGCTGCAGCGGTTGTACAGGTAAACACGAAGTACAAAGTTAGAGTGGGTCCATAGACTGGCAGGTCTAGTTTCATCCAAATGTGTGGCTAGAGAAGTAGCAACGGCATCATGATGGAGGGCCAGCAGGCATACTATAGAGAGTAGTAACATAACATGAAGGGGATATTAGCAGGTATGGTCCAATGGGGAGTCAGAAATAAGGCTTAGCGCAGACTTGTAAGGTGCGTTGTATGCCGGCAGGGCCGCATCAGCGTGGCTGTAGACTGCAGCAGCATACCACTCCTAGAGGGTTACGAAACAGGAAGTCGAGAGGGCACTTAGGGCTAGACATTAGAAAGTAAGAGTAAGGCAGAATACAGACAGAAAATACACCAAGGACCACCATTGCTAGGGAGATTCCGGGTGTGCACACCATGGCACACAGTCATGTGGCAGTTACAGAAAGCCTTTGGGGGTACAATTGCTGGAGTGTCAGCTGCGTGGCGAGCAGTGGAACCGGGGGAGCCGATCGTCCGTGATAACGACATAAAATCAGGCAAAACATTTCAAGGGAAACAGTTAAGCAATTCTGTGGATGACAAGCAGCAGCATGACGCGCCTTGTGGCGTAGCATTAGGAGATTATCCAACGGGTGAGCAATTTGGGTGTCTTTGGGACCGGAAAGTTATTAAGTACAATATTGACAGCCATTAGAGGCGTGGGGTTGTCACGTGATGATGAGGACACCAGCATTGCATGTGGTGGACTAGTGGGTTTAGAGTTGGCAGGCTTCTTCTTAGCTATGTTTGTGTCATGGCCACTAGCCAAGGGCCACTACCTTTATCAATCAAAGGGTCAAATCAATACAGGCTCATAAGAAAGTGAGCTCTGCACACTTTGTGTCTAGGGCACGTGCATACAGGCCGGACGTGGCCATTAAAAGACATTGGAGGGCACGTGCAGAAGTCTGTGGGAGGAACAAGGCGGAGCCACACGGCAGGGCTAAGGGGAGTGGCTATGGCCAGGCTATTTAAGCCAGCCCCACCCGCAGGCAAGCGCTCGCGTTAGTCTGCTTTCTGCTGCGTAACGCTTACCGCCGTCCAAGCATCCTTACCCGTTTCCAGCTCATCATCTCAGAACGTGACTCATCAGGTTCCTGAACTTCTTCTTCAGTGCGCATCTACCTGACTCCAGCCACACCATCGCTTGAAGCGCAGCTGACCTGATTCCAACACTGCATCTTCTTCGCGCATCTACCTGACTCCAGCCACACCATTGCTCAACGCGCAGCATACCTGACTCCAGCAACTCCACCGCCGGATGCACGTCTTACCTGTCTCTGCAATACCTTCGCCAGCAGTGCATCGCATCTTACCTGATTCCTTTTTCATCGGAGTCGGAGCGCATCCTCACCTGTTCCAAGCGTCCAGCTACGCAAGAGCATTCTTCTTGCCCAGCATCCTCACGGATCCATCCATCCAGCAATCGTCGGCAGGTCTTCAGATCATCGCTCCCCATCATACGCCAGCAGGCCATACCTGCAAGAGAAAAGGAGCACACAAGGTTAGAAACTGTATAAATACCTTACGCTTGGTCGCGCAACATATAAACCTTTCATACAACTTTGAAACCCTACTTATCATCTAAGTGGGGACTGCGCAACCCCCTTTGGCACCATTCACACTCGCTTCCAACACCGCAATTCCGCGTGGCCATCTTCACACCTATTGGGGAGAGAAAAGACATTGCAAAAGGGTTACGGACAATAATCATTGAGCAAGGACTTTGCAAAAGGGTTACGGACAATAATCATCGAGCAAAGACATTGCAAAAAGATACAGACAATAATCAATGTTACAAACACTTACCTTCAAGCTGGTTCGGTCACAGCCGGTCTGGGCCGCCACACACACAGACGAGTGAGGCAACTAGGTCCATCAACGGCGCCCCTGCTGAAGAGAAGCAGGATGGAGAGCTCATCCTCACAAGAAAACAGGTGAGACTGTATGGGTAAACGCATGCTCACCTCATTCTGGAACTAAGGGTTCGAAGGGAATCACCATCCATCCGCAGCATTCTCACTGCCACTCTCGTCTTCTCTCAGAGGCAGTGCCAGCAGCTAGAGCAGCCCACACTACAGCAGCTGGGGAAAGAGGCTGATCGAGGGGAGCCAAGTCCAGGGAGGGCTCCAACCATGCCGCAATGCCCCCGCAGAGGCCAGGTGTGCGTAACAGAACGCAAAGCCTCTCTGAACCTCTGCCTGGGCGTTATGGACACCTCAGAAACTGACCAGTTGGCCCAATTACTGGGGTAACTACGGGCCAAAGTACATGCCTCCAGACAAGAGACTAATGCCCTGAGAAGAGATCTTATTGTCGCCTGAGAACGAACGGATGATCTGGCGAAACAGATGCTTCAGACTCATGCAGGGCAGGTTCCATTACCCGGAATCGCACCATCTCCTTTGCCAAAGCCATCACCACCAGTCCAAGTGGTACTCCCGGGGGCTGTGCCATTGGCCCTGCCTGAACGTTTCACTGGCGATCCTAACAAATATGTTATATTCATGAACCAATGCCGTCTCCACTTTTTGTGTGGCCCAGGGGCCTTCCCTAACAATCGTGCAAGAGTTGCCTTTGTACTTTCATATTTGGGAGGCAGCGCAGCGGATTGGTCCATACCATTAGTAAATGAGGATGATCCAATACCTCTAAATTTTGGGGAATATCAACGGGAATTGGAAAAGTTGTTTGCAAGGCACAGCCAAGGACAAGCCCTAAATAACGAACTGTTGTCACTCAAACAGGGAAACCATGATCTGTTGACTTATATTGCCACCTTTAATTGTCTTGTAGCACAGACCAATTGGCTCGAAGAAAAAAGGACCACACTGTTTTATCAGGGATTGCGTGGGGAACTAAAGCATGTGCTAGCCCAAGTGATTACCCCCCCCCCCTCCCGAGTGTTGTGCGGAGTACATCAATCTGACGGATTGATCAATTGGATCGTAGGTTACAGGACCGAAAAATGGACCGCACAAGAACGGAAGGGAGATCAGTTTATATGCGACCCCGGGACAACCAGGTCAAAGCTCATGAGCCCACCGAACCCATGCAGATTGGGGGATTATGGGCTCCTATTTCCAAGGCTGAGAGAGAAAAAAGGAGACAACAAAAACTTTGTTTATACTGCGGCAGGCAGGACATTTCCTCCGGGATTGCCCAATAAAACCTCCCAAGAAAATTGTAGGTGCAACGGACAACGATGAGAAAGAACAAACCCCGGAAAACTCCAACGCCCGACAAGCATAGGGGGTCAGCGAAATGAAGATAGTTGTACAGACCTCACACCTGGTCATTCCGGTACTCTTGGTCCACCACCAACAACCATCAAAGGTACATGCCTTGGAAGCGTATATTGATAGTGGAGCGGTGGAAAATTATATCGATCAGGATGTGGCCGCAGGGATAGGCCTTCCCCTTAAGCAGAAGCTACAATCGGAAAACGTCACTGCAGTGGATGGCTCCCAGTTGTCATCCGGCTCATTGATGCAACATACCGGAAAAGTGTTGCTGATGTGTCAGGATGGTCATCGGGAAGACATTTCTTTCAATCTTATTGGGGCCCCCCAGTTCCAGATGATTTTAGGAATGCCGTGGCTAGTAACTCATAATCCCAGGATTGACTGGCGAACATGAGTGCTGACCTTTCCTCAAGAATGCGCCAAAAGTTGCTACCACAAAGGCATGAAGAGTATGAAGGTCAAGACGAAACCTATCCTGCGACTCTCAGGTGTCCTAACCCCTGAATATTTGGACTATAAGGATGTGTTCCAGAAGGAGCAAGCTAACATCCTGCCTCCACATAGGCCTTACGACTGCCAAATCGATCTGGTCCCTGGAGCACAAATTCCTTGCAGTCGAATTTACACTTTAAATGAGCAAGAAAACCAACATCTGAGGACTTACCTAGATCAGTACCTAGCTAACGGATTCATTCGCCCATCTAAGTCTCCTGCCTCCTCAGCTCTCTTCTTCGTACCCAAGAAGGAGGGTGACCTCAGAACATGTATAGATTATAGGCACCAAATCAAATCATAGTTAAGAACAGATATTCTCTGCCACTCATCACCAAGCTGCTTGATCAGGTGAAAAATGCTTGAATCTACACAAAACTAGACCTACGAGGAGCCTATCACTTTGTGAGAGTTAAAAGGGGTGACGAGTGGAAGACAGCAGTCCAAACTAAATATTGGCTTTTCGAGTATCAAGTTATGACCTTTGGGTTATGTAACGCACCGGCGGCATTCCAGTTCTTCATGAACGATGTGCTTCACGAATTGCTGGACATCTGCGTCCTCGTTTACATTGACGACATTCTTATTTACTCAACGTCCAAGGAAGACCCTGTTGGCCATGTAAGTGCAGTTCTGGAAAAGCTTTGCCAGCATCGGCTGTTTGCGAAATTGGAAAAATGCTTCTTCCTTGTTACGGAAGTTGAATTTTTGGGCTTCATGCTTACTCCACGAGGAGTTCATATGGACACATGCAAGGTGGATGCTATTATTCAGTGGCCATTTCCAACGACTACCAAAGGAGTGCAGAGTGTGCTCGGATTTTCAAATTTTTATAGACGGTTTATCCCAAGATTTTCGCAAATCGCCCACCCAATCACATCTCTACTGAAAATGAATAAGATTTTCTTCTGGTCTTCCGAGGCAGAAAACGCCTTCCAGGAATTAAAACAGGCCTTCATCTCAGCACCCGTTCTTCGACATCCCCAATCTGATCTGCCTTATTTGGTGGAAACAGACGCCTCCAGGATGGCCATGGGGGCAGTATTATCACAAAAGGACCCAGAGACGGGTCAGCTACATCCCATAGCATTTTGGTCCCGTAAATTCTATGCACCAGAAATGAACTATGCAATCACTGACAAGGAACTACTAGCAATTAAGGGAGCCCTCAAAACCTGGAGACACTACATTGTAGGGGCAAGAAACACGGTCACCGTTATCACAGATCCCCGTAATCTGCAATGTTTGAAATCTGCTAAGGCCCAATCTTCGCGTCAGCTTCGATGGGCTCTTTTCTTTGCTGAATACGATTTCATTATTACTTACAGACCAGGAGTGCGTAACGGAAAAGCAGCCGCCCTATCACGTATGGGAGAGGACAAAGACACCTTCACACCATCTGAATCAGTAGCCATTATTCCTGAAGAATGGATCAAAAACCAGATCGCTGCAACTGCTTGCTGGGAAGACTTGATGTAACGCTCACCTGGTATCCATGGGGACGTCACTCAGCCTGTTCTGACCTCTTACGACCTTGAACCCTTCCCTGGAGTCTACTCGACTGGAGACTGAGCCTGAAACACAGGATTGGTAGAGCTTAACTCCCTATTGTCTCTGTGTGCTTGAACCCCTTCTTCCCCGGGGTCTAACCCTTCCCTTTGATCCACAGCTCACCTTGTTTTCTTGGAAAGTGTGCTCTCTGTCCTGCTTTCAGCGCAGAGGCGCGTTGATTGATGCGGGCTTGTTGCTTCCTAGTTAATTCACTGGCAAGAGTCTGACAGGTAAGTATAATGAGTCTTTTGAACAGTTCTCTAACTTTCTTCCTTAGATGATGGCCGGCATCCGGGGATGGCGACGTGCTGCTGAGATGAGTAGCGCTGAAGGTGAGTGAGAGCGCGATGCGCGATGCGACCCTTTTGTATTTGTATTGAACTGAGTTCTTTTTACTGTGTCTTTTAGGTGCTGCGACGTTTTCAGTGTGGATGCCGGTTATGAAGAAGAAATGCAGTGAGTAAGCGCGGTATGCAGTGCCTCTAGATGTTTCCACGCTAACCTGGAGTGTCTTTTCCCTCTTGCAGTTGGATGAGAAGTTCCGGAGACAGAGTTCCCCCAGAGCGGCTGGGATTCAGGTAAGCGTTTGAAGCTCGTACAGTCTTTAAAAATAAGCGAAGATTTGCTGAATGCTTACTAATGCCTTTTTTCTGTTCTTTTCCCTTTTCCTTAGGAAGCGGCGTGCCGGGATGGGAATGACACTGCCGAAGATACCCGCAGAACAGAAAAAGCGATGAATGATGGGCAGAAGCGCCGCAAGGTACGGCTGTTCCTAACAGTGTTCTTGTTCTATGTGGGGGCATCCATCTTGTCCCCATCAAAGCACTACAAGTCCAATCCCCAATGTTATCCTATGGGAGTGAGTGAGTCTGATGCCACAAGCGCCAAGACTGACTCCAAGTGGGTCTTTGGAGGGATGGAGAGGCCCTTGAGGGCCATTTAGGTGATTGTGGCCTGGCTCCAGGCTGACATCTTGGAGGGCTGGGGACATGATGGGCAGGAATCATGACAGCACTCCCCGCCCCCAAGGCCCCTCTCAAGGTGGCTCTTCTGTCTGGTCCTGTTTTTTTTGTATGGTTTTGATGAAATCTTCTAAGCAAGCAAGGTGCACGATTGTACTCACAAGGCTCCCATGTCCTGTCTTGTGGACCATACTCCTTCCAGTCTGCTAAGTAGTATAATTTGCATCTGACGTACTTTGAATCCAGGATGTCCTTGACTTTGAATTCTGGCTCCCCGGTGACTACTACTGGCTGCGGTGGCATTGATACCCGGGTCCCAGGTTGAACAGGTTTAAGGAGAGACACGTGGAACACAGGATGAATCTGCATGTTTGACGGCAAAGCTAGTCTGACCGCCACATGGTGAATTGACCCAGGTATCTTGGACGGAAAGTTTGCGTTCCTTTAATGGACACGTGTTTAGATGCCAGCCAGACTTTGTCTCCCACTTGGTAGTTGGGGGCCTTTGCCGGTGTTGATCAGCAAACTTCTTTTGGCGATTCTTAGCTTGAAGTAGGTGTTCAGCTGCCCTTTTAAAGGTTTGAGAAATGGTTGTGTGCAAGGTTTTGACTGCTGGCATTCCCAGGGTCGTAGGAACGTCTAACTCAGAAGTACGTGGGTGCCTGCCATACATGGTATAAAAGGGTGTCTGCCCAGTGCTGGTGTGTAGGGAATTATTATAAGCATATTCAGCTATCCATAATAGGTCGAACCAGCTTCCTTCAGCTTGGTGTAACATGCAACGCAGATACTGCTCGAGCGTCTGATTTGTCCTCTCAGTTTGACCATCCATTTGGGGATGGTGACTGGTGGATAGCCGGATGTCGATCTGGGCCATAGAGCAGCATTTTCTCCAGAAGTTAGATACAAATTGAGTACCTCAGTCTGAGACTAAAACTGAAGGAAACCCATGGAGCTGTACAATGCCTTCAAGAAATACCTTTGCCAGAGTGGAAGCATTTGGGAGCCCCTTAAGAGGAATGAAATGTGCCATTTTTGAAAATAGGTCCACGACCACAAGAATAGTGTTGAACCCTTGACTGGGTGGTAAGTCAGTAATTAAATCGAGGGACAACGTGTGCCAGGGTGCTGGTGGGATTTCCAACGGTTGTAATAACCCAGCCAGTTTCTGCTTGGATGACTTGTTTTGAGCACACACTCCACAAGATAGGATGAATTGGATAATGTCTTTACGCCACGTGGGCCACCAATAATTTTGTTTTACCTTGGTTGGGTTTTAGGGATTCCGGGGTGGCGTAAGATTGGGGCAGATGTGAATCTTGCTTTGAGTTCCTGGAAAGCTTCCTCGGCTTCTGTTGTCCACTGGAACTTTTTGTTGCTTTTTCTTAGCAATGACGTGATGGGATGCACGATTTGCGAAAATCCTGGGATGACCGGTGGTAGAAGTTTGCAAAACCCAGCATACTGTGAACCCCCTTGAATGAATTTGGGGACGGCCAGTTCAGGATAGCATCTACCTTGTGTACATCCATTCGGATTCCATTCGGAGTGAGAATAAAGCCCAGAAATTCTGCCTCGGAGACGTGGAATGAGCACTTTTCAAGCTTGGAGTAGAGCTGGTGTTGACAGAGTTTCTCTAATACGGATCAAACGTGTTTAACGTGGGCCTGCTTTGATGCAGAATATACTAGAATATCGTCAATGTACACTAGAGCACAGACATCAATCAATTCCCGTAGGACATCGTTCATGAAGTATTGAAATGCTGCAGGCGCGTTGCAAAGGCCAAAGGGCATTAGGGGCAAAAAGCGGTTTTCCATTCGTTCCCCTGTTTTAAGCGAACAAGGTGATATGCCCCTGTGATAAAAATGGAGTAAATTGTACAAAAAGGACACCAGCTGGCTCAGGCTCTATCAATACCAGGCAGAAAGACCATGTGAAGGGTTAATTATTCTGTCAGAAAACAAAGAATAATGGACATGTCACTGAACCAATCAGGGAAGAGCTTATGGGGAAATGATGGTCTTGTTTTGTTTTACTGTGTTGCCAGGAGACAGAAGAGGAAGCTTGGAGAAATGATGGTTGATGATGGTTAGTAATGGGCGTACTAAGCCTGAAGGGAGAGGAAGAAAAATGTTAGTTTAAAGATAATCCCCCTGTTGATGTGGCGTTGCTGCGCTGAAAACCCAGTTAATCCCGTGAGGGTTTGAGTTTAACGTTTGTACATAATCGGAGGTTCGGAACCTGGATAAACAAAGTACTTTTGCCTTGGTTGAACTCTGGAATACGAGTGAGGATACGATCGAGGAGGTGCCTGTGGTTTGTGTGGAAACCAGACCCCGTCTGTGAGAGAGCAGTGTTTGGTTTAAGACTGTAAATCCCTCGAGCCGCGTTATCAGGCACACGAAGGTGAGAAGGGAAGTCAAGCAGCCTTATAAATCTTTCAACTGCAAAGATCCTAGAAGAGGGGGCGGAGCTAAGACCTTTCACGCGGTAAGGCCGTTCACGACGAAGTCCCGAGGGGAAAGCAAACTCCATGGAGAAGACGAAGGTACGTGAAAGTGAGGGAGCGTGAAGAGCATTGTGAAAGAAGAGTATAAGGTTGAAGACGAAGACTGATATGAGAGAGAATGATATGATAAAGACAGAGGGAATTTAGATGAGGAAGAGACTGATTGATAAAAAGGGAAGTCAAGTTATAAATACACCACAAGAATAGTAAAGAAGAAGAAAAAGGTTCTTAAAAGACATATTCGTGCGGATAAGAGAGAAAAAAAACTAAACAAGCCTTAAAGGACAGATTTGAACTCTTGACCTAATTGGGTTATTACGAATAATATTTAAATATAACTCATTGTAAAGGCAAGATGAAACAATCCTGAAACAGACTTACCTGAAAAGACAATTCTGATTCTTCCTTACTTCAATAAGAAAACTCTTCAAGAAACAAAAGACGTATCCTTTTTACAAAAAGAAAAGAAAGTTAATGTTAATAAAAGTTGTTTCAGTTACAAATACAAAACCTACTTTCAGGCTCAGTGTATTTATTTGCCAGACTACATAACAAAATATCACAGCCCCCCTCAGGTCTAGTTTTGTGTAGATTTGGGCATCTTCGACTTGATCAAGCAATTCAGGGATTAGTGGCAGGGGGTAGCGTTTTTTTACGGTAATCTGGTTCAGTGCGCGATAGTCTATGCACGTTCTCAAGTCACCCTCCTTTTTCGCTACGAAGAATAGAGGACTGGCTGCTGGAGACTTCGAGGGACGGATGAACCTGTTGGCCAGGTATTGGTCAAGATAGTCCTTCAGGTCCTGGTTTTCTGGTTCCGTGAGTGCGTACATTCACCCACAAGGGATTTGTGCACCGGGTATCAGGTCGATTTGGCAATCGTATGGTCTATGCGGTGGCAGGTTATTAGCCTGTTCTTTCTGAAAGACATCTTGAAAGTCCTGGTATTCACTTGGTAGGGTGCCGATTGCCACAGTCGCAAGCGTGGAGGTTCTGGTGTCTATTGTTTGTTTCTCTTGGCAATAACATGGTGGGCGCAAGTCTCGGGAAAGGGCAAATCATTTGCTCGCCAATCGATTCGAGGATTGTGAGCTACCAACCATGGCATTCCCAAAATCAACCGGAACTGTGGTGCCTTATTGAGGTTGAAAACGATAGATTCTTGGTGTCCATCCTGGCACAGAAGGGTTAAAGCTGCAGTGCATTGGGATACTGGACCAGAAGCTATTTCGGTGCCGTCGACAGTGGTAACAGTGTCGGTGGTTGATTTAGGGCACAACGGAAGCCCCATCTTTACCGCAAGATCCTGGTTGATGTAATTCCCAACGTCTCCACTGTCAATGTACGCTCTTACTGCGTGCATCTGAGATGGTTGTTGGTGATTGATCAAGACCACAGATAATGCAAAATGGGAGGTCTGTAGTTCACTTTCTTCGCTCGACAAGTGGACCCCTAGGTGAGTGAGAGCGCGATGCGCGATGCGACCCTTTCGTATTTGTATTGAACTGAGTTATTTTTCTGTGTCTTTTAGGTGCTGCAACGTTTTCAGCGTGGATGCCGGTTATGAAGAAGAAATGCGGTGAGTAAGAGCGGTATGCGGCGCCTCTAGATGTTTCCACGCTAACCTGGAGTGTCTTTTCCCTCTTGCAGATGGATGAGAAGTTCCAGAGACAGAGTTACCCCAGAGGGGCTGGGATTCAGGTAAGCGTTTGAAGCTCGTACAGTCTTTAAAAATAAGCGAAGATTTGCAGAATGCTTACTAATGCCTTTTTTCTGTTCTTTTCCCTTTTCCTTAGGAAGCGGCGTGCTGGGATGGGAATGACACCTCCGAAGATGCCCGCAGAACAGAAGAAGCGATGAATGATGGGCAGAAGCGCCGCAAGGTACGGCTGTTCCTAACGGTGTTCTTGTCCTTGCAGGAGCTGAGCGCAGAAGAAAGATGCAGGCCAACTGGAGACCGATCCGAACACGGTGAGTGTCACGCTGCAGGTGCAGAAAACACAAAGCATGTTTCTCAGCCTGGGCGTGGCTTAAATAGTCTCTGGATATCCCAGGTGTCTCTGGGCTGAACCACACCCAAAAGCATGACTGCACATGCAGTTCTGGGAAAGAAAATATGTGGGAGCATCCATCTTGTCCCCATCAAAGCACTACAAGTTCAATCCCCAATGTTATCCTATGGGAGTGAGTGAGTCTGGTGCCACAAGCGCCAAGTCTGACTCCAAGTGGGTCTTTGGAGGGATGGAGAGGCCCTTGAGGGCCATGTAGATGATCGTGGCCTGGCTCCAGCCTGACATCTTGGAAGGCTAGGGACATGAGGGGCAGGAATCATGACACTTGAAGATCGATCTCCAATCTCGAATAGACCAGACAGCCCAACAAGACTAGTTGAGTAAGGGAGATCAGTACTCCATCAAAGATAACTTATTCTATCTTCAGGGAAGACTATATATCCAGGACACGGAAGTACAAAACAAAATAATAGCCAACTATCATGAGTCGTTTGTGGAAAGATATCCTGGAATTGTTAAGACTCGAGACAAAATTCTAAAGAACTATTGGTGGCCTACTTGGAGAAAAGATGTGACCCAGTTTATTGCAACTTGTGGTGTTTGCGTGCAACACAAATCCCAGAAGTTAAGTCCCGCAGGGTTGTTGCATCCATTAACGGTACCACCAGCACCATGGCATACGCTGTCTATGGACTTTATTACCGATTTGCCACCCTGCGAAGGGTTTAATACAATCCTGGTCGTGGTTGATTTATTCTCCAAGATGGCGCATTTTATTCTGCTAAAGGGTCTTCCCGCTGCTGCTGCTCTGGCTACAATATTTCTGGAGCAAATTGTCAAATTACACGGTTTCCCGTCTGTATTGATCTCGGATCGTGGAACTCAATTTGTCTCAGCTCTCTGGAGGAGGTGTTGTAAGATAGCCCAAATCGACCTTCGCCTATCTACTAGTCACCATCCCCAAACCGATGGTCAAACGGAAAGGACCAATCAGACTCTGGAACAATACCTGAGGTGTATGTTGCAGCAGACGGAAGGGTCCTGGAAAAGCATTCTCTGGTTAACCGAATTTGCCTACAATAACTCTATCCACAGTAGCACAGGACAGACACCATTCTGCACAATAACCGGTCGGCATCCTCAGTCATACTCCTTTGACCCGCTTGACGAATTGGAAATGCCAGCAATCACCTCTTTACATAAGACCATTACTCAATCGTTTAAAGAAGCTACCCGGAACTTGATCAGAGCCAAGGAACAACAGAAAAAGTTTGCAGACAGACATAGAAGTGAGGCCCCGCACTACCAATTTGATATAAAGTATGGTTGGCATCCAAGAATATCCCATTGAAGGGACCTCGGGCCTTCCGTCCAAGATACCTCAGACCTTATCCCATCAAAGCCATCATTAACCCTGCTGCCATGAAATTGGATTTACCAGCCAATATGCAAATCCATCCGGTGTTCCATGCTTCCCTCCTGAAACCAATGGAACCCGATACTCGGATCCCAACTACACCTGAGCCCGAGATCATTGAAGGAGAACCAGAATTTGAATTGAGAGAAATTTTGGATTCCAAGATCGTGCAATCAAAACTGTACTACCTAATCGACTGGGAGGGTTATGGACCGCAAGACCACACATGGGAACCCATTGAATTTGTCGATGCTCCACGACTAATCCGACAATCCTTCAAAACCAGGGCCCGGGAGAGAAAAGCCTTTGAGAGGGGCCTTGAGGGGGGAGTGCTGTCATGGCCACTAGCCAAGGCCCACTACCTTTATCACTCAAAGGGTCCAAATGGACTCAGTCGTGGCGCCTTTGGCGCCAGGTTCATAAGAAAGTGTGCTCTGCACACATTGTGTCTAGGGCACATGCGTCCAGGCCGGGCGTGTCCATTAAAAGACATTGGAGGGCACGTGTAGAAATCTGTGGAGGAGCAAGGCGGAGCCACAAGGCGGGGTTTAAGGGAGTGGCTGGGGCCAGGCTATTTAAGCCAGCCCCACCCGCAGGAAAGCGCTTCGCGTTAGTCTGCTTTCTGCAGCATAACGCTTACCGCTATCGAAGCATCCTTACCTGTTTCCAGCTCATCATCGCAGAACGCGACTCATCAGGTTCCAGAACTTCATCTTCAGCGCGCATCTACCTGACTCCAGCCACACCATCACTTGAAGCGCAGCTTACCTGATTCCAACACTGCACCTTCATCGCGCATCCTACCTGCCCGTCAGCAATACCATCGCTTGATGCGCAGCTTACCTGACTCCAGCAACTCCATCGCCGGACGTGCGTCTTACCTGTCTCTGCAATACCATCGCCAGCAGTGCATCGCATCTTACCTGATTCCCTTGTTATCGGAGTCAGAGCGCATCCTCACCTGTTCCGAGTATCCAGCTACGCAAGAGCCTTCTTCTTGCCCAGCATCCTCACGGATCCATCCATCCAGCAATCGCTGGCAGGTCGGATCGCCGCTCCCCATCAGGCGCCACCAGGCCATCCCTGCAAGAGAAAAAGAGCACACAAGGTTAGAAACTGTATAAATACCTTACGCTTGGTCATGCAACATGTAAACCTTGTGTACAACTTTGAAACCCTACTTACCATCTAAGTGGGGGCTGCGCAACCCCCTCTGGCACCATTCAGACTTGCTTCCAACACCGCGACTCCGCGTGGCCATCTTCACACCTATTGGGGAGAGAAAGGACATTGCAAAAGGGTTACGGACTATAATCATTGAGCAACTGCACCTCCTCAGAGGTACTCTGCCTTTCCTCTCCTTCCCCCAGAAGCTCATGCCGGGTCTCCCAAGCTCTGGTTCTCTCTAGGCTGGACTACTGCAACAGCCTCTTTCTAAATCTACCTGCCTCTACTCTCCCCCTCTGCAACTAATTCAGAACAGGACTGCGAGACTTGTCCTGGGCCTCAGCGTATCTCTCCAGCTCTGAAATCTCTCTATTGGCTGCCAGTGGATGAAAGGATTAAATTCAAAACCCTCTGCATTGTCCACAAGGCTTTCCTGGGACTGGGTCCAAAATACCTTCAGCTATCCCCCCGCAAATACCTCCCCTTTCGAGCTCTTCGCTCCTGTACCTCTACCTCCCTCAGGGTCAGTCGTTTTTCAAAGAAACGAGCTGGGGGTAGATCTCTGTCTTCGGCTGGGGCCTCCCTCTGGAACAGCCTCCCTGGCACTCTAAAACTTGAGGAGAACCATCTCCGGTTCCAGAAGCACCTCAAGACCTTCCTCTTTTCTTCTGCCTTCGCTCCCCCTCTCCCCTGCTGATCTGTTCTCTCTTGGCACTGTGCACCTGGCCACCCTCTGTCCTCCGGGACCAGGTACCTGCTCACCCCGCCACCCTCCCACACTGCCTCCGGGCCACCCCTTGCACTGGGGTCTGTATCTGTACCCATACAGCCCCCCCCTTTTCTTCCTGCACTTATCAGACCTACCCTGTCTGCTGCCTTAAACCTAGCACTTGTAAATTGCTGGCTGCACTACCACTGTTTGTTGCCTTTATTATTTATTTATCTGTTTCTCCTCTGCTTCACACTTTCCACTTCTCCCCCCTTCCATGCACTTTTCCCCTCCCCTCTCCCATGCACTGGCACATTCTCAATGTCACTGGACCTAGTAAGATCGCTGTTTTGTTCTCCCCTGTTCCCCTCCCTTGCCTTGTCGCGCTCTGAAAAACATTTGTACGAGCGTGATAGAAATAAAATATCAATATCAATATCAAGGACATTGCAAAAGGGTTACGGACAATAATCATTGATCAAAGACATTGCAAAAGGATACGGCCAATAGTCATTGTTACGAACACTTACCTTCAAGGTGGTTCGGTCACAGCCGGTCTGGGCCGCCACGCACAAGGACCAGTGAAGCAACTAGGTCCATCAACGGCGGCCTTGCTGAAGAGAAGCAGGACGGAGAGTTCATCCTCACAAGAAAACAGGTGAGACTGTATGGGTAAATGCATGCTCACCTCATGGAATCACCATCCATCTGCAGCATTCTCACTGCCTCTCATCTTCTCTCAGGGGCAGTGCCAGCAGCTAGAGAAGCCCAAACTACAGCAGCTGGGGAAAGAGGCTGATCCAGGGAAGCCAAGTCCAGGGAGGGTTCCAACCATGCCCCAACGCCTCCACAGAGACCATGTGAGCGTAACAGTTTGTGATGCATAGGAGCGTTCCAAAAGATAGCCAGGAGATAGTGGGATGATCGGCGATGTGCCGGAGGGTGGATGGGTGAGTCAAGTCCTCCAGGTCCAGACAGGGGTCTGTAGTGAATGCCTTTTAAGGAGGGCCGTCATTGGCTGCTGGCTCCCTCGAGAAAGCTGCCTTTCAGGAACTGACAGAGTATCAGGCTGAGGCAAGGGCGTACTTACGGGCAAATGCTCATCGGCTAAGCTCGCCTCCTTTGACAAAGCAGCCATTTTAAAAGGGGTCTTTGTTATGGTGGAATATAGCCCAACCGGGCCTTCCCTGTATCTCGATCCTGCATGTTGCTGCAGAGACATGTTCTGAGATGGGAGTTGCAAAGTAGGCTGGTACAAGGTCTGGGAACTGTCTGAATTACCAAGATGCCTGAGCATGGGAAAGTATCGTACTGTCTTCAATCCTTTTCCATGGGTATTGACCTCACTGTTCTCACTCACTACATGATTGGGTCGTTTCGGTGGGATGGCACATCCTGAGTCACCTGAATTCCGTTGACCAAATTAGAGTATAACATTTTTACTAACTGTTACATGTATGGTGTCAACCAATCAGAATTGAAAGACCATGAAAATAGGTCATTTGTAAGAGGGCTATGCTTAGATAGTCACGGGTAATGAATTAACCAATTAAGTGAATTAATGTATATTGTTCTTTAGGTCTGTAATGACGAGAGCCAGAAGGTGGGAATATATGTTACATTTGGAATTTATTCTAATTTTGTGGGTTTTTGCTTATGAATACTGCGGCCTGACGAGGGCAGGCTGAAAGAGTTTTCGGTTACAGTTCCACTGGGCACTCTGACTCTCCCGGCCATGATTTGCATGCAGTAAAGCTGTTTTTCCTTGCATTTGGTGCACTCCATTATTGCTTCCTTAGATTACCTTTTGGAACTACTTTAATTTAGATTTAAAAAAAAAAAATGTATAGCTCTTTTATACAAAGTGCTGAATAAAACTATTACAAATAATGGTAAAAAAGTTGTTGAGCAAATAAACATGGATTCAAAAATATCTTCTAGTCCAAATACTCGGTCTTTCGATCCAGAACCAGTGCCGTGCTTTTTCGGTTGCTGCCACCCATCTATGGAATAATTTGCCCCGCTGTTTACAAATGATTGCTGATCATCTATATTTCTACTGCGGTCTTAAAACTCATCCGTTTTAAAGGTTCTTTATTGACGCTCTCTATCTGTGGCTGTGTTTCCTTACTCTTGTCTGTGAGTAACCTGACAGTGTTCTCCCACCTATTCCCCCGGGATCCTCCATTCAGGGGGCCAGAGAAGGGCCATCGCTTTTGGATCCCAACCCTAGGAATGGACAAGTGAGGGAGGATCACCTGAGTGGAGGGTCAGAGGGGATTGGGAGGAGAATACCCAAGGGCGAGACTGTATTCCCCCTTTTCCAATTGTATACCAACCCACTCTCCCTCAGCCTTAATGCAGTATTTCCAATCACACCCTATCTCTCCATCTTCCCATTTTTGTCTCTGAAATCCCTCACTCAGCTTTCATGGGATATTTACAATCCCATTCCATCTCCCCCTCCCCATTTCCGACTAATACTGTGAAGAAGAAGAGGCAACCAAGAGCAGTGATGATTACCTATGAGAAACATCTTGAGAAACAGAGAAAAGACTGTCACCGACTACCATTAGGTTGTCCCATAAATAGAGTCAGGCAAGATCAGGTATTTAACACTGACCACTCACACCTGACTCTACTTGACTCTCTTTTCAGGACTAAAGGACAGGCATGTCCTTTGAATTGGGAATATTGAAGTTCAGGTACGCCCAACAATGACCACACACCTACAGCCCATTGATACAACCCAGGAGTATAAAAGGAGGCTGCTGAGATAACACAATGTGAAGCAGTTGGGAGAGCAGGGGATCCCTTCTCAGTCCCAAGCCAGATTTTGGAGCAGCAGTAGTAGAGTTGCAGGAGAGGCGTAGTAGTGGAATCAGCGGTGGTGGACTGTTCTTGAAGGCAGAGTGCGCCTGGACAAGGAACCCTGAGAAGTTGGGATTTGGTTCTGAGATTGGCAATGGAGCCTATGTTACTCTCTGCAAAGGTCCCCCTAAAAGGCAGCAGTTGGAGACACAGCAACAAACTTTAACCTTCCAATTGACCGGGCCCTCATCATTAAGGAGGCTACCCATGAATTAGCTCCATTTATCACCACCCTCATAAACTCGTCTTTCAACAAAGGCATCGTCCCAGATAACCTTAAGGATGCTTGGGTCATCTCCAAACCCAAAAAAAATCCTTAGACCCTAGTAACCCCTCCAACTATAGGCCGATTACCACTGTCCCCTTTTTACTTAAAATCCTGGACTGCCTATCTACAGATCCAGGTATATCTAGAATCCAATAAACTCCTCGGCCTCAGACAATTTGCCTTCCGACCGAGTTATGGAACAGAAGCTGCCCTTGAAGAAGTGAAAGATAATAGTAAACTGGCTCTCCTACTTCTGCTAGACTTATCAGCAGCATTTGATCTGATTTACCATCAAAATCTTTATCACCTTAAATCGGCAGCCCATTTCTCAGACGACGCTACCACATGGATCAGATTCTTTCTAGCAAACAGATCCATGAGGGTCTTCTCCACGGCGGCCTCTGCTGAACCCTTGACAGTCATGTGTGGGGTCCCTCAGGGCTCCTGCGTCTCACCTACTCTCTATAACGTGTTCAGGAAGCCACTATTCGATATTCTTGACTATTTGGGTGTCACCTATACTAATTACGCTGATGACACCCACATACTCATTCCTATCACTGGTGACCAAACTGCGGACACCAAAGCCCTCAACGATGTTTATCAGATCATCCATGCTTGGATGGCACAACACAGTGTCTGTCTCAACGATGAGAAGACAGAGTTACTCATTTTAGGTTCCCATTACAGACTCAATAGACGGGATCCGGCATTCAAATCCTTCATCATTGATGGGAATATTATCAAAGTTTCTAATGACACTAAAACTCTAGGAATATATCTTGATTCTAGCTTGTCTCTCACCAGACAAACCAATGCCGTAATCTCGTCATCAGCCTACACTTGCAAACGTATTACTGCATGTCGACCATTCCTTACCTCCTCGAACTGCACCATTCTTGCCAGAGCCCTCGTTATGTCTAAACTTGACTATTGCAATGCCCTATAACTTGGGACTAGTCAAAGGATCCTTAGTAAGCTACAGGTAACCCAGAACAATGCCATTAGGGCAGCTTTAAATATTCCAAGGAAACAGCAAATCTCTGACACTAGACGTAGCCTTCACTGGCTCTCAGTCTCTCAAAGAATCTCCCTTCAAGCTCTAGCACTCACGCATAAATGACCTGCTAACCAGGCACCAGAATACCTTGCTATCTGCTTTTTACCTCACACCGCCATCCGCCCACAGAGATCAGCCCAGGCACACTGTCTCTCACTACCTAGGTTCAAGCTTCAGAAAACACAGGGTCAAGTTGCTCTGTTCTCGCCTCTAAATTGTGGAATTCGCTTCCTAATCCACTTAGATCGGATCCTTCCTTCCACTCATTCAAGAATGAAGCCAAAATGTGGCTCTTAGAGTAGGACTTGCAAAGCCCCTACCTGTGATAACCTATAATGCTTTCCGGCTGCCGGACCTGCCATATCGGCCTTGCCGACTTGACCAGCACCTTGCAATTATTTTGTAAATATCCTGTAAGTTTATTGTAATATTCAAATATCTTGTAACTCGCTCTAATATGTAATAGTCTTGTTTTTTTGGCTGAACTATGTATATCAAACCTGTAACCTCAAGAAATGCACCCAGATGCCTTTGGGCCAGGCGCGCTATATAAATAAATAAAATACAAATACAAACAGGGAGGCTGCGTGGCTGAGTCAGATCCCAGACTTATGAGAAACTGGCCATTTTGAGGAGAGCAAGACCAATGAGAAGTGCTCGTTCTCCTACCGTGTGCTGGGTGGTGAGACCCTGACCTCGAAATGCAGTGTCGAAGTAAAGGAAATTAACTGTGAGAAGTCTTCATTTGCTGGTGAGTCTAATGCAGAGAAAGAGACTTGTGGTATGAAAGAACGGCGGGATACAAAGTATCAAGTTAATGAAAGGAAGCTTCAGAGTGGGAGTAGGAGCACGATCAAGAGAAAAAGCTGTTAAACGTTCAGAGTGAACGTACTGTGTCCAAAAAGAGAATCTGAGTGAATACAAGTGGATGCAAGGTTTCCGAGTGGTCCCATAGGAAAGATTACGCTATCGAAAGTCTCAGAAACCTTACAGAAGGAAATTGTGCTCCTGAGGGGAGCCAGAGACAACGAAGTGTGAGCAAAGTGGGACTGGCAAGTGAGTGTGCTCCCGAGGGGAGCCAGAGAGGAACGAAGTTTGAGCAAAGTGGCGCTGGCAAGGGCAAGTGAGGAAGACAGAACATTGTATGGTATAGGAAAAGGGAAGTCCGAGTCTGAAAGGTATTGTGAACAGTGTTAAAAGATAAAGAAGACTGTCTCCTGAATCCAGGCAAGAGAGGCCTAAGAAGCCAGTTGTGTGTTTTATTCTGGAGAAATCCAAGCAGCAGGAGTTTATGAACTGCAAAGTGACAGGTATTGTGACATTTCTTTGGAGAAGAATCTTGGAGCCTTGAGGAAGCTTATGTACAGGGTGTTTGAAACTTGGAGAAGGGGGCTTGTTAAGAAGTTCCTAAGCGACTTCATCTTTGAATTTGCAACACATATTTCTTTTCACCTCTAGATTCAGGGGGTTTTATCGCAGTCCTTTTTTCAGAAAAAACCATGGCCTTAGTTTTTATGATATTGTTCTCCAGGCCTAATTTTCTGCAATCCTCTGCAAAAATGGACAGGGCTGATCGCAGTCCCATTGGCGTTGTAGATAATAGGACTGCATCACTATAAGGGAATGCATGTACAGGCAGAATAGAATAGGGGATGAGGACAAACCCCTGGAGGAACCCTCGATCTACACAGAATTAATGCGTGACTTCTCCTCCCAGCTCCCAACGGGCAACCGCTGTATTATTACTATGCAGAAGTTGGTTTTGTCACAATAGTTCATCTGGGATATTTTTGGCACGCAGGGCAGCCCATAAGATATCGCTTGGTACGCTATCGAGTGCTGCCGTTAGGTCCACAAATACCCCATATAAGTTTATATTTCAAATCCTCAGGTGCTTTTCAATCACTAAGTGAAGCCTAAAGCTTTGGTCCACCGTGCTTTTCCCAACCTGGAACCCGGCCTGCAGATGACCAAGTTGGTTAGTATCCTCCACCCATGTCACTAGGTGCTGCTGCAGCACCTTCGCAAAGGTGTTTCCTGTTGCTTCCAGCAACAAAATGGGTTGATACTTGCAGGGGTCCGCCCTGTCCCCTTTCTTAACAATGGGGACAATCGCAGCCGATGTCATGTTGCCGGGACCGATTCTTGCTGCTAGATTGCATTGAATGTTATTGTTAAGACAGGGGCCCATATAACAGCCTCGCTCTTGTAGAGATCCACCGGAACCCCATCTGGTCCTGGTGCTTTCCCTCCCTTTTGCCCTCTCTACTTCTACCACTGTAGTGACCAAATGATTATCACCACCGTTTTCTACTTCATCTCCCGGATCAGCCATCAGACCCACACCATTGCCCCTTGTTGGGGAAGTATACAACCCTTCATAGTGGACACGCCACCTTGTCGAGTTCATGCATTCAGGAACATTTACATCACCCTTTGAATCCGAGTCCGAGATCATTCTCCAGAATCTGACATTATCCTGTTTTGAACCCACTCAGTCATGGTGGCCCATTTATCGTGCAGATACTGAGACTTTATTTTTTCTAGGACCTTCTTGTAAAACTTTCTAAGTAGTTGTAGATGGGCCTTATCAACTGGGCCATTGCCCCTTGTGTATGTGTACAGGGTCAGTTTTGCTTCTTTACAGTCCATGTCAAACCAAGTCCCTGGTTTCCCTCCCGCCTTTCAGATTCGTTTAACTGGTACCGTCAAAAATAGGTCAACCAATTCTAGCATGCTGTCAAAGCTCATAGACTGATGCTTAGGAGGTATGTTTACACCACATATTATTTCGATCTGGTTTATAATTTTACCATATAGTGATGGGGCTAAATCCACTAGATTCACCTTTGCCCACTTCAGTGTTCATCTAGCATGGCCATGTACTGTCATGACCACTGTTCTATCAACCACTTTAGGAGGTGAAGGTTCAGGGATCTTTAATTGAAGCATAATCGGTCAATGGTGACTCTCTATTTGCCCGTGTACCTCAAATCCTTCAACTCGATGCCAATCAGATCCTGACACACGTGCCTAATCTATCCTAGATCTACTGTTCTGCCCATAGTATGTGTATCTTGCTATACAACCTATCAGACTGGCGTTATACATCCTCCTTATAGTCGCTAGCGACTTTGAATGTGTTCTTACTGGAGGATTGGCTATTATTTCTGAAATACCCCAGGCCTCATCCTGGTCATCCCAGAGACCTTCTAACACTTTTGGTGGTTCTAATTAGGTGTTAAAATCCCCCAAAGAAATAATACATTCGGTCCCACTATCTCTCATGCACCCAGGGGGATGGTGTGTATGGGATCGCTGGAGAAATCGGCTCCATTGACTTTCCCCTTTACGTTTATTGGTGTACTTAGTTGAGCAGTCTAGTTCTTTTGCAACATGGCCGCCGCCGGGAGCTTTTGTTTCGGAGGTTTCCCGGCGACCGGCGCGTTGCAATGTTTTAGGTTTTCCCCTGCTGTTGCTATCGCTCCATAAGTTCACTTCGCCTTTGCGGTGCTCTGCTTCTTTTCTATTTTCCTCTGTTTTTATCCTCCTCCGTTCTATTTGATTTACTGGCTCTCGTCTTTTGGCTCTATTTCTTTCTTTCATTTCCTGTCTCCCCTGCTTTCTATTTGTTTTTCTCCTCCACCTTTCGCAGTGTGTATTTTGCTACCGCTGTTTTGTTGGCGCCCGCCTTCCTCTATGTACTCCTACGCATTGGCTTGCATTGCGCTGTCTATTTCTGTCAAGCCCTTATCTGCCAGAACTTATATCTTAAAGTAGGTGTGTTGTATAGTTAAGGTGCGCAAAACAGATTAGTCAATCATACTATCCAATACTCTCTGAGTAGGGTTCGTATCTCATAACAAATTCCAAATTCATAGATGAAAAAATGTCCAATATGTGAATAGTGATCTTTAATTCAAGTACAGCCGACAGGTGTTTCGACCATCAGGTCATTCTCAAGGCCTAGAGAGTTTGACAAAATAGCTTCATGGATGGAGATTCTTTGTTGCAGTTCATGAGACTGTTGTCTATTACAGTGGATCTTGGGAGAAATGCCCACTTCAAGTATGGCTCAAATGCCTTTTAAAAGGAAAGAATAAGGTGCTGCACGTTGCCCTGTTCTTTCAGAATAAGGGTCTTTCAGTAGGCAAGGTTCCAATACCTTGTAATCTGTTAAGGGTCGGATCCCTAAGTATGGCTAACAGGATGATCCCTATCTTGTCAAACTCTCTAGGCTTTGAGAACGACCTGATGGTCAAAACACGTGTCGGCTGTACTTGAATTAAAGATCACTATTCATATATTGGACATTTTTTTATCTATGAATTTGGAATTTGTTATGAGATAGGAACCCTACTCAGAGAGTATTGGATACTATGATTGACTAATTTGTTTTGCGCAACTTAACTATACAACACAACCACTTTATATATTACCTTTTGAGGGAACCTCAAGTATAGTTTGTGCTGTATTCGGACGTGATTTAAGCAAGTTGAGGGCACCACATACAGTTAGACTTTTGTTCTAACCACTTGCAGAACTTATATCTTAGATGTCACTCTGCATGAGTTTGTTCCTTTTGGGATCGGATTCCTTTCCTTTCAGCTTTAGTCATTTTCTGGTTTTAGGTTTCGCTTCATCATTAGCAGTCCTCTGTGTACTCGCCTCCTTATACCCTTCGGGATGTTTCTGTTTACAAAGTACTTACCCTCTATCTACGGATAGCCATACTCCCATTTTGGTCAACCAGAATCCTCTACATTATCGGTCTCTGGTCTGCTCATTCCTGGACTTCATCGGTTACTTACCATTCTGGATTCCATTGGGTTTTTTTTATGCCTGGAGGCTTTTTCCCCAACAATTAGGCTGTTCTGGAAGGGAGGCTACTGGCCTTCTGAGACCTCGCGGTCACAGTGGCTTCCTTTCGGGGCAGACCGTATCTACATTAAAAAAAGGAGTTACCTGTCAGGAGGAGGACGAAGGTAGCTGCTCCAGCACCCATTACTTTAGGTGAGGAGGAAGAGGGGGGATTTGATATAGAGTCCTCAGAAGTAGAGGAAGACATTGCTGACAGTTTGCAACACCCATAAGTAAACATGGTTACTGCTCAACAAATTTAAGAGTTGGTAGCAGCAGTACAGAGTTTGAATCCGAGGTACAAAACTTGAAGACGGAGAATGCAGTTTTACGTCAATTGGTGACCACTACAGATTAGCATACTACGGACCTCCCCCATATGGCACTTGTATCAGGGAAATTTGATGGGTCATCTAAAAAGGTAAAAGAATTTATCGAGGCTTGCGGTATACACTTTGCTTTCAGAATAGGTGCCTTCGCCTCCGACCATGCCAAGGTGGGTTTCATGATTTCTCACATGACTGGAAACGCTCTGGCATGGGCCACTCCTTTGGTTACCCAAACTAATCAGGTACTGCAAGATTATGGAGCTTTTACAACTCTCTTACGACAAACCTGCCTGAGACCGGAGAACACATATGTAGCCTGTGAAGATCTCTTGGACATGTACCAAGGCAGCTCAGATATGTTAACATACATTACCACTTTCAAACAACTGGCAGCTGAAGCCGGGTGGCCAGAATAGGCTCAATACTCCATCTTTCGTAAAGGTTTACGAGAAGAATTAAAGGATGAGGTAGCTCGCACCCCTCGACCGGCCATGTTTTCTGACCTTCTTTCAGCTGTATTTCAAATAGACTTCCGGATGACGGAACGCTGAATGGAAAAGAAGAAGAATCGTGGGTTCCTTGTGTCCTCAGAGTCACACCCTCCACCCTCCTCACCTGCTAAGCACCAATCAAGAGACAAACCAATGCAGATAGGAACAACCCGGGCACCTCTCACACCTGAGGAATGGAAGAGAAAAAGAGACTGAAGTCTCTGTATGTACTGTGGTTCTGCTGCTCATTTACTGAGAGACTGTCCTGAAGTGCCTCCTAGGAGATCGGGAAACGGACGTTCTCTGTAATAAATGGGGCTGATTACTGAGGGGCCAAGTCAAGTCCCTACACCACCCTCACAGTGTCCTCTTCCACTTCCTCTGAAGATTCCCGTCTCATGGGGATTGCTGTTCAATTTCTGCTAGAAGGCAGAAAGGTAGACACCCAAGCCTTATTGGATTGTGGGGCAGCAGGAAACTTTATTGATACTCTATGGGCTGAGAAGGTAGGCCTTCGACGGGTAGCTAAGAAGGAGGACCAGAAGGTTGAAGGAGTTGATGGAGAATCCTTGAGCTCTGGGCTTATCACACACTCTAATGAAGAGTTATCAGTGACCATCATGCAACACACTGAAAGATTGTCTTTTGACATCATCCGGGCTGCACATTTTCCGGTCATCCTGGGTATAGGTTGGCTTCGCAAGCACAATCCCACCATAAACTGGACCGAAAACCTTCTGAGTTTCCAATCCTTTTATTGTAAGAAGAATAGTCTTGCGGACATCAGATTTGAGACAATCAAGACGGTCTGTGGCGCAGACTCCAACATGATTCACTGTCTTACCGGTCATTTCAGGAATTCTCAGAGGTGTTTCAGGAAAAGATTCCCATGGTTATGCCCCCACACAGGCCCGAGGATTGTGCTATCGAGCTAGTCCCAGATGCCTTGGTTCCTTTTGGAAGAATGTACCCTTTATCTTTGATGGAAAAGAAGGTCCTCCGGGACTATCTTGATGTCAATTTAGCCAACGGACTCATTAGACCATCACGGTCTCCCGCAGGGGCCTCTCTTTTCTTCATTCCTAAGAAAGACTCCAAAGAACTGAGAACCTGCATAGACTATCGGGGACTTAACAAGCTAACCACCCGGGACCGATATCCCATGCCTCTGATTGCATATATTATGGAGGCAGTACAGGGTGCTACCATTTTCACTAAACTGGACCTACGGAGCGCCTACCATCTGCTCCGTATCAGGGCAGTTGACAAGTGGAAAACCGCTTTCCGCACCCCATTCGGGCACTTTGAATATCAGGTCATGCCGTTTGGACTGGTCAATGCCCCCTCTATTTTCCAGAGGTTTATGGACCGCCTATTCTCGGATCTTCTTTGACAGTCTACCATCGTCTACCTTGATGACATTCTTGTTTATTCTCATAGTCAGTTGTAACAACAAGAACATGTCAAGGAAGTCTTTTGCAGATTGCAAGCTCACCACTTATTGGTCAAACCGGAAAAAAGTGCATTTTCTCTGCATCCACCATTCCGTACCTGGGATTTATCCTATCAGACCAAGGAATCACTATGGATCCTCGCAAGGTTGCTGCCATACTGGAATGGCCTTCAACTTCCTTGGTAAAAGAAGTCCAGAGATTCCTGGGACTGGCAAACTTTTATCGAAAGTTCATACCCAAATTCTCTAATTTGGTGTTACCAATTACTTCCTTGCTCAAGAAATCATCCTCCCCTTTTCAATGGTCTCCGGCTGCTGAGGAGAGTTTTATGCAGCTTAAGCATCGCTTTTTTGTTTAGCGCCCATTCTACGTCAACCGGATCAGTCCAAACCCTTTATCTTGGAGACTGACGCTTCTTCTGCAGCTGTGGGTGCTGCCCTCCTTCAACTACATGAGGGTAAGGAGTATCCGGTATCATACTTTTCGAAGACCTTGAACCCCAGTCAGATTAGCTATTCAGTAATTGAAAAAGAACTGTTGGTCATGAAGTTAGCCTGTGTGGAATGGAGGCATTTATTACAAGGAGGAGGACATCCCTTCCTTATCCGCACCGATCATAAGAACTTGCAGTTGCAGGTGCTCCAACAATTTGAATGCTTTAACACCCGGCAAGCCTGATGGGCTCATTTTTTTGCCCAATTTCATTTTACCATCACCTATCTTCCGGGATCTCAGAATCTCTTGGCTGATGCCTTAGCCCGCTGCAGAGATATCCAGTCAAACAACAAACTGGTTAAATAACTCATGTTTCCTCATACCAGGATCATCTCCTTGGTCTCTTCATTACTCCAACAGGTCAAGGAGGCTTCTGTAGGTGCCAATGAATCCTCGGCACTACGCAAGAGAGACCAACATGAGGAGAAGGAAGGTTTCCATTTTGTGAATCAAAGGTTATTCCTACCCACTCCGGAGTTACGACGCACAGCTCTCACTTGGTGTCACCACTTCGTTACCGCAGGACACCGTGGCAGTAGAGGGACTATAGACCTCCTCAAACGATCCTTGTTTTGGCCTAGTATGGCTAAGGACGTGACAGAATATATCAAGTCATGTCACGTCTGGATTCGTAGCAAACACCAGACACAGAAACCCTTGGGTCTCTTACAACAAGGTCCCGTTCCTCCAGGTCCCTGGAGTCACATTTCCACTGACTTTGTTGTAGATTTACCTGTGTCACAAGGCTGTTCCTGTGTGATGATGATGGTGGACTCGTTTTCTAAATTGGCTCATTTTTCTCCCATGGCTGGGATACCAACCGCCTCCGAGATGGCAGAGGTCTTGGTCAAGGACATCTTTCGCCTCCATGGACTCCCCAAGAAGATAGTCTTGGATCAGGGGTGCCAATAAACCTCGCGATTTTGTAAGCTCTTTGTGAACGCCTTTGTCTTCCGGATTTCACCCGCAGACAAATGGACAAACTGTACGCCTTAACGGCACCCTAGAACAATACCTACGTTGTTACATAAACCATTTACAGGACAACTGGGTGTCTTTATTGCCCACCATCGAGTTCGCCTACAATAACACTGTACACACTGCCCTGGGCATGAGTCCTTTCTTTTGTACTTACCATATACATCCCTAAACCATCCTATCTGTGATTCTGAGGAACTCCAACATACCTTCCATAGAAGCCACGCTGACTCAAATTAAAGAGGCACACAGGATTGCTAAGCAAAGTTTACAGGATGCCAGAGACCGAAACAAGATTCAAGCTGACAAACACCGGCAGGAAATACCTGAGTGGGAGGTTGGCTCTAAGGTTATGCTCTCCACTAAATATCTACCTCGTTGGGTTCATCCTTCAAAGTTGTCCCCTCACTATATAGGTCCCTATGAAATCCTCTCCAAAATCAATCCAGTGGCTTTCCGCCTGAGACTCCCCAACAGTCTCAGGCGCATCCATCCGGTGTTTCACTCTTCCCTTTTGCGTACATATAACCCAGATCTGTAGTCACATTCCTCTCCTCATCGCAATATCCCTTCCAATCCTTACATTGACGAGTATGAGGTCACGCAGATTTGGGATTCCCGTTATCGTAGGGGAAGATTGGAGTATTTGGTGCACTGGAAGGGGTACCCGTGTTCCCAGAATTCCTGGGAACCCAGCTCGTATGTTCATGCTCCTCTGTTGGTGTGTAAGCTTCACAAGAGTCACCCGGGCAAGCCAGGGGGTTTGGTTATTAGGAGGGGGCATACTGTCATGCACCCAGGGAGATGGCGTGTATGGGATCGCTGGAGACATCGGCTCCATTGACTTTCCCCTTCACGTTTCTTGGCTTACTTAGTTGAACAGTCTAGTTCTTTGCAACGTGGCCACCGCCGGGAGTTTTTCTTTCGGAAGTTTCCTGGCGGCCGGCACGTTGCAACGTTCTAGGTTTTCCCCTGCTGTTGCTATCTCTCCGTAAATTCACTTTGCCTTTGTGGTGCTCTGCTTCTTTTCTGTTTTCTTCCGTTCTATTTGATTTACTGCCTCTCGTCTTTTGGCTCTCTTTCTTTCCTTCGTTTCCTGTCTCCCCTGCTTTCTATTTGTTTTTCTCCTCCACCTTTTGCAGTGTGTATTTTGCTACCACTGTATTGTTGGCGCACGCCTTCCTCTGTGTACTCCTTCGCATTGGCTTGCATTGCGCTGTCTATTTCTGTCAAGCCCTTATCTGCCAGAATTTATATCTTAGCTGTCACTCTGCCCTAGTTCGGTCCTTTTGGGATCAGATTCCTTTCCTTTCAGCTTTAGCCATTTTCTGGCTTTAGGTTTCGCTTCATCATTAGCTGTCCTCTCTGACTCGCCTCCTTATACCCTGCTGGGGTGTTTCTGTTTACACAGTATTTACCCTCTATCTACGGATAGCCATACTCCCATTTTGGTCAACCGGAATCCTCTACATTATCGGTCTCTGTTCTGCTCATTCCTGGACTTCTTCGGTTACTTACCATTCTGGATTCCATTGGGTGTTTTTATGCCTGGAGGCTTCTTCCTCAACAATTAGGCTGTTCCAGAAGGGAGGCCACTGGCCCGCTGAGACCTCGCGGTCAAAGTGGCGTCCTTTTGGGGCAGACCGTATCTACATTTAAAAAAAGGAGTTACCTGTCAGGAGAAGGAGGAAGGTAGCTGCTCCAGCACCCATTACTTTAGGTGAGGAGGAAAAGGGGGGATTTGATACAGAATACTCAGAAGTAGAGGAAGACATTGCTGAGACTATCAGCCATCCCTCTAGGCTCAATGACACCACAAAGTGCTGTCACAGCGTTAGTATTCAACCTATCCTTGAGTCTGTTGCAGATATCAAACAGATGGAACCTACAACAATTAGAGAAAGTCATTTCCAGAGCAAGCAAGTGAAGGGACCCTGTATTCGTCTGATTGACTTCCCAGTTCAGTGCTGTCTGTATCCCAACAGCCAGCCCCCATGATGGCTTGCCTCTTGGACCCTGTTTAGGCTTGATCATAAAGAACTCATACTCCTGGATCGCTACATCCTCCATAGACCATGTCTCTTGGAAAACAGTTACATCATAGGGTTCCAGTGATCCTACCCGCTGACTGTCACTAAGATGTTTGGTAAAACCTGCTATTTTCCAGGACAGGAATTTTACTAGACGCAACCTTACTGTCTTTCTTAATACGGCCACCAGTGACAATCAACACCCTCTAAGTTAGCAGCCATTTCCCATGCATCGCCCCTAGCGTCCCTGGCAAGTAGACCCAATGGGCACCTTAAGCCCTGTGTTCTTCATGGAGAACCTCTGTTGTACCTACCCCCTACCATGCTCGGGTCTGGGAGCTGGGTCCCTGGAAGCGTGGCTTTCATTGAGATGCTACAAACCTCAGGTGGGTAAGTTCTGGTTTAATTTCCAAGTAGTCCCTGTACTAACGATTCCTCAGATTCAGAAACATTCATACAATCTCCCTTCTCCCTATCTTAATAGGTGACTTCCCTTTATTCCTTTTAAAATCTCCCAGGGTAACCCTGGGAGGAGGTTTGGGCTTTCTGGCCTTTCTGGCCTTAATCTTTGTACAGCCTTTTTGGTATCTGCGCTTTTGCATTCATTATACAGGACCTATTTATTTTTTTGTCGTTGGGATTAGATCTACCCCCTTAGCAGGATCCTTGCTGTGAGAAACAAAAGGGTGTCTCACCTACTAGTCCACGGGGATCTCTCTCTCAGGTGGCCTGGGCACAGCCGTTGCCTTTGTATCCAGACCCTGGGGGTGGACCAGTGCAGGAGGATCACCTGGGTGAGGGGTCTTCGGGGGTGGGGTTAAGGCCACTGATGGTGAGACACGGCTTTCCCCCTTTCCCGTACACCTAATCCATCCTATTTTTTAGGTTTTTCTGATGTCCCATTCCCCGCTCCTTTTCTACACAAACACTGGGCCAAGGAAAAGGGCGACTAAGACTGAAGAGGCTAACCCTTACATATCGCATTGGACATGTCCCGCTAACCGGGTCAGGCAAAGTCAGGCATTTGAATTTAAGTGCATACATCTGACACCAATTAGCTCTCCTAACATGGATAAAAGGTGGAACATAGAGACACACTCTGAGCAAGGTAGAACACAAGCAAGAGCAGAAGTTCCGGGGTGAAGGCGAACCTACTGGTACAGAGCGACGGACGAGGGACGGTGCAATGGGTCGAGGACTGCAGGAGTTCCATACAGAAGGTCATTGCCACCAACAGGACGTGAAAGACACGTGGAGAAGGCCATACCCCAGACAAGAAGGCTGCATTGTGTTTCAAGGACGCCAGCAACCCTCCTGGGTGAACGGCAAAGTTGGGGAGGCGAGGCCAAGCCTGTGGTACTAACCTTGACTAGTGAATTGAAAAACTGTAAAGGCAAGAAAGAAACACACACAGCTTGTGAGTTGTCAAGGGACATGAAAGATCATTGTGTGTTAAGAGAAGATTGAAGTGGCAACATTGTATCACACAATTGAAGGCTGCACGTGTGTGTATGAGACGCAAATAAAGGCAAGCTTGTGAATGCACTTTGAAGTAACGATAGCTGTGAAACCAGCGATACTGATTAATGGAGTGGTATGGTGAAAGGAGGTAGCCCACTCCAAAGTCTCAGAGAAAGGTGAAATGTTTGCAGCGATAACGTGAATTAACTGTAAAAGCAAAGGGATGAAAATTAACCCAGAGAAAAGAGGAGAGTAAAAGGTGAACGTTGAACTTTGGTGCTTATAACGTTGAACTACCCGGACCAAGAAGCGCTGGGGCAAATAACACAAGAGTTTGAGCTGAAGGAAAAGTCGAAGTGGTCCTGCGGAGGTCTGTAGTAAAAGCCACTCACATTCAAAAGTCTTCGACATCAGGAAATGGTCCAAGCCTGACGGAGGGAGACCGGAAGTGTAATACGTTAGGGGAAGGGAACCTCTAAAGGATGTGAATTAAACTTGGGGAAGGGAACCCCTGCAAAGTGTTTTAAACCTTTGCTTTGAAAGGTCTGAGCCCGACTGAGAGGTACTGATGTGTACTTTTGCTAGAAGAGTCTGAACCCGACAGAGGGGGACCGGCGTGAACTTTTTGTTGAACTGTGTTTTGAAAGCTGGAAAGAGAGACTTTAACGTGGAAGGCCAGGTGGGTCTCGATCCACATTTTGAACTGCCTTTGTGTTAAGATCCTGAGCCAGAGTATGTCATCCTTCCTACAGGGACCGGCTTACTCCATGCTGTCCAACATGGGGAAGAGAGCCACATTTATTCTTTATATTTGAACACTGATTTTCCTTTGCGTACGTATTCTCCCTTACACACCTTTTGTACAAAGAGATAGGGCAGGCATTAGGTTTTGTTAGCATAGGTCATTTTGATTTGACAGACTCAAATGGTACTGTTTTATTTATTATTTGACAGTCGAGACTACTCCCATCCTACTTATAGGGCAAAGTAGGAGTTTTCCCAAACCCAGAAACTTTAATGAAGGTTTTACAAATTGTACCTTTTGTGTCAGTGTAATACTTGTGATACCATGCCTCCCTCACACTCCCCACCCCCGTCCCCTCGGTAATCCCGGGACTCCTTCCTAGACTAGCATTCATTGGGACATCCAAGGGAGAAAACCTATTTGCAGTAGGTATTAAGGGACAAACTTCCACCTCCTCCCCCATGTCACTCTCCAGTCTTCCATCCTGGGAGGAGTTTTTATTTATTGGGTATGCCAACACTCGTACATCTGTATCTTCCAGGAGATCACACTGTGATCATATTGGAGCTGGTTCTATTACACATGGGCATACCCTCCCATTTATATTTAATATCCCTGCCGTTAACCTGTAGGCTTTGCGCAGTCAGGGCCAATCTCAGAAATAGCCTTGTCCTGCTCACCAATGACACCAGTGGATTTTACCTTCTTATAGGACCCCCCTCAATGTCCTGCAACAGGTCCTTTATTTCAGTAATTAAAATGTTCACATCTTGTATTGGTTTGAACATTTTAAAAAGCCTCTTTGACCTCCCCTCCCCCACCTGGAGAGAACTCTGAGGTAGCTTTCCTCTTAGACGTTTTGGAGAACAATCTATAATGTGTTCGAAGGTGCTTACACGTTACTTTAAATGCTCCAATTACATAGGGGCTTTCTAGCACACAAATCTATTGGCACTCGACTAATAACGGGTAGCACTAAACTAAGATTCAATGGGACTCATTACGAGTATGGAGGTAGCCATGCCGCTACCCCCACACCGGGTACCGGGTCCGGGTTCCAGGAATAGGGAATTACCGGGCCATTCTGACCTTGGAGGGTCCGGTAATTCCCGTTCTCGGGACCCGGAACCGGTACATCCCCATTGCCATTTAAGCCCACATAGGGCTCAATGGGAATGGGGAGGATGCTAACAACGGGCCCGTTAATGACGGGCCAGTTGTTAGCATCCTGGTCTGCTAGCGGGTCCCGCTAACGATGCCTGGTTTTACCAGACATCCTTAGCGGGTCCCGCGAGCAGACCTCGTAATGAGGCAGTAGGGGGTTAACGGCACCGGCAGCTCTACTGGCGCTGTTAACCCTTTACTGCCTTCACTGTAATGCAATTGTACTGAATGTAACAGCTCCCCAGGGAGCAAATTTAAAAAAAAACACACAAGTTGTCCAAAAAAAGGTTTAGTGAAAACCATTAAAATAAAACATCAAGAAAAAAGCAGAAATCATTCAGTAAACAATCAACTAGTGACTATGGAGGGAGTCAGGCTTCACTTCGCTTCAGTCCGGTGCTTGGTGCTTTGAACTTATCCTGGACAAAGAGCACCCAGACGTCTTTTTAGCACCTGCACGCGCCATCCCTCCCTTGCTGTGTCCAGTGCTGCAGCAGATGCTTTGATCCTAAACTTGTATCAGCGATTGAAAAGTCACAATATTTTCTCTGTGGAAGTGCCTTGTCAATGGAACACACAAGTAATTTTGATCCCAGGGTTCTTGTCACGCTATTTCACCCAATCCGCCCTGTGGGGTAGGAGCAACAAGTGAGATACCAGTTCCTGTCAGAAATCCCCTCAAAATAGTAAACCAGCATTGGCTTGACCTGGCCAAGTAGAATGAGGAGTGCCTTGAAGAAAAAGCTAATATTTTGATACATACTTAAAGGGCAGTCTCTACTGCAATATTTAAATATTTATAAAAGCAACGGTAGTGCTTGAAAACAGCTGCAGTACACACAGAGCGCTTTATGCTCCGAGAGGCCTGTCTTAGCCTTGTGTTGCAAAGTAGCTACATAGCACAAAACCCATAGTGAAACATGTGTTTCTGTGTTACCATTCATTAATTAAGTAATCATGTATTACAGCATAAGACTTACACAGCTTGATTATTAAAAGCATACATGCCTACATAAGGCGTTTTAAGTAGGCCAGCACATGTACTCCATATGTATATACACACTATGCTGCTAGGCCGTGCATTCAAATCCACTTCATTTCACTTAAGAGCTGTTTTGCTTAAGAGCTAGGACAAAACAACCATGACGTACAGTCAGGAATGTCATTTAGGGGTCGCCAGAGGTCGCAACTGCAACCTCTGTGGTGTCCCTTGCGACCTCTAAAAAATAAAAAAGTTTTTGTAATGCAAGCTTCCGGGCTGTGGCCAGCACCATGTGGCTCTTTAGGCCTGGAGTGGCTGGCTTTCTTGTTCAAACCCTTAAAAAAAGAAGGAAAATAAGAATAGGAGTGCCACAAGTCTAACACTTACAGCAATGACCCTAAAGAAGAAAGAATAGGAATACCAAATAATGTGTCTTTCTGGAATTCTATACAATAATTGCTAGACTCATTAAAGGTTTATTTCAGGCACACTTCAGGGGGTGAGTCACTGATTTAGTCTGTTCTTAAATGCTTTCAACCTTCTGAGGTCGAGTACCAACACAGGTTGGGTGATATTGGGTGTATATTTATTCTATATAAATCGCTTAAGCGTAAGTGCTATATAATAACACATCATTATCATTTGGTCATGGACGTCTGCTTGCATTCACAGTAATTTGGTGATATGGGCCTATACACACTGATCTTAATGATACATATGGCGATCCATTCTTGTATGAAAAGTACATCACATTATAGTGATATCGTAACCATATTTTCCGTAGTGTACAATGCTGTGTCTTGCCACTTCCTGTTTTGTCAACTGGTGAAAGGTCATGTTGCATCACTTCCCGCGATATCACTTTGGGGTGGGGTCAAATGACATCACTTCATGGGATGTCATCAGGGGTCAAGGGTCGTGTGATGTCACTTCCGCTACCCCTGGCATTTTGGTGAAATGACGTCCCTGCGTACAGTGCTGGACTTGGGGCCTAGACAGATATTTTGACAAGAAGCTTCACAGATAAAACGGCAAGAAGCTGAGGGGAGGTACCATTCATATTGTTTACATATATCATGCCAATGAGGGGAGGTACTTCCAAGTTATACAGGTCAGAGTCAGGGCCTTGCCCAGAGAGAGACAACATTTTATGGTAAGGGGATTTCCATGCAGACACCCTATAAATATGCTGCAGCCCCCCTACACAAAGGCTGACTGGCTTGCTGTGGCTGTATTTGCTGGGACCCTGTCAAGGGCTACAGTGCGAGCAAGCACTTAGCTGTACCTTCGATGAAACTACCAAAAAGTATGTGTACTCCACATGGGTTCTATAGACAGACAAAGAAAAGCTCTCTTCAATTTTTGGAAACCAATGATCGTGCAGGTCTCTGTTCCGAGTCAAAAACCGCTTGATGTGCTTTCCACCGTGAAGTAAACTGAACTGAGAATGGGGCTTTCCCCACCCAGGCTTAGTGCTGTGTGTTGCAGTGCATCTTGAAAATGGTGCGCCCTAGGGCATTGAAACGTGATTTTCAAGGTCCCAGATGGACGTTTGAGTTTTGCTTCTCGCGTTGAAACACTTAGAATGTCCAGCCCTTCTATGACCACATTGATGTTACACCAATTGCAGGCAACCATGAAAACTGAGGAAGGGTGGGGTGTGCAAATGGCATCTAGCCAGTAATGTCTGGAGGCTCCCAACAGGTAATTATGCAGAATTTGGTGCAGCTTGGTGGAACTGTGTAGAACTGTATAAGGAACAAACTAACAGACTTTCTGCCTTATATAGCTAGATAGAAGGGTGGTGTTTCGCTTGATTGAATAATGTGCAACAATTCTGGTCTTTGCTGCTGTGTGAATTTATGCGTTGCATTGAATATTGGGATATATTGAAATGCAACGATTGATTTAAGCTGCTGGTTTATTTGGAAACCATAGAATAGGGTTTTGAATGTCCTCAGATAGTTTTGCCCTAAGTAAATTGAGCACTGTATTTTGACTTAAGAAGTGTTGGGCTTTTTCCTTAGCAGAAAGGATAAGGCTGGACAGTGCCATTGGCAAGTGAAATGTGAATTAAGCCCCATTTTGAGTTGAACAGGGCGTTATGTGTTAGAAATGAGATCGAAACCCCACGGTCAGAGTATTGATGTAGATTGATTAAATTAAGAAAAGTTACAAATTATCTGATCGGCCCTCGCCGGGTCCCTACCCAGGCAAGAAAGACTTACCTGGCGAGAAACTCATACCGCGTCACTCGCAGTTCCTTTTCTTTTTTCCCGTCAGGCCGCCATGGAAAGGGAGAAGGGACTACATGTAGTCCCTTCTCCCTTTCCATGGCAGCCATTTTGTTTACTTTTTTTCTTCTTTTGTTTTAATGGCCACCATGGAAAGGGAGAAGGGACTACGCAGCCATTTTATTAGCTTTTTTTTCTTTCGAGTCGCAATACAGTCACACTCAAGAAAATGTGCTATTAGTACCCTGGTACGATGTGCTGGGGTACTAATAGCCATAGAACCCCCAGAAGGTGGCATTACCAGTTGGGTAATGCTCTGGCTTCTAACTCTCGCCCTGGGGGCATTAGCCTATTGGTAACACCCCCTCCTCTCAGGTTCTTTTGCTTAAATAGAACAATTCTTTTATACAACATTGGTCGGTCTTAACTCTGGGATACGCTGGTACAGTGAAACCCTAATTAACAGCACTGTCAGGGCTCAAGTCGAGAGGACACGCGGGGGGCAGAGTCCACCCACTTTATTCAGAGGGCGGACTCACCCCCCCCCCCAGCTAAAAGATAAACATTAGCATGTTTGAATTTATGAATTGAAGCCAAACTCATGGATCAAACCACAGTCATCAGGTTTGTAGGTTGGACACTTCACCACTGCACTATATCACCTGATGCAAAATAACAAACAACTAAAGGTGATATATCCCATATCAGTACTGCAAGTCCCAGGGAAAACATATGTATTGGTTCTTGGAGTTTAAAACATGCACACTTTTTAGCGTTTTCAAAAACACTATTAGAAGAAAATATTGTGTCTTGGTTTTGTGTGTGTGTGTGTTGATTTTATGAAAGGCAAATGCCATTTGTCCTGTGCAATTTGTGTGGTTATGAAAAGCCAATTTAATGAAATGTGCATATTTCACCTTGCTATTCTAATTTCTGGCGACGTCACATCCCATTGCGTTCGTTGATGAGTCCCCCCACTTTCATTTTTAGGACTTGACCCCTGAAGCATTGTGGTATGTGATACATTTTCTCCTCTCTCCTCAAAGTCTTTGTTTTGCCTCTCTATGTGTGTATTAGGGTGCGATCGTCGAGGGGACATGGAACTGTTACAGAACCGGTGAGTAAGCTATCAGGTTTAAGAGTTGTACAATGACATTGCTGTGACAGTGAGTTGGCTCTCTTCACCCCATCCAATCCCACAAAGGTGAGCAAGGTTAGGAATAGCACACTATGCTGATCATGCCAGGTACCCTAGCACATGTTATTCTCATGCAAATTCTCTAGCTCATTCTGGGCGGAAGTATGCTTCCCTCATTTAGTGGGAAGAGTACTCAAGGAAGGTTATTTGAAGCCCTAATAGCCATTGCAGTTCAGGTCATAATGTGAAACTGGAATGAGCCATCTAAATGATCTGTAACACTATGGTGGCATACACTCACATAATGGAAGCCTGCTTAAGCTGGAAGTCCTTGGTCAAGACTCTCACTGTGGCATCATATAGAGGGATTCCTTAGCGGCACTTTGAATTGGGGCATTTAGGTCCAGCTTGTCCTCCCTGGGCCTTGGCCTGTGTACAGTAGAGAAGGGACGATTCACTGTTCACAGTGCACCCTCTTCTTTCTGTGAATATGCGTTTCATTACCCAATCGCTCTGTCTCGTCTCCCCATGTTGCCTGTTGTTTCTTTCCCTCGTGTGTATAGGTTATCAACTTCATTTTGTTTTGACCTGTCCTCTACCCTTTACTAGGATATTTCCTGTTGCATCAAGTACATTGCACGGCTATGATATGTTGGAGATTGTTGATTTTAGGGATGCAAGGTAAGGATAAGGGTGTGCAGGTCTCTTCCTTTTCCTTGTTGTTTTGATGTAAGGATAAGGGTGTGCGGGTCTCTTTCTTTTTGTTGTTGTTTTGATGTAAGGATAAGGGTGTGCGGGTCTCTTTCTTTTTGTTGTTGTTTTGATGTAAGGATAAGGGTGTGCAGGTCTCTTTCTTTTCCTTGTTGTTTTGATGTAAGGATAAGGGTGTGCGGGTCTCTTTCTTTTTGTTGTTGTTTTGATGTAAGGATAAGGGTGTGCGGGTCTCTTTCTTTTTGTTGTTGTTTTGATGTAAGGATAAGGGTGTGCAGGTCTCTTTCTTTTCCTTGTTGTTTTGATGTAAGGATAAGGGTGTGCAGGTCTCTTTCTTTTCCTTGTTGTTTTGATGTAAGGATAAGGGTGTGCGGGTCTCTTTCTTTTTGTTGTTGTTTTGATGTAAGGATAAGGGTGTGCGGGTCTCTTTCTTTTCCTTGTTGTTTTGATGTAAGGATAAGGGTGTGCAGGTCTCTTTCTTTTCCTTGTTGTTTTGATGTAAGGATAAGGGTGTGCGGGTCTCTTTCTTTTTGTTGTTGTTTTGATGTAAGGATAAGGGTGTGCGGGTCTCTTTCTTTTTGTTGTTGTTTTGATGTAAGGATAAGGGTGTGCAGGTCTCTTTCTTTTCCTTGTTGTTTTGATGTAAGGATAAGGGTGTGCGGGTCTCTTTCTTTTTGTTGTTGTTTTGATGTACGGATAAGGGTGTGCGGGTCTCTTTCTTTTTGTTGTTGTTTTGATGTAAGGATAAGGGTGTGCTGGTCTCTTTCTTTTCCTTGTTGTTTTGATGTAAGGATAAGGGTGTGCAGGTCTCTTTCTTTTCCTTGTTGTTTTGATGTAAGGATAAGGGTGTGCGGGTCTCTTTCTTTTTGTTTTTGTTTTGATGTAAGGATAAGGGTGTGCGGGTCTCTTTCTTTTCCTTGTTGTTTTGATGTAAGGATAAGGGTGTGCAGGTCTCTTTCTTTTCCTTGTTTTTCTGATGTCCTCAGGTCTGAAGATGTGGGCGCTGCCTAGTCTAGGAAGTTACAGAAGTGCCAGTCTACAGCTATGAGATTTATGTTGAAGTGTGGTGGCCGTAGTGCTAGAAGTGATATACCATACAGGTAATTCACCACTGTTGTGCGTTCAAAACTCTCTTCTGTGACCTTAAGTTGAAGAGCTGCGATGTTTTGCACCAATGCCTGTTCCAATGAATTGTTTCAATGCATTTTTCGATGTACTTGTTTGAATGAATTATCTTACAAAACCAATAAACATTTAAACAAAAAAAAGAATTCTGAATAGCCCAACACAATGACTCTTCACCTTCTGATGGCATGGGGAATCTGATTGTTTTTAGTCAAGAGCCAGACAGGTCCTTCACGGCACAGGCGGGAGCACGTTCTCCAACAAAAGCACTTCAGATAAAACTCTAGAGCACATGATCAAACTTGTTATTCCAATAGATACAGTGCAGACAAACAGAATATTAATTCCCACACACCTGTTCATTATACATTAAGGTTTGAACAATTTTACAACACTGAATTGACCTCAAAGAGCTCCAAATTGGCAACCATGATGGAAATAGTGAATAATAGGTTGTCTGGAAACATTGTGTATGATATTAACATAATTAAAAAAGCTTGCATTAGAAACATGGTAGAATGGAAACATTCTACAACTTTAATTAGAGTCTTTAATGAATGAAATAACCAAACTTGAGCAATGTATTACATCAAAATGCCTGTAATGAATTTCTAGGTGTATTATATAGACTGCTCTATAAACTATTATCCAGTCGTGTGAGGCATCCTCACTCACGCCATTGAGGTTCCGGCTAGAAATATTATGAGAAGAGAACTTTGTGCATTAAGTAGGAAATTAATCTTATTGGGTAAATTCCAAAATAAATATAACAATTGTTTACGCCAACACAAGTCTATTCTGGCACAACGTGACGAAGAGCAGATGTTAAGTGCCCTGAATAATCATAAAATGGGGCAGTTTTGGGGATCAGTAAATGAATTGTTTAGGGGGTTTGAACTACTTGCTACTGTTTTTAACTACTAAATCTGTTTGTACTTTTTTTCATGTGAGATGTAATTTGTAGTCAACTTTGATTGTTGTATACTTTTGTGAAAAGTTCACTATTTGAACTGCACCACAATAAAAAACAAAAAGAGCCTTGTAATCTGTTATGGAGCATTCTCAAAATGTGTGAATTTCCCATACCTTTCGAGACTCCCAGCAACTATGCTGGAGTTCTAGGATTTTATTTTTTACCTGAGAAGAGTGTGAGCCTTTTCTTCCCCCTCTTCCATGTATTTTGATGTGTGTTTTACTTTTGTGTTCTTTGGTTATGGTGTTTTTAAACAAACTCCAAAGGCATCATATTTTTCAGATGTGTCAAACAGCACCTTCAGTGCAGTGGCACAGGGGTGTCTTTTAAACTCCCCAAGGTTTAAATGCCTTCTCTGGGACTGACTACTGTCTCCCAGAACATGTAAAGCTAAATTGACTTTACTGGTTTTTTTAAATGTACTGACCCAGCACACACTATCTTCCTATAGAGTGCTGAAGGGGTTGCCTAGCATCCCCTGAGTCTGAACACTCATGCAACAGTCAGATGTTACCCTTTCCTACTTTAAATGTCTGGTGGCAGTGGTTTTAAACAAACTACCATGATTTTTCCCGACCGCGAACACCGGTAGCTAAGAATCGGGTCAGCCATGTTTTCCAATATGGTGCCCAATACCTATCTGTAAAAACAGACTCCGGTCATCTTTTTTTGTTGTTTCTTTTAGGAAAGGTCCTTCTAGTGTCCAACTCTGCGCGCCAAACCAGGTTTAGTCCCTTTGTTTGTTGGCCTTTGGTGGGCTTCAGGGCAGAAGCCCTCTTCTGGCGCCTGAGTGTCTGGGGTGGACAGGATGTGCGGGAGGTGCCCTAAACTCCCTGTGCTTAGTCTCCTGGGAGACCTGAATGCACTCTGGCGTGATTGGCCAGCTGGCTGTCAGGCAAGGACAGCCACCCTTCTGTGTGAGTGACAGCCAGGCTGGAATGAATGGGGGAAAAATATTTAAAAGCAGGCTTCTGGGACTTGGAAAACAGAGTCGACCACTGGAACGAAAGAACTGAAGACGAGCAGAAGGAAGACCACTGCTGCAACTCCTGGTCCACCGGTGAAGCCCTGCTGCAGCTTCAAATTGCCTGAAACTCCTTTGACGGAGAAGTCCTTCAAGGTTAACTTCTTCCCTTGAGTTTGGTGGGTACAACCAACTCGTAAGCGGTCCCTATGCTGGTCGAAATTTCTGCAGAGTGCTGTGGAAAAACGGATAGCCAGGGGGCAGGATACGAGTTCATGGTCTTTAAGGCACTTACACCGTAAACCAACGTTTTGCCAAGCTTGTGGCCTCTTCCCTTGGCCGTGCAGCAACCTCCCAACATCCCCACGACTGAAGCTCAGGAACAGCGAGATCTGCATGAACTGCCAGGAACAACTGCCTCAGCTAAGCTCTTCTTCTTCACTTTAAAGGTACTGTGCAAATGCGATCAGGAAATCTTTTCGGCCGCAGTGAAAGTTTGTGAAACTTTCCCGACTTTGAGGGCTTGCCCTTCCGTAAACCACATCTAACTTTTCGTTTGACCAACTACTTCTAAAAACCGTGGCAAAGACTTAACCGTTTACTACCAGAACTGTGCTATCCTGTACAAGACTCTGAACCATTGACTTTGGCCCAGGTCTATTGAATTGAATTGCTCGTTGTAGTGAACTGAAACCCTTTGCCCTGCCTATGAAAGTATTTGTGCCTTGATTTCTCTTAACCTTGTCTTTTTATCCCTTTTCAAAGTAATTGAAGTGCCATTTTGCTCCCACTTCAGGGGAGCTGAACATGTTCAGTAACTTATTGGTTGTGTATTTGCAGTATATTAGTATATGATTTTGAGCTGCTTGTGCTAGTGTAATGTTTTCCAGACGACTGTGTAAATAAATGTATATTCTTTTACCAAGAAACCATAAGTAACTGGTTATTTGAATCACTGTAATTGTTGGTCCCTTTGTGTAACCCCTTGTACTTCTCACGTTACTCTTGTGATAAGTCTGGCTGCTCAGCCACTGCTACCACAATACTCTGTAGTACAGGCTTGTACCAAAGGTGAAATTGTACACTTGTCTTAATTGCATATAGTGGTCCCAAAGGGTACTGCAAGTGATTCTGCCTAACACAATCAGTACCCTCTTGCCTCAAAGACAAACAAAAAATCCTATCAAATGTTTATGTCAGGGGTTTGCAATATTATATACGTGCTCTGTCAGGACTTCAGAACAAGCAAGATAAAATTAAGGGTGGGTCAGATTAAAGTGAGAGTAATCACTTTTACAGCCTACATATTTGCATATTTACATGTCATGGGTATGTATATTTGGCAAAAGTCTTCTTTACCTAAAGCTTGTAATATATTTTAATTAATTTAGCTGTAAACAATATCAGCTACTTGATAATCAGTGTGTATATTGTAATGTTAAGGTTCCAGAATAAAGCACAATTTATAAATGTAAGTTAGTCTTACCATTTTAGACTTTTATATGTAAAGCAATTTAGATTTTTTCTTACCCATTTTGGAGCACCAGTAAGGTCACACTTCACATCAGAACATTACAATGGGCATTGCTGCCACAGCTAGGGTGGAGTCAGTACTACCCTGGGTTCCCTGCTCTGCTGTGTTCCCCTTTGTTTTTCATTTTCTTCCCTCCCCCATGCCACACCTCCCAAAGATTGGGTTTTTACCATGGAGGGTGAAAACAGGAAAACTGTGCCTCCCGCAAAGGGAGAGATGACTGACAGCAATAAATAAACTAAAGTATTGATGCCATACAGAGCATTACAGGTCAACAGATACTGTTTTATTCCATGCAAATGCTGACAAAGGGCCTGTCTTCAGATCTCTTAATTTCAAAATGTAGTTACCATGTTCTACCAGAAAAATTAACGCAAAAGGAAACCATCAAAGCCTCCATGTGTCAAAAACATCTTGTTGTAAACAGTGCATTTGTTCTTCCCACAACTGTCCGATTATTGTACAACGTTCATAACAATATGATGGATGCTATATATTGTATTGTAGTGAAAAGATGTTGAAAAGCAGTGTTTGATTTAATTAGGTTTAATAACATTGGCATTCAATTCAGCCTGCTACTATGATGACATCAAGTTGCCCCAGATTTCACCTTAAACTGGCCCCCAGCTTTGTGAAATGCCTTGCAAGGGAAGCATGTTAGAAAAATGCTCTCAAATATCAGTAGAAGGTGTGGTCTCCAGGGAGATTAACATTAGGAGTAACCAGATGCTGGATTTCCAGCACAGACAATTCATCCATTAAATATGACACTTTTGAACTCAGGCTAGCACTAGAACAGGCCGCCTGAAAGCTATTGCGAGAGACTTGTCATAAACACCCCAAGCAATCATTGATTAATGGCTTTACAGAGAAGCCACTGAAGAACTATCACATGAGTCATTGTGCTGATCACATGATCTTGTTTACATTTTTAAATACATCGATTAGGAGCAATCTCATGTTACAAACAGAAGCACATTTGGCTCAGAACTTTCAAACTGTGTGACTAACAGAAAAACCAAAGCACTTATTTCAAAGCGAAGTCTCCTCTTTGATTTGACACCAAATTCATGTGTAATTAATATTCATAAAATTATGAAAATATGTCACAAACTAAGCACGTGTCTAGGTGCACGTCTAGGCCAGGTGATTACAGAAGTCCATGTTTCATTGAGGTAGCAGTTTGACACCATGAACAATGAAATTCAATATTTTATTTATATCGCGCTCATATACAACTGTTTCAGTGTTAAGACACAGGTTTTCAGATCGGAAATACACAGGATACAGAATACAATGCCTTGGATTCGTTGGAAAGGATACAGACTGGTAGCCGAAAAAGTATACACTTGACGTCTCCTTCTAACCGTATGATGGAAGAAGTAGAACGTAGTGCAGTCAAATAAAACCTTCTAACTAATGCCACTCTTGACTGGTAATGATTCAAGTCAGAGAGAGTAATTAGAGGGAATGGCGTGAGTGGACCAAGTTTCACCAAGCTGTAGACAGAGGAAAATATGTATCAGGATAGTAGACTCATGAGAAGGACAGTAACAACCTAACTATTAAGCACTAATCTTTAGTAAGCCATTTGTAAGTCCAAGGAAGTTCGAGGAAGTCCGGGGAGGCAACGAAAAGGAAGGGTAAGTGATGAAACTAACCCATACGGAATGAGGGCCGCACTAGAGCCGGGTTGGTGCACCCAGGAAAGCGTCCAAAGTTCAGTGCACTAGGTAGGAGACAAATAGGTGTAGGTGAAGAACTTGATCCAAGAATGTAGTCCTTTAGCTGAAGATTCCTTATAAGTTTGGAGCAGATGGAAATGTCACATGGGCAACGTGAGCACGTTGCTGTAAGTCCCGTGTAGAACTTGGCTGGGAGTTGCAAAATGCTGTGTGGGACACGACGAGGAAGCAGCATGATGATAGGCGTCGCGTGGAAGACACGCCTGTGGCTGGATGACAGGATAACAAAGGGCGTCACGAAAGAACGCGGAACAATCACCCCGAGCGGAGGAAAAAGGCAAGGAAAGGGCATCTGCTCGATAACAGCAGAAGAGAGCTCAAGACTCAATTACGCCAAGTAACGCGATCAGAAGCACTGGTGCATGGAATCTGATCGGCTAAATAGTGTCAGCTGACGTACACCTGACCAACGTGATGACGAGACGTTGGTCAGGTGATCCAGGCTCGAAATCCAGGAAGTGAAATGACATGCAAATACGATTGTAGCCCTGACCTTAACGGCGCCTCCCAGATAGCTTCCATTGTGTATAGAACGGTCTAGTCATTCTGAAAGCCGAAGACGCTGGTAAGCGAGAGCGCGTAGGGATTGTGAATGAGCCAGATGATACAGGCATGACAGCACCATCCCCCAAAAAACGCCTCACTCCTCTTGCCGCATGGAAACGACGTAACAATATGGGGGCATGTATATTGGACAAAGGTTCCCAGGACCGATCCTCAGGGCCATACCCCTTCCAGTCAATGAGATAATAGGGAACCCCAGCCCGCATTCTCAAGCCCAGAATAGCACGGACCTCATATTCATCAGAGCCCTTCACCGAAACAGCCAATGGTCGGACGGGCAACCGGGTCCGTGACATACAAGGTTTGACCAAAGATACATGAAACACAGTGTGTACTCACCAGCGAGCGGGCAGATTCAGACGTATCACAGCTGGATTAATCACCTGAGTAACTTTGTAAGGTCCAATGAAACGAGGCAGAAGCTTCTTTTTGCCTGGAATTTTCAAATTTCTGGTGGACAACCAGACCATCATGCCAGTCTTGTAACGCGGAGCATCCCTACGACGTTTATCCGGGTAGTATTTGGCAGTAGCTTGAGCCTTCACTAGGTGATTTCTGATATTTTTGTGCAGAGCGGTCAGCGCTATCAAATTGTCAGTGGCTTCAGGAACCCTGTCATTCAGTACCAAGTCCGCTGGGATGGACCGTGGATGCTGACCATAAAGAGCATAGAATGATGACATACCCATGGAGGAGTGTCGAGAGTTATTATAGGCGAATTCGGCTGCCGGCAACAGCGAAAACCAAGAGGACTGATACTGTAGGCAAAGACAGCGTAAGTATTGTTCCATAGTCCCGTTAGTCCGTTCTGTCTGCCCGTCCGTTTGTGGGTGATAGGAACTAGACATGCGATCTTCCATAAGAAGGGCGGAGGTTAACGCCTTCCAGAAACGGGAGGCACACTGCGATCCTCTGTCCGTGTTGATTATAGAGGGAAGTCCAAAGAACTGAAAGACGTGTTTAAGGACAGGTCAGCCAGTATCTTGGCGGTAGGAACTCCCTGACATGGTATAAACAAGGCCATTTTTGTAAAGTAATCTACTATGACCCATACCGTGTCGTAATCCTGGACAGGAGGT